>NC_028458.1:54031888-54148406 GCF_000263155.2 Setaria italica | reverse complement strand
ATCCACCTCTAACCATCAACGCCGTGAAACTTACGTAGCGTTACTTGCGCGTCTTTCGGGCACCGCGGGGGCGCCTCGGGCGACAACTAGTTTGTGTCATATTCGCATGAATATGATCCCTCTTACGAGAGCTACCTGGAGTCATATTTGCAGTTCGAATTACATAAGCTGCGGCTCTTTTGGTCAGACGCGATCTATTGGATTAATTCGGATTAATAGATTCGTCTCGCCGTTTAGCCTCCACTTATATAATTAGTTTTGTAAATAGTCTACGTTTAATACTCCTAATTAGTATCTAAACATTCGATGTGACACGTGCTAAAAATAAGTCACCGAGAGAAAACGCCCCCGTAGTGGCATAATCAGCGTGCGGTTGCCTCCAACGAGGGCTCTCCAGCGGGCGGCGTACCGACGACCGTATTTTTTTTATTTTTTTCCTTTTTTTTAAGATTCTCACAAATACGTCCCGGGCGGAACCATTTCAAAATCTGGACCTTTAGCTTGGCGTCATCCACGCTGACGCCAAGCTTACATGTCTCGGCGCCAGCCATCCTGACGTCAAGGTCCATGCGCACCTGATGACGCAGATGCCGACGTGGCGGGGGCTTGGCGCCATCCATCGTGGCGCCAAGCCTTGACGCCGTGGATCTTGGTGCCAAGTTTCGCCGTAGACCTTGGCATCGAGCAATTTACCCCTCTTGGCGTTTCGAACGAAACAAATATAATTATTCCGAGGAGTGTGCAACAAACTACGCTACGGTTCAACTTGTTAGGATGTGGGTTTGAACTTAGGTCTTTGGGATAAGAAGTCCACGTCCTAACCAGTTGAACCACAACATAGTTTGTTGCACACTTTTCGGAATAATTATACTTGTTTCGTTCGAAACTAGTATGGGGTAAATTGCTCGACGACAAGATCTACGGCGCCAAGCTTGGCGCCAAGATTCACGACGCCCGTCACGTCGGCATACGCATCAGCAGCTGCGTATGGACCTTGACGTCAGGATGGCTGGCGCCGAGACATGTAAGCTTGGCGCCAGCGTGGATGGCGTGAAGCTAAGGGTCCAGATTTTGAAATGGTTCCGTCAGGGACGTATTTGTGAGGATCTTTAAGAAAAAAGGGCTAAAAAAACACGGTACCGACGACGACACTAGGCACAAGATGGCGGCACCAGGCGGGTAGGCGGCGTCAGGGCCCTCACGGGGAATGGTGTGTGTGTTGCCCAGTCTTTGGACTGGGCTATTGTTGCGTGTAATGGATGTTACTAGGCCACATGGTCCAGACCCTAGGCGTAGATCCGCCACGATGTTCAATTTTTCTCCTATTCACCAAACCTACTCTTATTCTCTATAAAGGAATTAAAAACAAAATAAGAATAAGAAAAAAATATTGGAATTCTAGATTTTTCAAAATTTCTTTTATTAAAATATTCAATTTGAAGTATAGAGAAACAAGTACATCTGAACATTTTGCGGGCCGGTCCAAGCTTAGGCCGAGCTGGGAAATGCATGGTTTATTTTGGTCAAAAAAATATACCCACAATCATCCCTTAGGTGTTGTTTGGTCGAGTTTTCGAACCAGGCTCAGGTTTTCCGTTCTTTTACAGTAGAAAAGTAAATGAAATCAATTGTTTGAACATGCTTGGGCTGGCATATTGTTTTTCATTCTTCTGTAGTAAAATAGTAAATGAAATTAATTGTTTGAACATGCTTAGGCTGGCTTATTTTTTTTTTAAAGTTTAGCTTTCGCTGGCAACGCCCCGGCTCGGCAGCTATAGAGACAAGCCTTCGGTGATATGGGCATTGCAACGGGATGTCATAACGAGTAAAAAAACTAGAAATTTAACAGCATATACAGCTCAAATACATGATTGTAGATCAATTAAGATATTTCCTTGTGGAAAAATTAAGATACTAACAAACTGTTTTGCATATAGAATGGCAAACTTAGAAGTTGGAACAAGCTTATTATTCTAGAAACGAACTAATTACTTATCCTAAGCATTATATATTAAAATTGAGAATACTTACTCAGCGCTGACGCTATTATCTTAAGGTGCCCTTTTCTGAAGTAGTAACTCCAGAAAGGTTTGAACGGTTATCCACGTTAACCGCAGCCAAAATAATAAATAAAAAATAGATAGCACTCACGGCAATTACATTAGTGTCGTCTAATAGGCGGTCTCATGCATTGACACGTAATCATGAGATGACTTAAAAAACTTGTATAATAGGTTATCTTTTTAAGGGTAAGTACATTGGTGTCGTCTAATAGGCGGTCTCATGCATTGACACGTAATCTTGAGACGATTTAACAGGCAACCTGTACAATGGGTTGTCCTATAAGTTGTGTGGTAGTGGTATATAATTCCTTAATCTGTGCATAAGAAAAATAAAATATTATGAGTTGCATGGCAATAATAACTCGTACAATGATTGTTAAGTTATCTCGTAGTCCTACAATTTAGCTCATGAGGTGGTTGTTTCGCGAAGCAACGACCTCTTTCTCTCTCCTCGCTCTCTCTCCTCCACATCATCAAAAATCTTACGTGGCACTGCATGAGACGACCTATGAGACCGCTGACGTGTAGCAATGTACTTGCCCTAAGTTGTCTCATAGTAATTCTATTCCCTTAATTTGTGCATAGAAAAAAAAAGAAATATGATGAGTTGCATGCAACCACAACTCATACAATGGTAGAATAGTCATCTCGTAGTCCTAAAATCTAGCCTATGAGGCGTTTGTTTCGCGAAACAACGACCTCTTTCTCTCTCATCACCCTCTCTTCCACATCATCAAAAATCCTACGTGGCATTGCATGAGACGATCTATAAGACTGCTGACGTGTAGCAATGTACTTGCCCTTAATTGTAGTTCCAGGATGACTAATACCCTGGAGCCAACACATTGCTCTAGGTCTACTTTGTCAGCTCAGATGGAGCTGGATATCCAGCCCTTTACGGGTTTTCTGCGGCTTCAGCAAAGACTAGGTTTTCTGGAAAACACCCTTATTATACATGGGCTGACACTTCTCCAAGGTCATATAACTATTGTGATCATTATTATAAGCATTCCTATAAATTGATATTATTCGCCAAAACACTAGAAAGCAGCACGTCATAAACGCCATTATCCTAATGCCAACCGTAACTCATCTTGCCAAACACGTCCAGCTCCAACAACCAACTTTAGAAAAAAGATGGACCTAGGAGTCAACTCCAAGAATTTTTTGAAACTTCTCAAAGGGTGCTCCGAAATACAGGTTTCATACCTCCTCAAGATTTTCCTAGAGCTTCTTAAAGGGTGGTCCTAAAACACATGTTTCATACCTCCTTTAGGTGGAAATTACGCAGCAATACTATTTGCGCTTCGCGAGGGAAAACAAGATCATGCATGGATGAATAAGGACTTCATAGGCAATGTAACTGACTGAATCAACAGAAGGTAATGGATGAATGTTCATGAAATAAATCCATGGCCATAACTGGAACCATGACCAAGTGTCCATGACATCATAGGCAATGTAACTGACTGATTAAATACATCATCACAGAGCTAATGCATGTGCTACTGGCACCTTAACCCACAACCACAGTTTGTGCCTCTCTCAGACCACAACCTAACCATACTAACTAGCCATAAGGTAAGTACCTACAGAGATAAGCATGCTGTCTGAAACCAAAAGAAATGGAGCATAGTGTTGGAAGCTCCAGTCAGCTCTATCCTGCACAAAAGAAGTCACTACACAAAAGGAGGAAGCAGCAAGATGGTAGCTTCACTCCACAAAAGACAAATCAAGCAGCAAGCATGTAGATATATCTACAGGTAGTAATTCTTGGCAAGCCATGTCCTTAGCCCAAGGACACGGTGGTTCTCAATCATGTTGACAAAAGCATCACCCTGAGCCTTGTTGTCAACCAGATGGGAGAAAGCACATATTAGAGCCTCCTCACTGAACCCTGGCATGTACATCACTGCACTATACAGATCAAGGTTCAACACCTCAACCTTGGTCTCACGAATAGCAGAAGCAACATCCCTCACTGCCTCAATCATACTGGTCATCACCACATGATTCTCCTCAGTGAGGACAGACCTCTTCCTCTTATTTCTAGGATCAAAACCACTAGTGACCTCCTTTGTATCCTTGGGTGCTTCTCCAAAGACCTTAGCAATATCATCAATGCACTTGGCTGCCTTCTCCTCATCATATGGTTTAGTCTTGATTGAGCCATCTGTAAAGTCATACGAGCTACCTAGAGTCTCATTAGAACCCATAGCATACTTGCCAATGGTCTAACCATTTCCAAAAGTGATCATCATCTCCTTGTAGTTCTCAATGTGTTTGTTCAAAAACTCAGCGTCCTTAGGGTGTGCCTAATTTTAGTGTGTATGATTAGTTAGAAATAAAACTAAAGGATCGGGATAAGAATATGGTAAGAAAGATCTAGACATCCCACACACCTTGATGTGTCCCTTATAGTGCTCCTCATTAAGGCTAATCATGCACGTCTCCTCAACCCAGAGGGCACCACTGAGTTCCCTAAGCTTGGACACCCTCATCCATCTCTGTCTCCACTTCCTCAAGTAGTTATACACTTGAGTACTAGTCACATCATTGCCACTAAACTCCTGCAGGTACTTGGCAACTTAGTTGAGGTGCACCTCCTTGAAGCCCTTGTCTGTTCTAACACCACTTTCAATCAACTGGCACATACGGCGCAGGACAAAGGAAAACATGGCACTAGTCCAGCGCATAGCACCCCTAGGGCGCTGCTCAGCACCAGCCTGCACTTGCTGACCATCCCCACCGACCTAGACAACCTCACCAGCCACCACCAGATCAATCCTACCAACCTCCTCAACCATCCCTAGTGAAGTCAGTCATACATTGCACCAGTTTCAGATTAAGAAAATGAAATGCATGCTTAACATCATTGCACAAACCTATTGCCATATGATCAGACAAAATAGAATTTAATTCATGCATGTTTATCATCATTGCACAAACCCATTGCCATATGATCAGACAAAAAAGAATTTAATTCATGCATGTTCATCATCATTGCACAAACCCATTGCCATATGATCAGATAAAGCTGAATTTAATTCATGCATGTTTATCATCATTGCACTAATTCATGCATGTTTATCATTGCAAATGTACTTAGCCTCAGTCATGGTAAAAGGAATAGAGGAATAAATTATCATTGCACCTGTACTTAGCCTCAGTGAAGTTAAAAGAAATAGTGGAATAAATTATCATTGCACATGTACTTAGCCTTAGTGAAGTTAAAAGCAATAGAGGATGAAATGATCATTGCACATGTACTTAGCCTCTTGAAGGTAAAAGGAATAGAGGAATAAATTATTATTGCACATGTACTTAGCCTCAGTGAAGTTAACAGGAATAGAGGATGAAATGATCATTGCACATGTCCATAGCCTCCGTCTAGTTGTTCATACAACAAATTATTACATCATCATTGCACAAGTGCATAGGCTCAGCTAACAGAACAACAGTTGATCATTGCACACAAACAGCAAGCTCTACACATGAGAGGTGCCCCTATTGTTCCACATATCATTTGCAATTTCATTCCTTCTAGTACCCCAAGCTACATTGTCATCTATCTAAGTACCATCAGCAGGTGCAGTACTACTAGAATTAGGTTCCCATGTTGCTTCATTAGGAAAAACCTCATCTTGACCATGGCCAATTATCCAATTATGAAGAATACAACATGCAAGAACTAATTTGACTTGTGTCTTGAATGGATGGTAGGGATTGTTGTCTAGAATATGGAATCGATTCTTTAAAGCATCAAACGCCCTCTCAATTGTGACCCTTAGGCTTGAATGCCTCAAGTTGAACAACTCTTTCTTATTGGTAGGATAATTTCTTCCACCATATTCTTTCAAGTGGTATCTAGTGCCTCGGTAAGGGGGCACAAATCCAGGACGACATGCATAGCCAGCGTCCACTAGGTAGAATTTACCTAAATAATTAATTAGGTAGCCAAGAATCAGTTGTATTGGTTATGTGAAATCCCATTTGTCGTTTGCCTAAAAATTTCTGTTACAAGTACCTGGAGGAACCCTTAACCCATCATCCCTCTCTAGAGCATCAGCTAAACTGAAGGCATCATGTGCAGATCCCTCTCATCCAGCTAATACATAGGTGAACCTCAGATCAAAGTCAACTGCAGCAAGCACATTTTGAGTAGGATAGTGCTTCCTACCCTTGAATGCTGCAGATATCTTTGCTGGTACTCTAGCATGAACATGAGTACCATCTATTGTACCAATACAGTCCTACATTGTAGCAAGACTTGTGATTAAAGTTTGGTCAGGACTGCAGTTAGGTAGAGTTAAACCTTAGATTCATTTAATTAACTTAAAATAAGGATACCACCTTGGGCTTGTTCTCATTTTAAGTGCCTCTCAGTTGATGGTGGCCTTATCATCTCTCCCCTAAGCTCACCAATAGTATGCAAGACCTCTCTGAAATACCTACTGACTGTTTCCATGGACCTCCAAAATGTTTGGTGGATTACTCTAAATCTCTGGTTGTGTCCCACAACATGGAGAAACATTGCTACTTGTTTCTCCACAATACTATTTATTGTGTCTCGTAGTAAGTTTCTATCCCTAAGCAGGTTACACAGGTTGAAAAGGGGAGCTCTACGCATACGCAACATGTTCACACATTCTATGTCATTACAATTAAAAATTTTGTTCAGGTTGGCTTGGCGTTCCTCATCCATGGCACTCATTGGGGTATATATGATCCGAGTCTGTGAATTACGTGCCACTCTCAGCCTACTCATGAAGTATGCATAGATGACCGACACAAAAGCAGCAGCTTTTATCACAAGCATGCGTCTTTGCTCGATAGGGTTCATCTATTGCAATTACAAAATGCAAAGCATGTCTCAGTAAAACAACAGATCATTTTCAGCATTCAACAAGTGGGTTAGGGAAAAAAATATGCATCATCATCTAATGCACAAGTGCTCAGATATAGCTAATTCAATGTAATAAGAATGCATCATTGGCTAAGGACATGTGCTCAGTTTTCATATTTATAAAGTAATATCATCGGCCAAGAACATGTGCTCACTTTTGAAAGTAAATAAGCATTCATCATCGGCTAAGAACATGTGCTCAGTTTTCATATTTATAAAGTAATATCATCGGCCAAGAACATGTGCTCACTTTTGAAAGTAAATAAGCATTCATCATCGGCTAAGAATATGTGCTCAGTTTTCAGAGTAAGTAAGCAACCATCATCGGCTAATGACATAGGCTCACTGGAAAAATCGTTACCGCTAGCTCCTTGCAAACAAAGTTGGAGGGCTTTTTAGAGTTCAACAGGTAAGGCAAGATAAAGGCATATCTGCACACGAGGGAAAGAGATTAGTATCACAACATGGAAGATCCAACCGGGGGAAACAAGAACAGATCGAAACCCTAAAAGAAAAAAACTTACCTTTTTACCTCCGACGAAATCACCAGCACAGATCGGACCCTACAAATGCTCAAAACATTAGGACCCAAAAAAACTGATAGGGGAAAGGGAGCAACACCATATCTGTGAGGGATTACAGGTTACCTTCTCTCTTTGCCACGAAACCCCAACGAATCGAACCTCAAACCTGCAGAAAATGAAAAGAGGGAGAAGAGAAAGGTCAGCCATCGATTGAATCGAGCCTCAAACACCATGGATCTGGAGCACGAGGAAGAGAAGATGCATGACCTGCTAGCACCAGTCGGATATGGACGAGCAGGAAGAGGGAGACACGAGGAAGTGGGAGAGCTCAGAGCGGAGAGCCAGAGGGCGAGTGCGAGGAAAGAGAATGGGGAGAGGGGCAGCGGTGGTGAGGATATAACGCGGATGGATGGCGCGAAAGGGGCAGCGGTAACCCTAGCTTCCCGTGTGGGTGCCAGCATCTCCCGCCTGCATCCGAAGAGCCAATTTTTCTAGTCACCGAGTGCTCGCTCGCGTCCCGCACGAGTCAAGCCGCCAAGAAACGGAATCCATTTTTGTTTCTCGGCAGCCAGGCTCGGGGGAGTGGTTTGCACGCCGAGGGCCACGCCCAGGACCCCATCCAGGCATCCAATCACTCGGAAATTGCATCCCAAGGGCCAGGCCGAGGTATATACGAGGAACCAAACGCGCCCTTGGCCGCACACACGCTATCAAGGTAGGAAACCCTAACCCTAACCCTTGCTCAATCGATCCCTTATCCCTAACCCTAACTCTTGTTTTTGTGTAGCCGTTGAGGAACCGGGGCGCGGGCGTGTGACGGTGGGCAGATCCGACGACAACGAGACGGTTCAGGGTGGGTCAAACCAAGAGAGGCGGCTTTGTAGGTTGGTCAGAGATGATGACGAGGATGACATGCGCGAGGACGCCGCGGAGCTCTTCAATCGTGTGGCTCAAGCTCCCATCGTCCTCGAGCCCTGCGATGACCAAGAAGTGGACGGGGACGGGGAAGAGAGTAACGGTAAGCGCTCACGCCCCTCTACCTCGACCGTGTGGCTTGATTTCAAGAAGCTATTCAAAATGGTGAATGGTAAGAAGGTAAGGTATGCATCCATTGCTCTGAGGAGTACTCTGGGCGCTCTAGTGGTCGCACTGGTCACCTCACCCGCCATAGGGATAAATGCCCTAGAAGGCATGAGAAAACTCGCATGTCTCAGTAACAAATCTCTTTTAATCCTGATGGTAGTATTCGTAATTGGGAGTACTATCCTATAGTTGCCCGTACTCAACTTGTTAGACTGCTTGCTAGGCTTGATGTTCCTGTCTCTTTGGGTGAATCTTATGCATTTGAAGATTACATTAGAACTGCTCATAATCCTAAATTTGTTGCAGTATCTAGGCAAACCACCACTAGAGACATGCTAAAATACTTCAATGATTGTAAGGCTAAGCTTGTTGAGATTGTGAAATCTGCTGGTGTTAATTGTGTGTGTCTAACCTCTTATATTATGTCTGGTAATACCAAAGAGGACTACCTCAGTGTTGTTGCTCACTACATAAACTCTAATTGGCAACTAAAGAAGAGAGTGCTTGGTCTTAGGCTGATTGATTGTTCACACAATGGTCAAAATATTGTTGATCGTGTTGCATCTGTGCTTGATGACTATTGTTTGACTGAAAAAGTTTTTGCTGTTACTTTGGACAATGCATCATCTAATGTTTCAGCCATGCAAAAACTTAGACATGTTCTTTCTAAATATCTTGGTATTGAAGTTGTGGAAGATGATAAGGATGACAATGCACATTCAGTTAATTCTTTGTTGTTGCATCAGTGTTGTGCATGCCATATTATCAATCTGATTGTTAAGGAGGCTCTAACTGCTCTTAAGCCATTGATTGAGAAATTTAGAATTGCAATATCTTTCTTAAACTCATCTAATCAGAGAATTGCTGCATATAAAAGTTATTGCATTGCCACTGGTGTTAGGCCTAGAAAGTTTCAGCTAGACATGGAAGTTAGGTAGAATTCTACATATCTAATGCTTAAGCATTTGTTTCCTCACAAGATCCCATTCACAACTTTCATCATTGCTCAATATCCTAGGGCTGAAGGTGATCGGTTGCTTTTAACTGATGATAATTGGGCTATGGCAGAAAAGGTGCTAAGATTTCTTGAACTGTTTTATGATGTTATAGTTGCATTGTCTGGTGTGTACTATCCTACATCTCCACTTATGATTAATTATCTTGTTAAGATTGCTATGCACTTAAAGAATTATGCTAATAATACTCACATTAGACATGTGGTTCAACCTATGATGGACAAGTATAACAAATACTGGAGGGACATACCTTTGCTTTATTCTTTTGCATTCATCCTGGACCCTAGAGCTAAAATGAAAGGTTTCAATAGAGTGCTTAGGAGGTTGGGTACCCTTACCAGTACAAATTACAGTGCTTACCAGGTTAGCACTAGAGCTTGACTTACTGATGTCTACAACAAGTATAAGGAGAAATATGGAGGTGTTAGGTTGAGGAGGACTGTACCTCCTAACCTATCTGGTAAGAAAAAGTCTGCTTGGGATGAAATTTATGATGATGATGATGATGGTTCTGCTTGTGGCATGCATACTCTAGCTGCTACTCTAAGCATGGCTAGAGATACATCCGCAACTGCCCTTCTGCAGGCTGCAAGTTCTTTAGGTGGTAATGTTTCTGAACTTGTTTCTTACTTGGACTATGACACAGTGAACCATTTAGAAGATGATTTTAACATCTTGAACTGGTGGTATCAGCACAAACTCACATATCCAGTGTTGTCAACCATGGCCAAGGATATATTAACTGTTTCTGTTTCAACCATATCTTCAGAATCCACTTTTAGTATGACTGGCAGGATCATCGAGGAGCGGCGGAGGAAGCTAAAGCCTGACATGGTGGAGATGCTCACATGCATCAAAGACTGGGAGGCTGCAGGCTGCAACACATGGTGGAGGACAAGGAACTTGAAGAAGCTTTTGAAGAGCTTTATCTTGATTAGTTATCATTTATGTAATGGGACTGTAATATTAAGTACTGGACTGTGATGAACTTTATAATTGGAGCTGGGCTGCACTCTTTTTTTCTGTCTAGGGTTTCTCACAGGGGTGAGTTTTACCTAGATAGGTTTTTAATGAGGCAGCCATTGCACTAAAGCTCCCAATAAAATATTATTTTGTTATCTCTGTGACTGTCTGTGTGACTGTGTGTTGTGATTTTGTAACCTCAATTCTAAATTGCTTGTGAATACTTTATGTTTGTGAATACAGCAAGATAAAGTTCTAATTGCGTGTGAATCTCATTATTTCTGAATTGTACTTGTAATTCTGTGTAAAAAGAGTGGTAGACACACTTAGTGCTAGGGTCAGCACGGGCACTGCAGTGCCGCCGTGCCCTGTGGCACGGCCACAGGGCACGCTAACTACCTGTTAATGCCATGCCTATGCCGACAATTAGGCACGGCGGCATAGGGCACGGCGGCACGGCACGCTAACTACCTGTTAGTGCCGTGCAACAGTTAGGCACGACGGCACTACACGGCACGGCACGACTAAGCTATCATACAGTGTTGTGCCGTGTAGGGCCGTGCCAGATAGTGCCCGTGCGAGTGCCGTGCCGAGCGGCCCGTCTGGCCACATATAAGCCTAAGGAAGCAAAGTGGTCTTAGGAATACAGAGGGGAACTAGCACCCTCGATCACATTACCATACGATACAATTACAGGCTTCATGCCGCTAATAGCAGAGCCCTGATAGTTACGAGCCTGAAGAACCCATACAAAAGTGTACAACAATGACCGGAAAAAACTAAAAAAAAGAAACACGAGACGCCACACACAGCCCCACAGCTAGTCTCGCCTTTCTTGTTCCCTTCCAGGCTTCCAGTAGCCCGCAGCGCTCATTTGTACTCCAGGATCATGTTGTTCTCGGGGGCCAGCCCGACGCAGGCCCTCATGATGTTCTCCAGCATCGCCCTCTGCTTCGCCAGAGCGTTCACCACCGGTGTGCCGGGGGGAACCTGTTTGTTCAGTTTGTGCAAGACGATCAGGGCCTGGATTATTGGAGCTAAATGCAATTGAATGATGCCAGAACGCGTGAGACTGAGAGCTTACCAGGGGCGCCTTGGTGAGGTAGCTCAGGATGGTGGCCACTGGGTGGAAGGAGTGGAACTTCTCCTGCACCAGAGGAAACGATGATCAGATGGTGTTGCAGTGCTGGAGCACTTGGCACGGGGTCATTCAGTCTGTGACCTCTTACCTCTCCCTCAGCTTTCAGCTGGATCCTGGTGCTGAGCTCAGCCAGGAGCACCAGATCAAGTATGATTGGTGCAGCGAGGAGCGAGTCCTCGCAGGTGTTGTGCAGCACGATGGTGTTCTTGCCGCCCATGAAGATCTCAGAGGTGTACTCATCCATGGCTCTCTTGCTGTCCCCGACGTAGGGCACATACTGCAACAAGGAGTGTCAAGTTTCAGAACAAATCTAAATTATTTGATACTATTTGATAGTTGTGGGGTCTGCACTCTGGCACTTTGCACAAGGTGGAAGGTTAGATGACAGACCTTGATCACGACAACGTGATCAGGATGCTCGCCGGGCTCATAAAGGATAGCGTTGCTCGAGACCATGTCATCCACCACATTGCTCTTGGAGATCTCCTTGGAGCGGAATGTTTGAGGGGCTGACAGGTTCATGCCATCGTTGTTTCCCAAGTGGTTGTAGCTCACAATTGAGGTGGGCTGCAGGAGCATAAACAAAAATTATTTTTAGGATGGCATTTCCCGATAATATTTCGTCAATTTAATGTAAGAGAAATATGGTTTCTCTGATAATTTGTACCTTTATTCCAGCACCAACAAGGAAATCAACCAAAACAGACTTCATCTTGGTCTGTCCACTCTTGAAATCATCACCACCAATCAAGCAGTTGTTTTTGATAGCAAGGTCAATCAGGCCTGCGTACAAGTAACTTGTATCAGCCATGAAACAGAAATGAGACGCCATAGAAAACTTTGCACGCAGCAGACTACTCACCAGGCACAAAGGTGTTCTGGGGGCTTCCATTGATGAATGGTACACCCTCCATGACACAGGCAATGGCATACAACGTCGATGGTGAGATCTCTGCCTCGTTCTTGTCTACAGATGCCAGGAGGTTCTCCACGGTGTCGTTGAGACCAGCACAGACATTGCTGTACCTTTCAGTGTTTGCAGTCCACAGCACAACTATCTTGTCCACCTTGTTCTTCTCCTTGAACTCCCTGTTTAATTAGCCACATAAGCCATAGTTTTTGTAAGGGATTACTTATACTAGTAAACCATGTTGCTTCAGCCATGTTAATCTGGATCCTCAAACCATACCTACCAAATAACATCATTAACTATGATAAACTGCTAATATTGACAGTATTTTCAACTCTCCGAGTCCTCATGGAATTGTCAGTGACTGCTGTATAGTTCATATACAAATGACACTACTTGAGACTGTACTATTGACACATTTTTTAGCACGCACCCCATAGAAACTTTTATTGCATCAGTTAAAAAAAATACGTTCTGTGATAAGCAGAGTGCCTATCATGGTTCACATGCACGAATTTTGTAGTATTGTTCCTTTGTTTTATGTTCACCTGAGTGTAATTCACTTTTTTAATTATGCAGAGGCACATTATCATTCATGTATGTATACCTGATGTCCTTGATGATCTGGTCAACCTGCTCTTTCTTGGTGCCCTTGATGACATTGTTGGCGCGAGAACCCTGGTTAGCTGCAATGAAGTCCGGATCATAGATGCCCGGAAGTGGCACCATGGACTCCATGTAAGGCCTGAGCTGCTTCTGCAGGTCGATGTCCAGCACCTTGGCCCTGGTCATGGAATCAGCCAGGTTCATGTTGCTGATGTCCCAGCCTCCGAACACAATGTCATCAGGGTTCACCTGTAAACCAGATCAGCTTAACACATGACAGGAAGGGACAACTTTTGCAAATTTGCGGCCAATCAGTGACATCAATGTTGCAGGACTAATGAACACTGCTACCATTTTACGGTCCAAAAATGCTGGAACCTTTCAACTGACCCACAGCCTTTTGACTTGCACAAGTAGGATCACAATATGCCAGAGTCTTACTTTTTCAACACCTTTTTAGGCAAGACTTTGCCTTTTGTTATGCAAAGTTTTAACATTCCTTTCAGAAAATCAGAACCTTCATTTTTTTATGCAAAGTTTAACGTTCCTTTCAGAAAATCAGAACCTTGATTTGTTTATGCAAGGATTAATATTCCTTGCACTTCAGAACCACTGGCCTTAAAAGACAGGTTTATTGTATAACATCAACTAGCACCTTACGGCATATGCCTTGTTCTGCATGTGTGTTTGCTTTCAGTAAAACAAGACTGCACACAATATTAGATTACCATGGGCAGGAGGCTCTTGAACGGGGCGTAGATCTCCTCCCCGTTGTAGCTGCCGACCCTGATGGTGGAGGCCTGGGTGAGGGAGCCGAAGTAGTTGGCTTGCTGCACCTTGTCCTTGGTCGCCCATGAGATCCCCCTGAAAAACACGACCAGCAAGTTCAGGTTTCATGGCACGCAAACGGCACGGGAACATGCAGGAACGGGAGCAATGTTGAGCGAGCACTACTTACTCCCTGTTGGCGATGACCCCAGCCGTCAGCGTGGACCCGTTGTTGCCGCCCCACCCCACGAGCATCACCCTGCACCACCGCACAACAGGAATCAGCATCGATCTGTCGGACAAGTGGCTAACACTGTGACAGGACGATTGCACGTAGCAGACATGTACAAGAACAGGAAGAAAACATAAGTGTTCGAGCTGGCACTCTGGCAGCATCTGGCTTCTTCGCACACTTGCCAGTAGTATACTAGGTGATGAGCTCTGTCTGCTGCTCATCGTCCCTGCTGGACTGGATCTTGGCCATGTTTAGTTACCCCCAACTCCCAACTTTGACACTATGCAAAAAGAAGATTCCCCATCACATCAAACTTGCGGTACATGCATGGAGTACTAAATGTAGACGAAATTAAAAATTAATTGCACAGTTTTGTTGTACTTTGCGAGACGAATCTTTTGAGCCTAATTAGTCAATATTTGGACAATAATTCACAAATACAAACGAAACGCTACAGTGTGCTACAGTGCTGGCACAGTGATTTTGCATCTCCCAAATTGGCCAACTAAACAAGGCCAAATACAGTTAAATTGCAAGTTCAGAAGAAAAGGTCGCCGGTAACGTTGAACAATAGCCAGGCAATGTTCCGCTGGCCTCCTGTAAATCCAACCGAGAAATTAACAAGGAAGGCAATTGGCCTTTTGCCATGTCCCTCTCGCGGTCTCGGCGCACGAAAATAACCCCCGGAAAAAAAAAGGGGCGAGAAAGAAAACAAAAACGGAAAACGCAGGGCACCACTGAAATTCAAAATCGAGGAGATTCGACGCATCCGGCCGGGCAAGTGTGTGCGTAACTGTCGACGACGGCGGGTCGTCATCAGGCGAAGCAAGATTCCAATAAATGGGAACGCCGACTCGCTGATCTCGACGGAGGATTTGACCGAGCGCGAGGAGGGGCGCGAGAGGCTGGGATGCGTCCGTACGTACCCGAGCTTGGGGACGGCGGTGCTGGTCCGGAAGTTGTACTTGACGGACTTGGGGCGGACGACCCATCGGGAGGCGCCGTCCTTGCCCTCGTGCACCAGCTCCGTCGTGTCGTACCGGTACTCCGACTCGATCTCCGACGGGCCGTACCGCACGTTCGGACTCTCCACGCGGAAGCTCTCGATGAACATCTTGCCTCTCCTCCCCTCTCGATCGGACCACTACCCCGCTCGCTGCTCTCCTGGAATGGAATGCGAAGAGTAGCGCGAGCGAAAGGAGGGAGGAGGCGGCTGCGCTGCTCTGGGGTGTGATCGGGGATGGGTGCCCGGGGCGGGGAATTTATAGCCGGTTCGACGGCCACTGCCACGTGGCTGCACGCGAGTAGCTGGCTATTCCGGGCCCCGCTTGAAAGTGCGGACCCCACGGGAGGGAGGAGCGCGCGAGAGACGGTTTGAGCCGCCGGGGGCTTGCCGTTGCCGGAGGTCCGCCAATATCGCAGGCAGCGGAGACGGGAGACCGGAACGGGGGGGACTGGGGGGAGGGCCGGAGGGGCGTCGACCGGCGGCGGCCTGTGAGGCTGTGAGACAGTGAGAGAGAAAAGACGGCGAGCCGTCGGGATGGACGATGGTTCGGGAGGAAGATGGAGGAGCAAAATGATTTGTGCTGTGTGAATTTGCATATTCATCCTTCTTATTTTCCTGTTTCACCAGCGGTAGAGAGGATCTCTGGGTAGGGACCACAATATGCCATAGTTGAAACGGGCAACATGCCATTCATGGAATCATGGTCATGGCTCATGGCAACAGAAAAAAGGGATGTTTCAAAGAATACCATTGCGCAAGCCACAACGAATGCAAATCTGGGATTCAAACCATGAGTATGGTACGACACGATCACGATTGATAATGATACTAGAGCAGGTAGAAAAACTCGAGACTCGTGAGGTGACATAGCTTAATCATAATTCAAACCATGAGTATGGTACGACACGATTACGATTGATAATGATACTAGAGCAGGTAGAAAAACTCGAGACTCGTGAGGTGACATAGCTTAATCATAAATTTTGTTCGGTTTCATTCCGGCTCTACCTTTAAACGAATCGAGTCCTCAATCTCATCTTGTTATCTTAACGAGTTAGCTCGTGAACCGCTCATGAGCTATTCGATTGGCTCATTAAGCCGATAAAGATCACAATACCAATACTGTTACATTGCTATTATTTGGTTAAAATAAACTTTTTTATTTAACTTCTAACTCAAATTTTCTATTTTGATTCTCCAAATATCTATATTATCTCAATTTTATTGATTTCTATGATATTATTGTGAGCTAAATTTTTAGATATTATTAGCAGGCTTAAATTCTCATATATCATTTAATATCATTGTTAATCCTAACTTTAATGTTGAACCATGTTGGGTCATGAGTCAAATGAGCTAGCTCTAACTTTAGAACGAATCGAGCCAAACTTGATTTTTAACTCGTCAACTGAGCCAAATTTGATTTTTAGCTCGTCAACCTTAACAAGCTGAGTTAACTATATCGTTATCAAATGAGCCATAACAAGTCGAGCTGGCTCATCAGCCACCCCAATAATAACGATAAACATGTATTATCTCTACCTAGATATATTTTTAAAAATTTTCAAACACATTAGATTTTTTTTTCTTACATGCCATGTTATTCATCGTCCATTCTATGGTCTAGAGAAACTATCCTAGTTATGGCTAGGAGTGCCATAAGGCTAATTTTAACGGGGTCTCACATTGATGTTGATTTTATGACATGATTTTATAGGCTCTAAATAGCATTTAATGTCATGACTCATCAAGAGTCCATGTGGATTACATATGGTTTCACACTAACCCTAGCTAAAGCCTAAAGGCCTACACGCATTTTTTTTAAACATAGTACATACGTAGATGCTCACGTACACACAAGCACACATGGAGCTGGTAGATTTTGAGATTGACGAAGTCACCAACGGACACGTTGGTACCACTAAAAGAATAGTTAAATTCTAAAATAAATCTAGCAAAATCCGATCACCCAGGTAGGTAGGTTCTTCTATAAGAAATCTTACTTGTTGGGTTACCTTTAGACCCATATCAATCTACACGATTAGGATTAGACATTAGACAGTTTTATAATATCAGGGATATGGTAGTTGTGACAATTTAGATTAGTTGGGCAGTACGACTGTTTGAGGGTTTTAGGGCCAGTAAAGCCCGTCCCATTCTGCGTTGCATCAGGACTTACCGAGTTTAAGTTCAGGTGCAGGTTTAAAAAACTTGACAGAAAAAAGAATATAAACCTCAGCAGTCAGCACCCGTTGTTCTGTTCCCCAGGAGCCAGGAAGCACATCCTGGTCATCCCGCATCTTCGCAGAATCGCAGCCGACGCAGCCCGCTCCATCGGAGATCTATCGTTTTCGCGAGCCGGACGTAAACTCCCGCACGCACGTCCGAAATTCCAGGCAACCATGGGGGGCAGTGCGCAAAAGCGGCGTGTGTGCGTGGCTGAGAACCGCTCGCTCGGCGAGCCCACCCCACCAAGTGGCGCTTTTGGTGGCGTGGAGCTCCTGCGCGGCGGTCACGTGGTGCCCAGGGCCCCGCGCGGTCTCGAGCGTGGCGGAACCTCCTGGAACGCCCGCCTCACGCCGTCAGGCGCTGGCCCCGCTTGCGCCGTTGTGCGGTACAGCTTCGTCCTGGCTCCCCCGCGGCCCCTAGGAGCGGTCCATGGACCCCAGCGCGCGGCACTGACTCCGATGGCGCCGAGCGCCAGGCACCCACGAGTGGCCCTGGGCGCCTGTGCGCGTAGGCAGTGCGCACGGGGCACATGTGGTGGGTGGCTGGGTGCGGTGTCGGCCGCACGGCACGGAGCCGCTCGGCTTGTGATGGCAGGGGCGCCATGTGGCCCGAATTTTTTGTCCTTGCATGTAAGGCTCTTGTCCTTGCATGTAAAGCCTGAAGGCTCTTGTCCTTGCTTGCAAATTCAGGAAGAGCACGACACTGCTACGGTGTGCCACAGTGACACACCGGTTCTTGTGATTCGTAGAATCAGCGGCGTGATTGTCACGTTCCGGTTCGTGTTTTTCCCGGGCGCAGTAGTTGTGGACTGCAATCTATCTATCGTTACCGGATCATGGTGGTATTACTTTTTTATAGTTGGGGTTAATCCTTGCAGTGGAAATAAATGACTTCGTTATATTAATACTAGTGTCCCAATGAATTGAAGGAAAACATGAAAGTTTCTTCAAACCTTCAGGCTTAACTGTTCGTTATTGGTGGTTACGCACTTCTGCAAACAAATTTCCAATTTTGTCACACATGGAAACCAAGATCCGATGGTTAAAAGAAAAAAAAAAGGATGCCGAAGAAGCACGCATGAAGCAACGAGGTCCACAAAGAGTTCAGTCCATACCAAGACTTCGAGAAGATAAAACTCCAAGTGCAATCTATAAATGTATTTCGAGAGAGCTTCTGAATTCTTCTGACGGCCAGGAGACGAGATCCTCTGGAATTTGCCGAGGTTCCTTCCCAAAGTAGTCCAACATAAAAGGATGGGCAGATCCGATCAAACTGGAAGGAAAAAAGTGTGGAAAAGAGCTGCTGACATGGATGGGCTGGGAGCGTCTCGCAAAATTCGTGGTGGCCGCGCCGTTGCCCGCCCCCCTCGCCCTCCGGTTCATGCATTCTGGGAGAAGACAGGAGGCACCAAAAGGATCATCAACCACTACAGGCCCGTCTCGTCCCATCTTTTACTTTTGTCTCCCCGCTCGCCCTTTTTCGGCTTTCGCATTCACCTGTTATCACTGCAGTCACGATCGTGGCTACCAGCGAAAGCTAGCGCATGAATTAGAAATTTCTCTGGATGTGATGCCACGCGATATGATGGGGGCTCTGATTATTGGAGCTTAATACATGCACCATCTAGCTAGTTCTTGAAAGTCTGTAGTCTGTACCTCATCTGTTAAGCAAGTGTTGTCATTTGTCAGGGCCTCACAGGGAGAAACAAGTAACGTTTTTGCTCTACCGTGCAGGTATTGTTTCAGTGTAAAACAACATGTTGATTTGGTGAGAGCAGGTCTCGATCCAGGAGCGCTTGTGGTGGAACCGTAGAGGTGTACACTGTACAGTATGATTTCACCCAAAACAACCAAATACTGATGCATACGAATGCAGAAGTGTGAACGCGAAATTTTTATTTATTTTTATTTTTTTACGATTTTGCAGAAATAAATAGCGGAGGAAAAGATTAGCAAATATAGATGTATGCCGCCGGATGAAACAGCTACTGCCGGTTACGATGGTAAGAAAAGTTACAGCCGTTTCAGCTGACGGTATTTGTGCAAGGAATTAAAAAAATGGAAACAAGGCGCGATGTCAGCAAACGTGCGACACCGTAGTGACACCATGTCAGCAAACGTGCGACACCGTGGCGCCAGGTCAGGAGGGAAACTGCTTACCGCCGTTCAGACGGCGGGCGGCACGTGGAATCCTGGCGGATGTGAGGCTCACGGAGTTAGCATCGGATGAAACGACAGTAGCTGGTTACCGCCAGATGAAGCGGCGGTAACAGCCTTCCGCCGATTCAAACGGCGGGAGCAGGAAGATCCCGTCGGATCAGTCGACGGTAGGCGCCCTGCCCTTTAAAACCCGAAGAACGGCTGGGGCCGGGGCGCGCTGGTTCATTCGGAAGGAGAGAAAGAAAGCGAGGGATGAGAGGAAATGGGAGAAGAGAAAGAAAGGGAGGGAGGAGAGGAGAGGAGGGGAGAAGAGAGGGAGAGGAGGAGGGTGGAGATTGAAGCAAAGCTCTGCCGGTGAGGTATTGTTTGAAATCTTGCAGTTTATCTTAACTCGTAGTTAGTAGATGTAGTAGTCGATATGATGTATAAATGTTGTAGTGTTAAGTATTAGATTAAATCTAGGTGTACATATGAAACATAGACAAATATTAGTTTGTCGGTATAGTGGATTTAGCTTAGTTATTTTGGTTATAGTAAAATTAGTTTGTTGATTTATTTAGATAAATTTAAGATTAATATTATTGGCAATGCTCGAGTTATAATTTTATATAGTTATTTAGAATGTAGGTGTAGTGAGGTTGCTTGTCCCACTAAGAAATTTCGTCGTGGAGGGATGATCAAAATAGGATTCCACCATGGAATGAGCACCCCAAATGCCACCGCGGCTTCTGTGCATGGTTGCAAGTATGGGAGGATCGATTACCTTGGGGAAAGAAGGAGTGTAGGTACTTCAAGTATCCCGACATTGACAATGATCTCAAGGTCCATCCGTTCATAGACATTCTAAACATGTTTTCTATATATCGATACCTATAACTAATCACGAATCAACATGCAGGCTTGCACATTTATGAAATGGATCGACACTAGGCCTTTAGGGGAGGTGGGCATAATCCCAGTGATGCTAGAGACCAAAGGCCAATACTATGCTAGGCTGGAAGAGGCTCGAGAGGTGGCACGTCTTGCTTGGCTTGAGCAAGACCGTCGTATCCGCCAACAACATATCCATTTGAAGGGTAAGGAGGATGAACTGCAGAGGCAGCGCGAGCAGTTAGGTGCTCGAGAAGGCAGCATTGAAATGGTAGGAGGAAGAATTCGAAGCTCGTTAGACACAACTCCTCCAGGAAGAAGAGCGACAGAAGAACATGAAGAAGCAGGATGGAGAATGTTCCTCCAAAAGAGTAAGGATGGGGAAACTTTCCCGGTTCATCCAGTAGAACATTAGTTGTGGTCCACCAATTTACATTACCTAAGGCCTTTTATATTATGCAAGGTGCTCTTTACGTTTGTCATGTTGGGCACCTCACATGCCATTGTATTGTTGTTTGTTCTGTGATAACATTTTATCTCGATGCTTCAAGTACTCAAATTCCACACTATTGCCATTATACGGCTCTGATGCCAGTACAGTACTCAAATAGTGCTAATCCATTGTTGACGTGAACCGTCACTCAAAATCCTACACAATGATGCAAGGACCCTAAACGTGAGCCTTCTCAAGCAGATGGGACTCCACACTAAGCCCTACGTCCCTGCACCTGTAAAGCCTATATCTAAACTTTTTTCAGGATGATTGAACACGACGGGGTACTTAACAAATAGGGGCACAGTGCATCTCCATCTCAACACTCCTTATATGGACCTCCCTCTCCCGTAGCCTTCCACACTACTGAGTAGTAGGAAGAAAAATAATGGCATCCGGAAGAGGGAGAGGTCATGGGAGGAGGGGAAGAGGAGGGATGCTCCTATTCCCATCATCACTTGGCTAGGTTCTTTTAACCCAACAGAATAAGAGGCACCCCTCGACGACTTCCCTTTGTATGATAGGGCTAACTACACCCCTCCAAACTGCCTTAGGCCTTATGACGACCGTCATGATGCGTGGCCAATGTGTCACCATGGCGTGGCTTGCGTCGTGCAGCTGTTTGATGGCTACGATGATGGAAGTCGATGTTTCTTTCGATGCCCATATGGCTTGGTGAGTCATGTTATTACTACCTTACTCTTACTAAGCTTTTCGTGCTACAAACTAACATCATGTTCAGTCTTATCTCAATTGAAAAAACTGCTGCTATATGAAGTGGATCGATCATCCACTTCCTGAGCCAAACCAAGAGTACATCACTACCTCAAAGTGCAAGATCTTTGACCTCGAGCGTAGGGTAGAGGATCTTCAATCCGAAGTTGATGCAAATCCTTGGGCGGTTAACATCGTAGGTGACTTGATTTGTACCGATCCATGGTGCAAGTGCTCCTACCACCACAACCAGGATCGCTCACCATCACCGCCTTCCTCTGTGGGTGCTGGCTACTATGAGGCTGGGCCCTCCCAGCTCTCGCAAAGTCAGTTCTACTAGAAAGTAGAGATGGCTCTATCCTCAACTATTTCAATTATCTAAGGCATATTAGGTTTGGCAACAGCACATGTTTAGGATAACATCCGTGCCGCACATGTCACTACAATCTATAATTAAATATTTAGTCTACAGTCGTTGGTGGTCGTATGTTGTGCACAAATTTTGTTTTTATATACTGTAATTTCGTTAGAAACAGCTATGTATTTAATGGTCATGTGTTAATTTAATTTCAATTATTTCCTCGAAGTGCTCTATCTCTCTCAAATTAGAAAGTTTCATATTGCAACCAATAGTGACATATTCAAATATTTAGTGATTCCAATCTAACTTATATATTTTTAACTTAAAGAAAAAATTACACAAAATCAAAATAATAAAAAAATACTCGAACTTATTATAGCTGTATCACACAGCTATAGCCGTTTCAATCGGCTATAGGTGGCTTCACCTCCAGCCACCGCCAGAATGGTGGGCCGGCCATTACTGGCGGAATAGCGGGCGGGGGGACTTACCGCTGTTTGAAACGGTGGTAGCCATTTCAACTGGCGGTAAGGTCCCA
Source organism: Setaria italica (assembly GCF_000263155.2). NCBI lineage: Eukaryota > Viridiplantae > Streptophyta > Magnoliopsida > Poales > Poaceae > Setaria > Setaria italica. The sequence continues at coordinate 54,125,821 of NC_028458.1, read as the reverse complement.
GCCACTGCCACATCACCATCATGTAAGCAACCGCCGTTTCAACTAGCTGTAACTATTTTTAATTTTTTTTTCTAACCTACCACTGTTTCAACTGACGGTATAGATCTAGATCTGCTAATTTTTGGTTAGGTATTTATTTAAAAGAAAAAATATAAAAATTAAAAAAAAATCTGCGAACGCTTCTAATGATTTTGTTGACTATTTTTTTGCAGCCTGCTTTCTTTATTAATTTCCTCGGCCCATTTTCAAACACGCCTAGAGAAAGCCCAGCAATCTCGAGTCAACAGGTCCATGAACTCGCGGGCGGGAACATCAGACAGGCCTTGCTAGGCCCATCAAACAGGCCCATCTGCCAAGGACGTGATTCGTTGGGATGATGATGGACCCCAACTAGGCCCATCCGCCAGGCCACACATCGGGCAGGAACAGGGAAAAAGGAAGTGAAAAAAATTGACCCGCTGACAGGTGGAGCACAGATGTCATTGTATGCGTACAAGGAAATGGGGCTAGGAAATAGGGGCTTTTAAACTTGCGTAGATTCAATATTACCAAAATGCATAACAAACGGGCATGATCTATCCTATTTTGGCATCCTAACATTATATTTTACATGATTATAAATCTAGTGACTTTCCTTGAGTGACCTCACTCCCATCACGCGTTGAGTATAGACTATGAAAAAAGGTCTTGCGAGTGGACTAGAGCTGGGCTTCTCTGGTGCTAATCCATCCATCTAATATAATCCTGACCACGACTTTGCGTAACAGTCCCTGCATAAAATAGCGGCACGACTGACGCAGTGACGCGGCAACAACACCCACCCACTCGGAAGAGCCAAAACGTGCCGACCCAGTCCCAACTCCCAAACAAAATGCAAACTCGTGTTGTACACTTGTTAGCCTCCCTTTAGTTTGGCTTTCTGGGAACCAAAGGGGTTAGGGATACTCCTTGACTTTCGAAGAAAGTTACTTTTGTGTAGTTCATTTTTTCACAGTAAGGGAAGAGATGCTTTCTGGAGCTTTGGCTTTCACAAGTTGGAAGAAATTACCCACTGCCACTGGTTATATTGTACCGATTCACTTCTTTTTCCCCGTCTCCCTCACTCGCCGGCTCTCTCCTGCCCGGCACCGTTCCACCTCTCCTGGCGGTGGTGCCCCTCCTCCTCTCTCGGTGGCGGCGCCCCCTCTCTAACGAGTCTGACCTTCTGCCTCTCGGTCTCGCCAAGCCACTCTCCGGTGGCAGCCGTCGGTGGGGTCTGTGAGGCGGCGCGCGATCTAGCGGATGCGGTCGCGGTCGGTGGTGTCCGAGGAGGGCTCACGGTCGAAGGGCTGGTCGTCGTCGACGCGGCGGTGCCCGAGCTCGCGTCATGGAGGAGAGCACCGCCTCGACCTGGCATGCGACCCAACGGCTGAGGAGGCGCGACTCCCGCCTGCGCCTGCGCGTGGCGGAGGACTTGGCCTCGTCGGGCTCATGGCCAACGCCCCCTTCCCTAGCGGCGGAGCAGGAGGAGGAGGATGAAGGGGCTGGCGAAAACCTCAACTTTAGCGGCATCCTGCTCGAGAGCGTCCTTCAAGGGATTGGATGTGGGCGCGAGCTCCTCCGGCTTGCGGCCACCGGAGCCACGTGCGGCTCCCCTCCTCCCTTCTCCTATCGATCTGTGCGTCGGGAGGAGGAAGAAGATATTGATGAGTGGGGTCCGCTTGTCAGTGAGAGAGGAAGAGAGTTCAGTGGGATGGACTGTGAATAACATGTGGGTCCGCTCGTAAGTGTTTCCAAAACGCCACAGCTATTTCACCATACGGCTTTCAGCTTTCTCACATTTCTCACAGCCCACAACCTACAACAGCTTTTGCCACAGCCCACAGCTAATTTTGCAAAAGCCACAGCTCAACCAAACACACCCTTAGTTGAGGAGTGGAACGAGCGCCCCCCTCGGGCGACTCAGGCATTGACCCAAACCCTAGCCGCCGCCACCCCCTCCTCTCATCCTCGCCATCGCCGGAGGGAACCTGCCGGAAGTCTGTGCGGCTCCCTAGGATGATGGCGGTGGGTTCTCTCGCCGAGAGGTCTGAACACGCGCACCGAATCTGGGTGGGGAGCTGTGTGCGGTGGCCATGGCGGCGCTGCGTGGCGGCGGTCCTGCGGCGGCCTGACATGGTTGCGCGCAGGTGAATACGCCCCGGTGTCCAGCCATATGGAGTGGTTGCGGCAGCACGGAGGGAGGAAGCGGCGCGACGATGGATGCGCGCAGGCATGGTGGCAGCAGCGACGGCTGGATGTGGCTGTGCGTCGGATCTAGCTCCACCCCGCTCGTTGCCGCTCTACGAGCTGCCGAAGCTCATATAGGCGTAAGGAAGGCGACGACGCCTGTATGAGCTCCGGCGGGGCTAATCACCGAGGCTTCCTTCCTCTCGACGTGCTTTGGAGGTGGCGGCGGTCGAGAAGGGGATTTGGGCGGCGAATCTGGCTCCGCCCCGCCCCGCTCCAGCGTGCCGCGACTTGATCTACCCGCCCACGATGGCCGGTATGACGAGCGGTGATTTGCTTCATGGTGATGGAGGCAGCCGGCACGTTTTTTGGACTAGGGCATTTCGTGACCTGCTATGGCGTGACTGGGATGGCGGATGGCAGAGGTGGGTAGTCGTTAGGTTTTGCAGGTTCTTGGATGAAAGCCATGCTCAGTCTCCGACTGTTGCCGGCAACAATGGTGCCATGATACATCATGTCCTTTTTTGAAGGCGTTGTTGTGAGGACCTCAACACCTAAGGATTTTTCTAGGTGAAAATCGGAGAACTGTCTTGTTAGTTCGGGCAGCGGCGTCTTGACACTGCTTTCGTGCTGGGGCATCGTTCTGGGGTCCTTAGGATGGCGATATCAGGGTCAGCTTTGGAGGGAAGACGTTGCCCAATTTGTTTTTCTGGTACTTCAAGTGAGATTGCTGGAGTTTGTGGTAAAGATCAACTCAGTGCGGTATCTACACGACAAGATATCATCATGAAGTATTTGGGAGTCAAGGAGGACGATCTTATCATCATAAGTTTCTAAGAAAACAACAGATGTGAGGAGTTTTGTTGCTGCACAATGACCAGAACAAGGTTGAAGCAAGGGCTTAGAAGAAGTTGGAAGTGTAGTCTTTCTAGCTTTTTTTGTTAGTCTTTTTCTTTCATGTTTTAGTGTTTCTCAATTTAATGTTTGGAGGGTAAGTACTCGTGTATCTCTTTGTGGTAGCAGATATGTTAAGATCGGATATTTTTCCTAATTAAAAAACACTTGCTTAGTTGCATGGTTCCGAGTCGTGGACTCGTGCGCACGCGGTTTCGTGTGGTCCGGTTCAACGAGCCGGTCAATGGCATGGCGCGACCCAGCAGCACCAGCCGGTTTCCGTGAAACAGCTGCGGCCCCTAGCTTCTCTGGGCTCTGGCGAGCGGCGACCAGCGCTTACGTCCGCGTGCCGTCGCGCTGCCGTCATCATCACCCCACTGTTGCTCCTTCGCTCGGCTCAAAAGAAAACTTGGATTTTAGGCAGAACTTGACTGAATTGCCCTCCAATGGCATCACCACTACTATGCTTACAGCAAAATGCACTACGTCGAGGCCAGTAAACTATCTCTCGGCCTGGCGTGGCAGAGTTGTGGAGCCACATCCAGTAGACTTGGCTCGTGTTGCTGGCTGGTAGATTCACATGCGCGTCCAACTTATACTAATGGATCACCGTGCTTAATTTATTTAAAACAAAAGGATCACTGTACTTAACTAGTGATGCCACTGTAGTTATACTGTCCTCTGCACATGCTGATACAGTTGGGAAACAGGATGCGAGTATGCGACGACGATAACGACGGTTTCTCTGCAAGAACCATCATCCATAGAGAGCGAGCATAGGACGGACCTAGGCAGGTAGGCCTATGCCTGTTGAATGAAATTTGAAAAGGACCTGAAGGAAAGAACTCCCTGCGCGGCTCCTGCGTCACCAAGATAATCACACTGGGCATTACTAAATGCCATGATATCTTCCTTGGGGACAAAAGTATCTTCGAACAGCTCGGCGATTTGACGGCGCGCCCAACGCCTGATCAACAGCTGGTGTGAGACACATGTGCTCTGGACGGGTTGGTTTTAACCACACAAGCTGCAGTGTAAGATCACACGTAAACCGCCGACGGGAGCAGCATTTTACACTTGTCGGCTTACCTGTGAATCCTGCGATCGAGCCTCAAAGCGAAGGAGCCCGGTCGGCGTTTCTTCGTAGACCGCCAGCTTCTTAGAAACCTCGAGAATCTGAGGGGAGTCGGCTTAAAAAGGTTGAAACCTTATTGTATCCCGTAGTGGTAGTGATAAAGAGCGCGACAACACCAGATTAGGGAGTGCACCGTGTAATCTTAGACTATTCCTGTATCGCCATCGCATTTGACCACACGAGACTATGACAATTCGTGGCAGCTGACTAGTAAGACCTGCAAGTACGTTCTGCAGGTACAAGCGTACAGCAAACAGACTAGATGGCACTGGTGAGAAATATATCCAATGTCCAAAAATATCTCGCCTCAGGAGTAACCTTTCTGCAACTTGGACACGGCAACCCATCAGCTTTCCTAATTGCCATGCCGTTGAAGCCATACCCTCCAAATTATTCCCAAACCACTGCCACGGATGGGGCAGTGATTAACGAACAGTGACACGGACACCGGACGCGCCCCCCCCCCTCTCCAGCAACAGCGACGGCCATGGCGCCGGCGCAAAAGGCCAAGCACGACGAGCCAGAAAACTAGACGCGTCGACGCCGCATCTCGCGTCAAGGAAAAAGAAGCGTGGGGGAGGAAAGGGGGAAGCGATTAATTTCGTGCAAGCAAGCAAGCAAGCGGATCGCTGTTGGTTAATTAGGTGGGCTGTGCCTGCCTGGTCATTAGGGGGTGTTTGGGAGGAGGGGGCTAAATTTTAGCCCCCGTCACATCGAATGTTTGGACACTAATTAGGAGTATTAAATCTAGACTAATTACAAAACTAATTACACAACCCCTAGGCTAAATCGCGAGACGAATCTATTAAGCCTAATTAGTCTATGATTTGACAATGTGATGCTACAGTAACCATTCACTAATGATGGATTAATTAGGCTTAATAGATTCGTCTCGCGATTTAGCATAGGGGTTCTGTAATTAGTTTTGTAATTAGCTTATGTTTAGTCCTCCTAATTAACATCCGAACATCCGATGTGACAGGGCTAAAATTTAGCTCCCTCCTCCCAAACACCCCTATTCTGTGCGCCTGGTGGGGGATCATGTTTTAATGCCTACTCCTTTTAACTAATCATCATCGGGGATTAATTAATGATTTTTGTTTAATTATATCAAGCCCTTCGATTGCTAGTACAGTACTACTGCAGTTGCCGATGATGATCAGTGATCGCACAGGAGAATCACATATGCGAAGTGACGGGAATACCCCCGCCGCGCCGCCCCCTCGGGTCTCAACTAATCAACCCCTTTTCTTCCTCCCCTAGTCCTCTTGTCCTGGGTGCTCGTCATTCTGCTCGCGGCCACGGTGAGGCAGCGGACGCCGCCACCAATCCCGGCTCCCGAACCCTCTCCTTGCCTTCTCCGTTTCCGCACCACCACGCCGTTGAACTCTCGACGCCGCTCGCGCACGAAGCCGTGCCGCCTTCCACCCAAGTGAAGCCGCTCCGCCCACAATTATCCTGTACTGGCAGTCCTCCTCCCCCTCTCTACCTTTTTTGAGCAAGCTCCGCCTCTCTACTGTCTGCCCTGGCGTGGAGTGGAGATCCGTCCGGACTTGGATTGCTTTCTCCTTTTCGCCGGTAAGGAAGGATTAGATTGCTTTTTACGAAGTGTGTGGGTTTTGTTCTGCAGGAATCAGCATCTATTATTTGCTCTGAGAAATGGAATCCGAATCCTGCTCGCCGGGATAAAATTCGGAAACCCTAGTCCATCCAGTTTATTGCGGAATCGTTTGTTTGTTGTGAGGAGCACTAGTAGCAGTTTATTTTCCAGAAATTTTGGTGGTCCTCATATAAAGAAGGAAAAAAAAACGTTGCTCATGTTCAGCTCCTTTGCTTTGACCGCGTTCATATCTCTAGGAGACTAGGACCAGGCAGATATGCATAGAGCGTGGTCTAGGAAAATTTTGCATGACCAAGCAGGGAACAAAGTTCATTCATTATTAGGACATGAGGCACTGCCAATTCATCATCTCAACTTTTTTGACTCCCTTGTTTGGTGGATGAATGTGGTCATCCGGTACCATGCTGCGTCGTGCGACCCTGCGTCACCTAGTAATTCCAGGCAGGCACTAGGCAAGATTGCTTATTTCATCTTTGGACCATGATTTATGATGGCCACAGTTGCTTCTAAAATGTTGCTGCCATACCAGATCCGCTTGGATTTTTGGAGACCCCAGCTAAACGATTCTATTAACTCCAATGGATCAGAAAATGACATCTCTCTTGCCTTTTGTTTTTCTCTGTTGTCCTTTTGCTTTTGCTCCTGTTCTGCTGCTCTAAGGGGGTGTCTTGCATCCTAATCCTAGTCCATTGGGAGGGACTTTGGGTACTCTTTAGCTACATCGGCGATGGGCCTATAAGTGGGAGTTCTCAAAGAAGTTCAATAATTTGACATTCATCTTTATGAATTTCTTGGTTTCTTATATTGTATAGGAATATGTCAGGAATTGCTTGCGAAACTATTGGGATTCAACTTGCAGATTTTGTAGTTGCGCATGTGTTCTTTTCCATGTCATGCCACCATCAGCCTGCTTTGATACGCTTCCCGTGCTTAATTTATCTCTAATTGTTCACTGTGACCATGATTGTATCTATTTATGTGTTGGCTGTCCATTACAGTTACATCATACACGTAACTATTTGAGTTATCTTTAATATCTGCAAGTCTTTTGTTTAATTTTTCTCTTCTTTTTATGCTGAAAGGAGCAACATCATATTGCCTCCCAGTCTCTTACCGCAATCATGTTCATATTGCTTCAAATCTCACTGTTCTAATACCAAGCACTGCAGGACCAAATTGAACATTCCACCAGTAGTAAAGAAAAATAGAGAACCTAGGATGAAGGTATCCTTTTCCCCACAAGAGAAAAAAACTAGGATCTTTTTAGTGAAGAAGAAAGGTGTCCAACTTGCAGCTGACAAGGATTCAAACCTCATGGTGGCAGCCTACACCCAAAGCTTTCACCAACGAAGCTAGACTTCGTTCCTTACGTGCCTGTAGTAATGTCGGTGAATGCCCCATGTGTTACTTGCACAGATGCTACAATACTTACATGGACACAATTTCTTATGTACCATTAATACCAGGGATCACAGAATTTCGCATGTCGTAATCCAGCAGTTGCTAGAATACATGGACTGCCACAACATGCAAATTAAATACTGTACAACACAAAACGTATATGAAATTGAACATTTCACTAAATTTTCCACTATAATGGCTCGGGTATATGCAAAAGTAAAACACGCCAAACAGCATATACTTTGCTAACTTCTTGGGGTACGATTTGTTGCATTATATATTGATTATAGCTATCGATTTCACATGCTGATGAGATAGGAGGTTGCAGTTTCTATCCAATAGCATTACATTTTTGTATAAAATTATTGATTAGCTTCTGATCTTATTTCCTAGCTGTAAGGGGTACAGAAGTCAGCTATATAACCAAGTGTTTATGGCATGGTGTTGCTAAGCACACCACATTTTATCAGACACAATTGTGGCATGTTTGGATTGGGTGTTACTCCTAACATGGTTTGCACTGCTTTTGCAAACATCAGCATATCTCCTAAGTCTTAGCAGTATTACCCATGCACCCTGTCTTACATTTTTTATATATGGCAGATTTCCCTCTACTAGACATTCAAACGGCAGTTCTTCGCATCATTGCAAACAAATGCAATTAGAGTTTGAATCTTTGTAGGATCTAGGAGACCAACTAATATTAGTTAACCCATTACATGACTGCATATGCATTTACTCTTTACAGACCCGTTCTCTGTTTTGTTAATCCCCAAATCATGGTATGGATCATGAAATATACCCCTTGTGGTCAAATGCTATTTCTCCCACGGGATATATGTTATTAAAAAACTGTTTTTAGATTTTGCAATTCTGGGCAATATTTATTGCTATTTTGCACATATTTTTAATTATTTTTCCGAAACTTTACAAACCTGTTTCATTTTCTGGTGTCTTTCGTTAACAAAAGAATAGGCATCTCAGATACAGTAGAGTTCGCACTTTGTGCCTGGCCGTTCCAATGTTTCCAGTAGGGAATTAGTTGTGCTGCAATGTTCCATAAATTCGGCAAAAATCATGTATTAGTGCACATGAAGTTAAGTAAACCGTACGAATCCAGCATTAAATTCATCCTAGATGTCAAGGAATAAAATAGACAATGAATCTGGCATTTTTTAATGCTCTCTGTACTACGTACATGGTGTTCTATGTATTCTTTTTGAAACACAGCAATGTGTTGTATCATTATCTATTCACTAATGGGATACCATAAGCTCTGGTCACTAATGAATTCTCCAGATATATTTCTGTTCTTGTAGCCATGTTGAAGTGAATTGGTGACCGTTTATTTTAGTAAAACGTTACCTATACTGCCCATATCTAGCAATGACTGCGAGCATGATAATCAGCTCCAAGATAACATTCTTAAACAAAATATGCAAATCCGATTAGCGATAACATTCTTAAACAAAATATGCAAATCCGATTAGCAACTTACCAGTCAAAGTCAACAATTCTGTCAAGTTGAACCGGTGATTCTTTTATAGGAAGATGATAGCTCTGAAAACATTTTTGTTTCTGAATGCGTAGTCTTTCAGAGCCCTCAGAGTATTTCTTGCACATAAGTTTGGAATAGTATGGTCTTTTCTATGAACAAGTACACCATCCCATCCAGGGGAAGTATTCCCTCCGTCCCAAATTACTATTCGTTTTGGCTTTTCTAAATACATTGCTTTGCTATGCACCTGGATATATATTATGTCTAGATACGTAGTAAAACCTATGTACCTAGAAAAGCCAAAACGAATAGTAATTTGGGACGGAAGGAGTACCGTACCAAATAGTCCACTGGATGGTATGTTTTAAGTACTGACATTTGATTTCATGTGTTGGATGGAAATTAATTTGTCTTGTTTCTACCTTAGAGGTTTAGACTATATATTTGTTCTTTTGCTTTGCTCTACAAGTATCTTGTTTTTGTACAACTGCAAATTTTTCTTACCTTTGAATGTTTGCCCTTTCCAGTTGATGTCATCATGCTGAGCATTTTGTGGTAGAGACAGCAAGATCATCTTGTTGTGTTCCAGCATATACCTCCTCCCCAGAAAATATGTCGACACAGGCCTCTAACCGGTCATACAGATATCCGGACAATACCCAGATATCGTACTACAATGGCAATCTAGTGCATGTTGGGGGCAATGGTACTTACTATATGCCACAAAATCATGATGATGGTCATTACATTTCCTCTGATGATGGATCGCAGACCAGCAATTCTAGAGCTCAAGGTTTTCAAGCACAGTACTGCACCCTAGACTCGTCCTCAGCCAATTGTGTTTATCCTGCACATAGCTCTACCTCTTCTCAGAGCATAAGTGGGAGTCCTCTGTCTCAGCAAGAGAGCCACTCAGATCATGCATATGGTTCCTCTCCAAGTGCGTCGTGTGTTACTCAGGTCCCGAGTTGGACACTTAAGGATCTAGAAAATGTAATGCTTGGACCTGATTCTGACATAGGCAGCCCTGATAGCTCCTTACTACCTGGCACTGCTTTGCATGAGAACAACTGGAGAGAACTTTTGGGAATTAAAACTGGGGATTTGCGGCAGGTAATTATAGCATGTGGTAAGGCTGTTGACGAGAATGCTTTCTATATGGATGCGCTGATGTCTGAGTTAAGGCAGATGGTTTCTGTCTCTGGTGAACCGATGCAACGTCTGGGAGCTTATATGTTGGAAGGTCTTATTGCAAGGCTTTCTTTCACTGGACATGCCCTATATAAATCTCTGAAGTGCAAAGAGCCTGTGGCTACGAGTTCTGAGCTCATGTCATATATGCATCTTCTGTACGACATCTGTCCATTCTTTAAGTTTGGTTACATGTCTGCCAATGGTGCCATAGCTGATGCTGTTAAGGGTGAAAACTTTATTCACATCATTGATTTCCAAATCGCTCAGGGGAGTCAGTGGATGACTATGATCCAGGCCCTTGCTTCAAGGCCTGGGAGACGACCATACCTAAGAATCACTGGCATAGATGACTCAAATTCTGCTCATGCCCGAGGTGGTGGACTGGATATAGTTGGACAGAGGTTACACAGCATTGCCCAGTCATGTGGTCTGCCCTTTGAGTTCAATCCTGTTCCAGCAGCTAGTCATGAAGTTATGTATGAACATCTTTGTGTAAGATCTGGGGAGGCAATTGTTGTCAATTTTGCTTATCAGCTGCATCATACTCCTGATGAGAGTGTGGGCATAGAAAACCATCGTGATAGGATATTGAGAATGGTCAAGAGCCTCTCTCCTAGGGTGGTGACTCTCGTAGAGCAGGAGGCAAATACAAACACGGCACCTTTCTTTCTTAGATACCTGGAGACTCTTGATTATTACACAGCGATGTTTGAGGCGATAGATGTTGCTCGCCCCAGGGATGATAAGAAGCGCATTAGCGCAGAGCAGCACTGTGTTGCAAGAGATATTGTCAATTTAATTGCTTGTGAAGGTGCTGAAAGAATAGAAAGGCATGAGCCTTTCGGAAAATGGAGGGCAAGGCTTGCAATGGCTGGATTTAGACCATACCCATTAAGTCCAGTGGTGAACAGTACCATCAAAACACTGCTGGATAGTTACCACAGCTACTACAGACTTGAGGAGAGGGATGGTGTCCTTTATCTTGGTTGGAAGAGCAGAAAGCTGGTTGTATCTTCTGCTTGGTGCTGACATTTCCAATTTTGGAAGAAGCTTTGTTTAGGTATGTTGCTGGCACCTCACACCAAACTTATGCATGTCTGTAGCAACTTTTTAGTTTCCAAGCTTGGAACAACATCATGTTTCTTAGGTGATGGTATAGTCTTCCATTTAGGTGAGGAAACTAATTAGTAATACCTGACTTGGTGATTGCTACTTTCCAAGCTTGGAATCGTTGGTCTTTTTGGGTGGCTATATTGTTCCATAGTTAGGTAAGGAAACAAATCAATGATAAGACCCACTATAGTTTTTCCCAGAAGATATACTGGGACTTATAGCCCAATGTGAGTGTTCTACCTGCCCCGGACATATAAAATGGGATGGCAAGTAGCATTGGCCTTGCCAAATCTCCTTAAGCTCATGAAATAATCGAATGTCACGCTTCTACCATGCACCTTAGCTTAATGCATTTTGTGCTGTGTTGCTGCATGATTAAATAACGTCAATTGAAAGAAATAAGTTTGTCTATGGATTGAACACATGCTCATGCCATTCATAGGTACATTCCTTTCAATAACTCTATTGCTTAGTTTGTTTGTATTTTGTTCCTTGCAGGTTCTTCCGTGGCTTTGTGTTCAGCACATGAATCCAAGGTGGAACCTAAGCTTCTCAACGTGGACTTCATAATGAAAAACAACTTGGCTGCTTCCTTGCTGCTTGTTGTTGCCCGCTTTCAAACTCTCCTATGCTCACCATCATTTCGGACTCAATGGTTGTCGCTACCTCACTGGTATACTCACCATGACTCGGTTCCATCCTTATATAGGGGCAAACAGTGGTTTCCCCACCTTCTACTGGTCTCAGTATTGCATTTTAGTAGAAATCTGGTATCAGCTTCTCAATCTGGACAGCTGAAATCGTGCACGTTGCATTTAGGTTGACTTGTACAATGCTTTATGAGTCTGAAGCTTATGCCGGGCTTCGGTAGTAGGCACAAGGAGTGCCATTAGAATCTGTATCTACAACCTGCTGCAGCTCGTGTATTGTACTATTATACAGTCTGGGTGATTTAATTTGGTACTATCTCTGGCTTGTGGTCATCACAGTTCTGTTGGGCGTTAAACCGTCGTTTGGCGATTAAGTTTTACTCTGCATTGGCGTGGCACAAGAATGCTGAGCCAAGATGGTAAGCGGGACTGCGGGCGCAAGGAGTGTATAGTGAATGCCTTGTGATGTTCGCCTGATTGGATGGTCGCACGCCTGATGCGTGACTGAACCACTCTGTGCACCAAAGAAGCATGCCAGGCTTCCGGCTTCCAACTCACAGGATCTCTGCTGAATGCCGTGTTGGGCTGTGTTGAACGGTGATGCTGCTTGCTACCTCGGGATGGATTCAGAACTCCAGGCTGTAGTGGGTCTAACCTTCGCATCGTCGCATGCGTGTGTTGACGTGTTGTGATGCTTTGCTTTGAGTTGGATCGCTCCATCACAGGTCAGATTTGCTTCGCGAAACAGTAGAATCCAATCAGTGAAGCGGCTGTCATCTTGTGTCTGAAACTCTGAACAAATTCCCTTTGCTATAACAAGGCATCAACTGAATAGATGATGAAGAATCGTGGCGCCATTTTCGGTTTCGGTCGGACCATCGCTATAAATACACAAGTACACAACCCACCCGCTCACGGCTCACGCCACTGGACGCGCCGCGCAACGGCTCCCCACGGTTCCGCGCCACTCACATGCTTGGCGCTGCGCCGCTGCTAGCTGTTGCAGGGCTGGGGTCGCAGTCACCCACACTCCATTCTTCGTCTTCCCTTTTCCCCTCCCTTTCCCTCCCCCAACCCATCATCCATCGCCGCATCGCCCCTCGGTAGCCATCCCTTCAAGGAAAGGAAAGGTTCCTCATCTTTCTTTCCTTTCTTGGGAGCCGGAGCCGGGACCGGTGCCTTGCCTTTCCTGCTGTTCCTTCCCCGTCTTGCTGCTTTGAGTGAGTTTCTTCTCCTCGTCGATTCTTGGTTGCTGAGAGGGTGAGAGGGCGCCGGCGGAGGTCGGCTCCGATCGCCTGGTCGATCCGTCGATTGGCCGGGCAGTGGCGGCTGGCGGCGGTGCGTTTCCGGGATGGGGCTGCTGTTCGTGGAGCGGCTCGAGGGGGAGGGCGTGTTCAAGTGCCGGCGCTGCCGCGTCGACGCCGCCTCCAAGGACGCCATCATCTCCAGGGACTTCTACGGCCGCACTGGCCGCGCCTACCTCTTCGACCACGTGTATGTTCTCTGCCCCCTTATTTAGTTCTGTTCAAGTTGATCCCCGTTGGAATTGAAGCGAGATTAGAGAACTTTGTTCAGGTTACATTGAAAAGTCGTGGTCATTACAGGTTCTCCAACACTACTAGAAATGCTGCTGTGAATACCACGAATTTTGGCTTCCTTGCCAAACAAACTATATCATACCTGTGATATGCCTGTAAATGTGTTCGAGTTTGATTAAGATGTCAGAGCCTTTTCAGAGTTGAAAATGGTTCAGTCCATTCTTTGTTACGTCTCTGTGATCTTTGAGGTCCCGACTGATATGGACGCTTGTCCGGCCATCAGATTGTACTCTTGTAACTTGTTTCACAAATCAGCGTAGTGTGCTGTTGGATATTGTTGGTAGGGGTGGGGATCACATCAGTATGGCAGTTGACAAGGAAAACTCGTAAGTGTATTTCAATCAAGGATGACAAAAGGTTGAGATCATGTTGCTTGGTGATGGGCTGATGGTTATAGCTGCAGTTTGCAGTGTTTGCCTCAAAAGAAAAACCATTATCATAGTTCTCGATGTTTATTCATTGTTTTCTTACTTGCCACAAAATCGATATCCATTCCATTTTATAAAGCCGTTCTGATAAGCTCACTGCCACTCTGCCAGATTGTGAATAAATTGTATCCAAAGCAGCACAAGTCAAAACCCCATCTGTACCTTCAGAGTTCAGACTATCTGCCTTTGATCCATGCATGCCTGTTCAGATATGGTCATTTAAACTCTTTTTTTTTCTTTGGCCATATTTCAGTGTGAACATATGCCTAGGACCTAATGAGGATCGGTATCTTGTAACTGGGCTCCACACAGTGAATGACATCTACTGTAGCTGCTGCCAACAGATTCTTGGCTGGAGATATGTAAGTGCAAACATGCTTTGGTTTATCTTGCAACAATGATTATCTCATTCTTTGTTAATGCTTGAGCTCGACAGTAGACACAATAGCAAAATTATTTTGAAAAAAATAACAGCAGAATTATTCGGTGACAATTTGCTAAAAATGAAAGAATGCCGAAGAAGACAAACATATCATTTCTTTACGAAACATATTGAAAATCAAGTGGCCATGAATGGGAAGAAGATTAACACTTCATTCAGCATAAACTGTTTTTCTTGGAACTATTATCTAACACTGAAGTGAACTTTGTTTCACCTTTTGGGCTTAATTATTGGATAGCAAGATGATTTAAAATCTAGTCTTCTGCAGATGTCATGCTCACATTATTCTTCGTGCTAGTTTTTTTCCTCCTGTTCTTGAAAGTTTTACTTTGAGATTGCAGTGAAGAAGTCAGGGATTTACCCAATTTGATAATATAATTTGCACATCTATCTATTCTTTTTCTTATGATCTCTGCATACTTCTCATTGCGCTGGTGGCTGTTAGTTTTGTTCAACCCAACTTCAGGCGTCATTCTGCTGTGATGCTCACAAGTCCCAAGAACACTTTCACCCCAATCATATTAACTGTTAGTGGACAAATTTTCTCTACCATGTAACACTGTAGCGCCGGTATCATTTTTCTACCGCTGGTTGCTTCTAATGTAAAAGAAAAACATTACGTCTCCTAGACATGATACCATTCCATTCATCAAAATGCTAGTCGTCAGGTTTTAGGTGGCCAATTGCTACCATTTCCTCATGCATCTTGCTTTAAATTTGCATCAACCAGTAAGCACAGTATCCATATTGCTACCCTATTCTTCACATGATGTATCCTAATTCATGGGTGGTGTGCTGCAGGAGAAAGCCTATGACCAAAGCCAGAAATACAAGGAAGGGAAGTACATCCTGGAGAGAGCTAGAATGGTGAAAGACGGCTGACGGTTAAGTCATTGGAATGTTCTTGCACTACTGAAAACCCAAGAAGCGCAAACTATAAAGATGTTGGGCAGCTTGGGCTCACTGCCGAATAGCTAGGAAGATGACTGATTGCATATGCTGTGATTTGTGGAATATTACTGGCTCTGAATTCTTGTAAGTTGTTAGCAGTGCTAACATTTGGTGAATTATTGGTGACCCGGTGGTGAATTGAACCGTAATGAAGCTGATTTCTCTCTGATCATTGCCCTTCAGGCTTCAGTCCCTTGTGGCCTGATTCGCATGTGCTGCCCAGTGGGTCCCACGCTTCTGGAACTCGGCGGCTCCTGAACGGCATGCGTCTCGGCTCTCCAGGGGCCCGCCTCTATATAAGCGCGCCCGCACACGGCACACGCCTCATTTCGACATCCGCCACGCAATCCAGCGCGATTCGATCGCCATGGAGCCGAACAACTACGGGCAGGGAGGCGCTGCCTCGTCCAACCCCGCCGCCGACCTCAGCCCTCCTCCACGCGGTGCGGCTCGGCGATCCCTCCTCGTCGCAACTGCAGCCGCTCCATCCTGCAGCGACCTCGTCGCTGCTGCTCCACCCGCAGCAGGTGCTCGCTCCTCCGCCGCCGCACATGTTCCAGTACCCGCCGCAAGTGCTCGCGCCTCCGGCGCCGCTGCGCCGCACATGTTCCAGGCCCCGCCGCAAGTGCTCGCGGCTCCGACGCCGCACATGTTCCAGTCCCCGCCGCAAGTGCTCGCCGCGCCGACCGCGACGCCCGACATGCGGCTGCTGCCACACCCGCACCAGCTCCGGGCATCGGGCACCGGGTACTTCTCGCCCGTATACGCCTCACCCTTCGGCGTGACCCCCCCGAGCTTCAACGCCCCGACGCGCCCACCCCGTCGGCGGCTGCGATGCCGAGCAGGCTGAGCGCCGGCGCCGAAGAGTACCGCCCCACCTCCCTGTCCCACCTCTCCGAAGTGCAGTTGCCGCCGACGTTGTGGAATGGAAGCGGGAGCCTCCATCCGTACACACCCGCCCTTCTCAGAGCTCTGCGCGCTGACGCGGATCGCCCCCCATTGAGGCATTGACACAGGAGGAGGTCCGGGCTCGCCTTCTTCGCGGCTCGACGGAGCAGTATCTTGTGATGTCCCCCGTGTCTTCGGCGCACGTTGTCGGCCTGCTTGCGGAGGGCGACGCGACGGTGCGCCGGCGCGTGATCGCCTGCGTCAGGCCCATCGTGCACAGGGTCATGACTAACAGGTACCCTGTGTTTCTCGCGCTGCTGCACGCCTGCAACGGGAGGGTGAACGAGCTCAAGGACATCATCGGCGCCATGTGCAACGGCAAGGGCTTTCTGATGCAATTCGACGGCAAGGAGGACCACAAGTAAGTTCGCCGATCAACTCCTCCCATCAAATTTTGCGAAAATTGGTGGGAAATCTGAAGTTGAGCCCCAAGGTTTTGCGATTCACATATTCAGTAGTGGAAACCAAGAGAAAGATCAAAGTACAAAACGCGCACTAGATAGATTCGAACGAATACTAATTTTGTTGAAATGTCAGAGATCTGCTGGATTAATTCTGCCGTAGAACTAAACAGCGATTCTTGTGCTTAATTTCTTGCACGGTGGTGGGGGAAGGCTCTGAAGGAGCTCATCAGGGTGGTGGCGTGGAACCGTCCACTGTGCAAGACGCTCGTCCACGGACTACTCCGGAAAGAACGCCTGATGGTAGAGCGCGAAGGCCTTGCGGTGCTTCGCCATTGCTTCACCATGCTGCCTTACGAGGATTGCTCGGTATGTGCCCCTACCAGTGCGAATACGATACGACTGTGCAAACCGTTGGGCCGAATTCTCAGTTGATTTCCGTTTATTTCCTGATAGATGATCTTCAAGGACACCCTCGGTGCCATTGACGAGATACTATCGTCTCAGTTCGGGTGGCGATGCGTGGCGGTGTGCTTGGAGAACGCAAGAAACGGCGAGCTCAAGGATCTCGAGGCGACCATCTTGACGCGGACCAGCGCATTCGCCAAGGGCAGATGGAGGTGCGAGTTCTGCAGACGATGGCAATGATGCCCTGTCGTCTTGTGTGATGATCCTTCTCATCAGACAACAATCAGGTTGTAACTGACAAAAAAACCTCCTGCAGCTCCTACTTCCTGCAGCATGTCCTTCGGTACGGCAGCGAGCAGTTCAAGGCGCGCATCGTGGAGCGCGTGGCGAAGGACATCGTGGAGCTGTCCGTGGACAAGTTCGGCTGCTACGTAGTGGAGGATTGCTTCCTCTCGACGGGATCCCTCGCGGGGCTGCAGCGCGTGCTCGACGCGTTCCTGGACCTGCACGACGACGATCTCGCGGTGGCGGTGAAAGGCTGGTACTCCAACTACGCCATCCAGAAGCTGCTCGCGGCGGGCAAGGACGTGAGTACCCTCCTCCCGCCTGTCAATTTAATTCAATGCAGTGACGACAACTAGATCGTTATAGCTGATGACTGCTGTTTGATCGGCGGCGGCGCACGCGCAGCACCTCCCCGTGCGCGCGACGGAGCTGGCGAGGCGGATCGAGGCGCTGCCGGAGGTGGTGCGGAAGCACGAGTTCGCGAAGCTGGTGATGGAGATCATCAATAAGCTGTTCCCCGCGCAGCCGATCCAGTAAACGATCCCTTCTTTCCATGAGGCCACAGAGATGCATGCGCCGTGCACTTGTGTGCGAACTGTATGTGGGTGTAGGCTTGGGTCTCCCAGACCGTGTCCATGAGGCCACGGAGGTGCAGCTGCGAAGAGGCGCTGCGTGTCATGTGTGTTCGTTCAGCTTGTGTCGATTGGTAGTAGTAGGTGATGCCACAACTTTGGTTTGTCGAGCTCTGCAGGGCTTGTTTTGATTTCACGATGAAATGGCAAGTCAAAGGTTTTCTGAAGAGTTCTCTTTTGGCAAAATAGCTAATTTCGTCCTTGAATTCTTGCCCTTGTCAATGTCGTCCCCCAACTCTCACCCTCGAAAGGTTCAATTTGTCCTCGAACTTCCGGTTCAATTCCATCCATCATCCGAGCTGGCTATCCACGTAAACACGACACATCACCTGTGCAAAAAGTCCGCTGCTGTAAATATCCTATATACCCTTGTGCCTTTCATTTTTCCGTCCCCCTCACACTCTCTCAATTCTGAAGCAGGACGGGGGTCGCAACTTGTAATAGCCGGTAACTCTCGTTTCCTTCCAATGTCCTTCTGCAACACGAGAACTGCAGCTCGTTCCCGTACTAAGCTACGAACCGAACAATCATGACCAGCGGCACACCCAAACCAGTGTCACTTTTCTGGTTACGTGGCTACGTAGTTGACTACGTACTTACTTCGCAAACCTGCTACATGCGCTAAAAAAAGTTCGAAATCGGGAGCAACTGCACGGACCCAAATTCCTCCGCGCACGAACGCGTCCCGTGGCTGACCCGTGGGTACCAATGGTGACAGTGCAAGTGACGACCGTGCCCGCCTGCCTGGTTTGCGGCTTTAATTGTGCGAGCTTAATTTATGAGAGAGGGACGTGCCGAGAGCTTAGCTGTGGCCAGCCGGCAAACGCTTGCCCCGGGTCGCGGAGCTTACGGCGGAGATGGCGTCGGGGTCTGGAAGTCGCGGTACGGGGCCGGGACCGGCAGTCCGGAACGGCACGGACGACAAGGCGGGCACAAACGAACAGTAGAGAAGCAGCGGCGGCTGCTTCTTCAGAACAGAGAGTGTGAGGAGGGATGGAAAAATGAAAAAGCACAGACATTGACCCTGCGCTCAGGTGATGTGGTGTGCTTATGTGGACAGTCAGCTCGGATGAGGGACGGAATTGAACCGAAATATTAGGGTTCGAGGATCAAATCGAACCTTTCAAGAGTTGGGGACGAAGTTGATCCGAGGGCAAGAATTTAAGGACGAAATTGGCTATTTTGCCTTCTCTTTTTCTGTGGCAATCGCCTCTTTTGTTGCATCTCGATTCGTTGTCAGGTCAATTGTGTAGTACTGAGGATGTTTGATTTTGTCATCGCGTGAAAGGCAGTTTTGTACCGCGGTGGTTTCCAATTTCTGTTGAGTTTGCCATTTGGGTTTTGGAGTCTTGGAGCCGTACTGGCCCCCACCTGCAGCACGGGTTTGTCACCGTCAGTTTTCCATCGGAGGGCCCGAAAACCCGTGTGGGGTCTATCCTTGTCTGTGCTAGACCGTCCTGGAAGTATGGAACTCCTGATTCCCCGTCCGCTGCCTCCACTACCGCGCGTGTCCGCAGCTCGGCAATCGGCACAGCACCCTCCTCTCCGCCGCGTGCTTCTCCCCGCGGTCTCCGGTCCCTTCCCACCTCCGCGCCTCCCGGTCATGTCAGCGCGACCAACGCCGGTGCCGGCACGGGCGTCGTCTCGGCCGAGCTTCAGGCCGAGGCCTGCACGAGGCTTGCTCGGCTGCTCAGATGTCGCGCCGAAGGTGTTCGACGGAATGCTGCAGAGGTCGCTGGTGCTGCAGAACATGGCGATCATGCAGTTGCGGTGGACATGAAGTTGGAGAGAATCAGAGAAGCGATCTTATACATGACATTGGTGACTGTCGTGACCACGTGCTCCAGAGAAGGAACCCTGAAACAGTTTGGTTCCTCAGCTTGGGACGTGAACCCCGTTCGGCAAGTGCTAGCAGCTAGCGGCTTCCAGAAATGAGGAAAGGAAGGAGGACGCATGGTGCTTGGTAGCGCGGCCGATAGCCTGGAATGGGTGCCTGGGGGACGCCATGGAGCCTCCTGCCTGAACAGAGGCATAGCAGAGGATTCAGCCTCAGGGCAATGTGATCTGTTTCTAAAAATCGAATGGCCAATGGTGTTTCATTGGTTGGTGATGGCAAAAAGGAACATGGCTCTAACGGACGGGTGCCAAAAACGGCCGTAAGCACAAGTTAGTAGAAAAGGTTGAAATCTGGAAAAAAAGGTGAAAGTCTGAATTGCAATTTACAAGGATGGGAAGTTCATTCTGGGAAAAACTTGAATGGTGAAAGACGCCTGACCACGATGGAATGTCCTCATTATCAGTTATTGTGTGCACAGTAGTCTCTGCAGTTACGAATTCAGGAGCCTCAAACTGGAATAAGATATGTCAGAATGAGCTGCAGTTTAAGAACACTGGCTTCTGCAGCTGTGATTTGTGGGAATATCATTTAACCCGGAACGCCCATTCTCATAGCTGGTTTATACGTGCTAGCATTTGGTAAGTTAAGAGTGATCTGGTGAATCATAATGCTGATTTCTTAGAGCTTGCTTGCCTCCATTTGTTGGTACAAGTGACATACTCCATTGGCTTCCTTGCTGCAGGGGTAAAGAGACTCAAGACACAACTGTATGCAGCGTTCTATGTGAAGGAGAGGCGGTTGCAACCCGGTGGGACCCTCACCTCTCCCCTCCTCGGCAGTCTGGAGCCAGCCGGCCAGGCTCCAACCGTCCTGCTATGCACCCGTCCCAAGAGCACCCCGCTCTATATATAAGCGCCTGTACTTCACACGCCGCCTCATTTTGAAATCCGCAGCGCAATTCGATCGCCATGGAGCCGAACAAGCAGGGTGACGCCGCCTCATCCAAGCCCACCGCCGACCTCGAAGCCCGCCTCCACGCGATGCGGCTCGGCGATCCCTCCTCGCCGCAACTGCAGCCGTACCATCGTGCGTCGACCTCGTCGCTGCTGCTCAACCCGCAGCAGGTGCTCGCGCCGACCGCGGCGCCCGTCGAGCGGCCGCCGCCGCACATGCCCCAGTCCCCGCCGAAAGAGCCCGCGCCGACCGCGACGCCCGACATGCGGCTGCTGACACACCGGCTCCAGTCACAACCCGAGGCGCGAAGCTACGGCGCCGTCGAGCTCTCCCCGGGCGACCGCATTCGAAGGAAGACCTGCGCCTGGCTCTTCGGCTTCGGCGTGAACAGTCCGAGCTTCAACGCCCCGGCCGCGCCCACCCCGTCGGTGCCGCAGAAGCGGAGCGAGCTGAGCGTCAGCGCCGAAGAGTACCGCCCCATCTCCTTGCCCCACCGCTCGGTGGAGCAGTCGTCGTCGACGCCGATCTTCAGCGCAAGCCAGGGCCCGACATCAGCCAGCGGTCCTCAGGCCGGCGCCACCGACCCCTTCTCCGCGCCGGGTGGTAACGCCAGCCTCAACATGCACGCCTCCGCCCTTCTGAGCGCTGACCAGGTGGACCCCCGATCGTGGAGTCGGCCGCCGGCGATTCCTCTCCCGTTGACGCTGGAGGAGGACCGAGCTCTCTGTCGCGTCAGCCAGCTTGTGCCAGGGGATGTGGGCTCCGCGGATTTGTCGGCGTGTATCGTACGGTTGCTCAAGGAAGGCTGCGATATGGTTCGAGCGAGCGTGTTCGACGGAGTCATAGGCGCCTTGCACTTTGTCATGGGGAACCGCGAGTGGAGCGTCGTCTTCATCGAGCTGCTTCTCGCGCGAAGGTTCGACGAGCTCCAGGCCATCGTCCATGTCGCGTGCGAAGGCGAGGGCTTCCTGAAGAGCATCGCGAATAAGGGATACGGGTACGTTTGCGAATGAATCCTCCATTGATTTTGAGAATAAATGGTTCGGAATTTGAAGCTTCGCATTTCGCTTCCCTTAGTTTGATCAATCTATTGAACTAATTTAGCACAGCTATTAATTCAAATCGAGCCAGAGAGAAACCTCACTACAAATGTAAACTGCATAATATTCAGACAAGTGTCGACTGAAGCTTGCAATTAACTGAAGTTTAGCAGTTCCCTGAATCCTTCTGATACTAATTTTCTCGAAATATCTCAGACATTTGCTGTGATTATATTGATTCTTCTGCGAACTTAAATCTGGTTGATGTCAATGTTTGTGTGACCTTGCTGTTGCGTGCGCTGTGCAGGGTGAGATCTCTAAAGAAACTCTTCGAGGCGGTGAGGCTGCACGCCGGACTGCGCCAGCATCTCATCAATTGCCTCCTGAACGAAGGCCTGGACCTGTTTCAGCACAGGAACGGCCCGGATCTGCTTGGCAGTATCTTCGCCATGTTTGCTTGGGAGGATTCTTCGGTATGTAACAGAGCCCACGGCTTGGCAACAATGAGACATACCAATGCTCTCCTCCGTGTTCTCTGATGTACTCCCTTTTAGATTGTCATCCGGCATGCCCTTAACAACTCCACTGGTGTGCTCTGGTCCAAGTTCGGGCCGAAGTCCATGGTGAGATGCTTCACGGCCGCGAGAAACCCCGAGCTCCAGGACCTCGAGAAGATCATCTTGAGCCACACCGTTGAACTCGCCAAGGGAAAATTCAGGTGCGAGCTGAGCATACTGTTACAGAAAAAATCGCCCTCCGTTCATTCTGCTTTCAATTTTAGCATTCTCAAGATGAATCGTTGTGTCCGAATGAAACTAACGAAGCCTCGCGCCGGCGTGCCGTAGCACCTACTTCTTGCAGAAAGTCCTCAAGCACGGCGGCGACCTACTCAAGGAGAGCATCACGGAGCGCGTCATAGAGCACCTGGTGAGCCTGTCCTTGGACAAGTACGGGTCCCACGTGGTACGGGCGTGCTTCAGCCAGATGGGGTCCCGCCGCCTGACGCTGCTACAACGCGTGTTCACGGAATTCCGGGGCCTGTCCGACGGGCAGCTCGCTCGGCTGGTGCAGAACTGGTTTGCCAGCCTCGTCGTCAGCGATCTGCTCAAGGCCGGCAAATGCGTAAGTATCAGCTCCCTTCCTGTCACGTCGGCGCCGGCGCCGCGGCCTCGGTCCTTAGCTGCCTGCCGTTTTGATTCGTGTCGAATGTGACGTGCAGGAGTCCCCCGAGGAGACGGTGGCGTTGGCGCGGAGGATCCAGAAGCTGCCGGCGGCGGGCCTTGAACAAGTAGACCAGACTGCGCCCGTGAGGATAGTGATGGAGGCCGTCAGGGAGGTGCTCTCCTAGCAACCTCTGCACTATCCGGTTTTGTTCTGTTCATAGCGCACCATGAAGCTTGCAAGTACGTGCGCGGGACTGTAGGAAGGTAGTTAGGCTCACGGTCTTTCAGATATCTGTCTGTCTGTCTGTCATGTTGCCCAAGGATCATGGATGTGCCAGGCCGTGCTACAAAGCGGCGCTGCGTGTCGTGTCACTCGTGTGTGCTGTGGACTTCAGCTCGTGTGTTTGATTGGAAGCTGATTGTCCACGGCTTGGTTCTGTCCAGTAGTTTGCTCCGTGCAAAGGCACGACATAACTGTTGTCCACAGCTCCGATTGGTTTCATGATAAAAGGCAAATTGTGGGTCGTATTTTTGTGTAGTAGTTTGCCTTATGCAGTCTGCATCTTGTATCCATGTGTCGCAGTATTTGGCATCGTCTGGTCCGATTCAGGTACTGATCGTCTGATTCCCTGCAGCAAAATGGGCGCGGTTGCTCGGTTAGTTATCGCTTTGGCCATGGGTGGGCCAGCCACCAGCCTGCTCGACCGCGCCGTCGACAGCTTGGGCCCAACTGAGAGGATAGCACATTAGCCCATTAGCACTGGACTGGCGCGGGCAGCTTGAGTCGAGACTCGTGAGATGCCTTGAGCTCCCGCCCGCTGCCTCGCACTCCCGCCGTCCCGCGCGTGTCCGCACTCCGCAGTTTGGCAGTCGGCACAGCACCCTCCTCTCCGCCGCGACCTTCTCCCCGCGGTCTCCAGTCCCTTCCCGCCTCCGTGCCTCTCCATAATGTCAGCGCGACCGATGCCGGTGCCGGCTAGGGCGTCGTTCCGGCCGAGCTTCAGGCCGAGGCCTGCACGAGGCTTGCTCGACGGCTCAGATGTCGCGCCGAAGGTGTTCGACGAAATGCCGTAGAGGTCGCTGG
Organism: Setaria italica; assembly: GCF_000263155.2. Classification (NCBI taxonomy): domain Eukaryota; kingdom Viridiplantae; phylum Streptophyta; class Magnoliopsida; order Poales; family Poaceae; genus Setaria; species Setaria italica. The sequence continues at coordinate 54,101,936 of NC_028458.1, read as the reverse complement.
TGCTGCAGAACATGGAACCCTGAGTCAGTTTGGTTCCTCGGCTTGGGGCGCCGCGTGAAACCCCGTTCGGCAAGTGCCGCTAGCGGCTTCCAGAACCAGAAATGAGGGAAGGAAGGAGGATGCCGGAACACAGAGGCGTAGCAGCAGATTCAGCCTTAGGGGCTCAGGGCAATGTAGTCTGTTTCTAAAAATAGAATGGCCAATGACGTTTTATTGGTTGGTGATGGGAAAAGGGAACATGTCTCTAACGGACGAATGTCAAAAATGGTATGAGGCAAAAGCTAGCGGAAAAGATTGATATCTGAAGAAGGTGAAAGCCTGAACTACTGCAATTTACAAGGATGGGAGTTCATTCTGAAAAAAGGTTGAATGGTGATAGACATTTGACGACGATGGAATCATGGAATGCCCCTAGCTATTGTCGGTTACTGTACGCACAGCAGTCCTGCTCCTTCTTAGTCTACGGTTATGAATTCAGAAACTTCAAACTGGAATGAGATATGTCAGCATGTGCTTTGATCTCTGCCGGTATGAGAAGAACACTGGCTGCCGCAGCTGCCATTTAACTCGGAGTGCTCATGCTCATAACTGGTTTGGACGTGGTAGCATTTGGTAAGTAATGAGTGATCTGATGAATCATAGTGCTGATTTCTTAGAGCTTGCTTGCCTCCATTTGTTGGTAGAAGTGACAAGTTCCATTGGCTTCCTTGCTGGTTGCTGCAGGGGTAACCGGGTGGGACCCTCACGAACTTCTCCGCAAGACACAAGTGTATGCAGCGCTCTATCGGCAGGAGGCAACTGCAACCTGGTGGGACCCTCACGAACCTCTCTGCTCCGCTAGAGCCTGCCAGGTGCCAGCTATGCTCCAACCGTCCTGCTAGTGCTATGCACCCGTCTCAAGAGCCGGCCGTTTTCTATGTAAGCGCGCCGCCCCTGCGCGCATGCCCCCCTCCCCAACCAAATTCAAGCGTGATCAACCTCGGCGCCTCCATCGCCATGGAGCCGACCAAGCAAGGTGTCCCCGCCGACCCCTCCTCGTCGCAACAGCAGCTGCAGCCGTATTCGCCACAGAGCGCGCTGCCGCCGGATCGACGCGCCGTCCAGCGCCCGCAGCCGCAGCAGCAGTATCCGCCGCCGTTCGCGCTGCCGCCGCAGCAGCCCGCCGTCCAGCGCCTGCAGCTGCCGAACTTGCCGCGGTGGTGGGGGCCGTACTTGTCGATGCTGCAGCAGCAGCAGCGCCGGGGGTACATCCCGCACGTAGGCGCCGCCATCCCTGGCAGCATCAACGCCTCGCACCACGGCGCAGACACCCCGCGCTTCAACGGCCCCACCGTGCCCCACTCGCCGGTGGCGCCGAAGCGGAGCGAGCTGAGCGTCAACGCCGAAGAGTACCGCCCCATCTTCCTGCCCCACCGCTCGGTGGAGCAGTCGTCGACGACGCCGAGCTTCAGCGCCAGCCAGGGCCAGACATCAGCCAGAGGTCCTCAGGCCGGCGCCACCGACCCCTTCTCCGGCCGGCGCCACCGACCCCTTCTGAGCGCTGACCAGGTGGACCTTCGATCGTGGAGTCGGGCGCCGGCGATTCCCCGCGGGTTGACAGGGGATATGGGCTTCCCGGGTTCGCCGGCGTGCGTGGTCTGGTTGCTCAAGGAGGGCCATGAGGATGTTCGAAAGAGCGTGTTCAACGGGGTCTTGGGCGCCTTGCACTTCGTCATGGGGAGCAGAAATTGGTGCGTCGTCTTCCTCGAGCTGCTTCTCGCGCGAAGGTTCGACGAGCTCCAGGTCATCGTCCATGTCGCGTGCACAGGGGGCGAGGTCTCCCTTCTGGACGTCGCGAATGGTGAATGCGGGTACGTTTGCGAATGCATCCTCCCTGCCCCGGCCCCTTGATTTTGAGAAGAAATGGTTCGGAATTTGAAGCTTCTCATTTTAGTTCCATTGGATTGATCAATCTATGAACTAATTTAGCGCGGCTATTCTTATGTTTATCAATTGATTGAAATCTAGCCTGAGAGAAATCTCAGTAAAAATGTTATAAACTGCATAGTATTCAGACAAGTGTCGACTGAAGCTTGCAATCAACTGAAATTTAGCAGTTCCTTGAATCCTTCTGACACTAATTTTCTCGAAATATCTCAGACAATTTGCTGAGATTATATTGATTCTTCGGTGAACTTAAATCTGGATGATGTCAATGTTTGTGTGACGTTGCTGTTGCGTGCGCTGTGCAGGGTGAATTCTCTAAAGAAACTCTTCGGGGCGGTGAGGCTGCACGCCGAACTGCGCCAGCATCTCATCAATCACCTCCTGGACGAAGGCCTGTTCCATCACAGGAAAGGCCCGGATCTGCTTCGCAGTATCTTCACCACGTTTACGTTCCCTTGCAAGGATTCTTCGGTATGTAATGTAACAGAGCCCACGGCTTGGCAACAATGAGACATACCAATGCTCTCCTCCGTGTTATCTGATGCGTTCCCTTTTAGATTGTCATCCGGCATGCCTTAAACAACTTCATTGGTGTGCTCTCGTCCACGTTTGGGTCGAAGTCCATGGTGAAATGCTTCAAAGCCGCGACAAACCCCGAGCTCCAGGACTTCGAGAAGATCATCTTGAGCCACACCGTTCAAATCGCCAAAGGAGAATTCAGGTGCGAGCTGAACATACGATTACAGAAAGCGTCCTCCGATCATTCTGTTTTCAGTTTTTGCATTCTGAAGATGAAGCGTTGGGTCTTATGAAACTAACGAAGCCTCGCGCCGCCGTGCCGTAGCAACTACTTCTTGCAGAAAGTCCTCCAGCATGGCGGCGAACGACTGAGGCTGAACATCACGGACTGCGTCGTAGAGCACCTGGTGAGCCTGTCCTTGGACCGGTACGGGACCCACGTGGTGCAGGCGTGCTTCCCCCGGACGGCGTCGGGCGGCCTGCCGCTGCTGGTACGACTACGACTACGACCCGCGCTCGAGAAATTCCGGCGCCTGTCCGACGAGCAGCTCGCTCAACTGGTGCAGGACTGCTATGCCAACTACGTCGTCCGCGAGCTGCTCCTGGCCGGCAAAGGCGTAAGTAGTCAGCTCCCTTCCTGTCACGTCGGTGCCGGCGCCGGCGCCGGGCCGTCATCGATCGATCCTCAGCTGCCTGCCGTTTTCATTCGTGTCGAATATGGTGTGCAGGGCTCCCCGGAGGAGACGGTGGCGCTGGCGCGGAGGATCAAGAAGCTGCCGGTGGCGGGCTGGGAACACATAGACCAAGCCGTGAGGCGGGTGATGGTGGTCGTCAGGATGGTGCTCCCCTAGTCCAGCGTCTGCACTATCCGGTTTTGTTCTGTTCATAGTGATAGTCTGATAGAGGCATAGAGCGCACCATGAGGCGTGCAAGTACGTAGCTAGCCTAATGGTCTTCCAACTGTCTGTCAGTCATGTTGCCCAAGGGGCATGGATGTGCCAGGCCGTGCTACAAAGCGGCGCAGCATGCCGTCTGTGAAGTGTACTTCAGCTCGTGTATTTGATTGGAAGCTGATGTCCACGGTTTGGTTCTCGTATATAGCTTGCTCCGTGCAAAGGCACGACATGACTTGCTGTTGTCTACAGCTCCGATTGGTTTCATGATAAAAAGACAAATTCAGATATTATGCAGTCTTGTCTTTTTGCATTCCTGCATCTCTGTTGCATCCTTGCTTCTGATGTTTGGTCGGTCAGATTAACAACTGTCGAAATTCGTGTATAGCACGTGTTATGCTTCTAATGTTTGGTTAGATTAACCATTGTCGCAATTCGTGTATCGTATTTGGCATCCGATTCAGGTTCACGTTGAGATTGCGTTGGCTCTGGTTTCAATGGAAGCATCCAGATCGCCCGTGGGTCGGCATGGAGCTACCTGTGGACAACATTGATATGGCACTTTTTGCTGCTGCAACAAGAGTCACAGTTAACAATGGACATACAGCTAGGTTTTGGACATCTAGCTGGCTGGATGGGTGCTCACCAGCCCTTATGTTTCGAAACCTCTACAAGCATAGCAAGAGGAAGAACAGATCTGTGGCAGAAGCGCTTGTCAATGACCAGTGGATTCGCGACATTGCTTATGACCTCACAGTGAACCTCATTGATGAACATGTAAACTTGTGGGGGATGATCGAGGAGGTGAATTTTGACATAAGCAATGCAGATCAGGACACGATCATTTGGACAAGAACATCTTCAGGAGAATACACAGCCAAATCAGCATATGACATGCCATTTGATGGAGGTCTGGCCTCACTGTTCCCGAAGATGGTGTGGAAGGTTTGGGCGCCGTCCAAGTGCAAGTTTTTTATGTGGTTGCTACTGCAAAACAGAGTCTGGACTGCAGATAGGCTGCTGCAGCGTGAGTGGCCGAACTCCTACTTCTGTCCAATGTGCCGTAGAAATTTGGAAACAGCCTTGCACCTCTTCTCTGAGTGCCCAATATCACAAAAAGTTTGGCGGGAGATCAGCAAGTGGGCAAACTGTCCGAGTTTGGACCCAATTCAGTGGAATGCGGGAGCAATGCAGGACTGGTTTCAAGCGGGTGCTGGAGGCGGACCAGGGCGAGGCGTCCGCGTGGGCGCGGCAGGTGATGCAGGTCGTCCGCAAGGTGTTATCCTCCAGGCAGCAACAGCGCTAGCCGCCGGTTTGATCTGCTCGTACGCGACGGTGCGTGCGACTGTAGGGGAAGGTAGCTAGGCTCACGGCATTCCAAATGTCTGTCTGTCATGTCTGATGTCTGCGCTCTCTCTGTGCAAAGTTACGGCGTGCTGTACAACTCGAGTGATTTCGTGATAACGGAAGATAAAGATGCAGTGCAGTTTAGTCTTGTGTAGCCAGCATCTCCGTTTGTATCCATGTTGATGATCTCGCGTCGGATTAATCGTCGCTGTAATTTATATGCGTGTACTTGTATCGTCTCAGCAGGTACAATTTACCATACAGCTGGCATGTACCGAAAGTGAGCAGTGATCCCTTGCAGAAAAACCACATCTTCCATTGCTAGGGATCACGAGCGTCGAGCGGCTAAGACAACGGCACCCACGCTTGCTAGCTAGCTAGAGCGTCGGCCAGCTCTCGCTCTTCCGCGCGGGCAATGCGAGCGAAAAACAAGCCAGAGCGAGTCGGACCCGGTCTCGTAGTCGTGTTGGAGTCGGTGATCGAGTCCGACCCGGTCGCCGCGTCTTGCAGCGTCCAACAGGCTCACGGCCCCTGCGATCGAGTCGGACTCCTGCGCCGCGCGGGGTCCCACATCCCGAGAGCTCCAGCCCTATATAATTTCGGCCGCGGCCCGCAAAATCCTCAACGGCAGATTCGCAACGCGATCCAAAGCGATCCAGTTTCAGTCTCGACGCCCCCCGATCGCCATGGGCTCGATTCAGCAGAGCGCCGCCGCCGCCGATTCCACCAAGGCCCCCGCCCCGATCAATCCCGCCGCGACCGCTGCCGACCTCGGCGCCTACTTCCGCGTGATGCGGCTCGGCGACGACGACGACGACTCCTCGCCGCTGGAGCAGCAGCCCAAGCCCCAGCCGCCGCAGGTGCCCCTGCCGACCACCAGGGCCGAAGTGCTCATGCAACAGCTCCAGGCGGCGGGGCATTACCGCCCCCAGCCGCAGAACTACTGCGTCGGCGAGAGCTCCACGGGCGCTGGGTACGTCCTGCCCTACGCCTCCTACGGCTCCGGCAGCTTCTACGCCTCGCACTTCGGCGCGCACAGCCCGCGCCTCAATGCCGCCGCCGCGCACACCCCCCCGCCGGTGACGCCAAAGCTGGACGCCGGTGCCGGGCACTTCGTCCCCGCCGCCCCGTCCCACCCTTCGGTGGAGTCGCACTCGTCGTCGACGCTGAGCCCGAGCCCCAGCGCCAGCAACTATCAGCTCATGCCCAGCGCCCCTCAGCTCGGCGCCGCCTCCTTCCCATGGGACGGCAACTCCAGCCTCAACCCGTACGCCTCCGCTTTCCAGAGCACGCTGAGCGCTTACCCGGCGGACTACCGGTCGTGGATCCCCACGCCTGCTCGCCGCTACTACCACCCGACGCTGGAGCAGGTCCGCTTGCGCCTGCTCCGCCGCCCGATGGAGCCCGACCTCCTGATGTTCCCGGGGGCGGCGGGCCACGTGGCCAGCCTGCTCGTGGAGGGCGACGAGCAGGTGCGCCGGAGCGTGCTCGCCAGAGTCAGGTGCGACGTGGGCTGCGTCACGGGGAGCAAAGAGAGGCGCGACGTGCTCCTCGCGCTGGTGCGTGCCTGCGCGGGGCGGCCCGACGAGCTCCAGGAAATCGTCCACGCGGTGTACAATAGCATTGGCTTTTTGATGGGCGTCGAGAAGCACAATCGCGGGTACGTTTTCCGATCGAGCTTTAAAATTGCACCTTGATTCACATGTTCACTTGCGTAGACATTCGAATCGAGACAGAGATTAAAGCACAAATGTTCAGATAACAAGTTCTTTTACATTACACGGCGCAGGCTGGCAGATATCGTGCAGGGGCTCGTCCAGGCCCTGGCGCCTTACCCCCAGATGCTCGTGCAGTTCATCTGCTGGCTCTTCCGTGAGCGCCTCATGGAGCAGTACAATGGCGTGAACCTGCTTCGGTCCTGCTTCACCACGATGTCTTACGAGGATAGCAAGGTGCTCACCAACAATGGATACTTACTGTTAATTAAGATTTGTTATATATCCACCGGTTTTCTTTTGCTGTTTTCTTACTTGATTTCTGCCAGATTATAATCCAGTTCTCCACCGCCATCATCGACGAGCTGCTCTTCTCGTCGTTCGGGTCGAGATGCCTGGCAGAATGCTTGGAGCACGCGAGGAACGGGGAGCTCCGCGCTCTCGAGGAGATCATCCTGAGCCGCACCGTCGAGATCGCCATGGGCCAATACAGGTGCGCGCTCGTCCGTCTAACGATGTATATATGATTTGTCTTGCCACGACGGAGCGAATGAAACTAACGGGATCTCGTGTGCCTGGCGCAGCAACTACTTCTTGCAGTGCGCCATCCAGTGCGGCAGCGAGCTCCTCCAGGTGGCCATCACCGACCGAGTGGCGGCGGACGTGGTGACCGTGTCCTCGGACCGGTTCGGGAGCTACGTGGTTGAGGCCTGCTTCCTCCTCGCGCGCACGAAGGTGCCGCTGCAGCGCCTGCTCGCCGCGTTCCAGGGCCTGCGCGAGCGCGCGCTCGCCGAGCTGGTGCGGGGCAACTACTCCAACTACGTGGTCTCCAAGCTGCTCGACGCCGGCAAGAACGTAAGTCGCTGCTGATTTTGATGCGCGCGTGCGGTGCTTTGTGGCTGGGTCCTTTTAGAGAGCTGACTGCTGTGTTGACTGGCATGCGATGCAGCACTTCCCGCAGGAGGCGAGGGCGCTGGCGCGGCGGATCGAGAGGCTCCCGGCGGCGGTCCAGCGCGAGATGCACGCGCGCGCGGTGATGACGGTCGTCAACAAGCTGACCCACAGGCACCTGCGCGGCCACGCCATGCTGTACTAGCCGGGGATGTTTGTCCTGTAGTAATTCTTCTTCGAGTATGTCATGTAGTGGTAGTCCAAGGGAGATCAAGGGATGATGTCGTAGGCCGTGCCGCGAGGAGGCGTTTTGTGTGTCTTGTGTGTTAGTGTGTAGTGGTACGTGTTCGTGTAGTCGATGAGGTCCATGTTTTTTTGCTGTTGTAGTTGTTTTTCGGTAATGCTAAGACTCTGGTGTCCGGAACCTTAAAAAAATCGAACACCTCAACGTATATTTCAATAGTTAAATATCGATATTACAACTATTGTTTCCGCATGTTTCACAATGAATGTTGCATAAAACATAGTGTTCATATTGCGGCGGGAATTTTCTATCCCAAAATCGAACGGTGTAGTTATTTTTCGCATATTTTTTAACATTGCAATTATAGATTTTCGATGCTGCAGATGTTTTGTTTCGATGTTGCAACGGAGTGTCCGATTGACGTCCGGGCACTAGCAATGCTGTTGTTTTTATCACGAGTAAGGTTTTAAATCTTCTGCTATGGTCCGCTATAGCTATTTGAGATAGGGTGCCAGATTTGTTTTCACGTACAATTTAGCCGCTATAGCTTGCTATAGCCTCATTTAGCTTCGCTAAGCTTGTTTTAGAATTTTGCCGCTAATCCTCTCAACCTGCTATTTAAAACATTGATCATAACCTGTGCAAGTAAGCTACGTGCACGGTTACTGTTTCTATAGGCTTGATTTCACAATACGTATAATAAGAAGTATAAATGAGGAACTGTGGTATCGAATTTTTTCATTCGAGTGTGCAACATTCTTGTTCGAATCTGTGCTTCATGTTGGGACTCTCGATAGCACGAATACATTAATGGACGCGGGCGACATGAATCCCCTGCATTGACCGTCCCGCTCCAGCGCATTGGCCCCTGTAACTATCTCTCTCTACAAAGGAGTGGGTCCCTGTAATTCTCTCTCTCTCTGACGCAAAGAATGCAATATCTAGTTTGGATTGTGAGACGGAATCCATATAAATCTCCGATATGAAGCTATATACGTAAGGGCACTCTATTGTTTCTCCTATTCTACCTATTATATAGGATGTCTCCGCGAAAAACAGCAACAATATTTTGGCCATCGTTGTTGGGAACAACTAGGAAGAACGTAGAAATTTCATCTGCTCACAGATGCAAACTGCATCAAAGTACTCCTTCCGTTCCAATTGTAGGTCATTTTAACTTTTTTAGATTCATAGATATTATTATGCACCTAAATATGCACTGTCTAGAAGCATAATAATATCTATGAATAAAAAAACTAAAATGACCTAGTAGTACCTCAAAAAACGCAAACTGCTGAAACAACCAGTCCGTTGTAGCATAAGAAGATCGTGTGAATTTAAAGAGAAAATGACACAGGCAATTTGTCCTTCCGGTCGGAGTCCATGTTAGAGTTCCTACAATATCTATTGGATTTTGTCAAAGAAATTTTTATACAGATACAAATCCATGACCTTTGTTATTTACAATGAACAGTTGGCGTTTACAAAGGGACCAGGGCTCATTCTGGAACCCAATTTTCCAAGGTTAGTTCACTGGTTCCAGGTACATGAACCTAATCCTCTTCATTTAGGATCATAAGTTGACATGTTGGACAAAGAATAGTTGTAAGATGAACCCCTCTTGCCTGATGATCGGGAGACAGCCACGAGGGGATCTCCAGAATAGAGGTTTGACCTTGACGGCGAGTGCCCACTCGGAACATTCAAAGCACTTGGTCCAAGAACTAGAGTGCTGGACCTATATGGTCTGGAGGACATCCCTTCATAATCTGCCAAGCCACCATATTGAGTCAGAACAGCAGGTGCAACAGGGACCTGACTTTGGATGCCAACCGGACGATGATTCCCAGTAACAACTTGCGGAATCGGAGTAATCACAGGTAGTACATTTGGGTTTAAAGCAGCTTGATACCGATTTGGCGCTGCAGCAGTATGGATGCTCTGCCTCAGGATAAATTGTTGGCTAGGAACTACAGCTGAATGGACGTTCTGGCCTGAAGAACCTTGCACCACATTGTCTACCTTTGATCTCTTAGCAGGCTGCATGAGCTGCAGTATCTTCTGCTGCTGCTCAATGTTCTTGCTAACTTGTTGAGCAGCTGCTACTGCTGCAGCAGCAGCTCTCTTTCTCTCTGCACTTAGCTGCTCCAACTGTGCCAATCGCTTGTTGGCTTCTTCCAAAATAGGCAGTTCTTCTAGCTTCTGTTCCTTAATGAACTTCTGCAATGTTCCGAGCAGCGTGCGCTCTTTAGAATCAGCTGCACTCTGCCAAAGTCCAAGATAGTTTAGGAAATAAGAACTGTCTGTACAATGTAAAATGTGCACAATAAACAATACTGGAGCAGACATGTGCCTGAGAGGCAGGATCATCTCCCCTGATCTGGATCATCTTCCCAGCTAATGCAGCAGCACTAATGTACGACCTCAGAACAGGCAACAAAGGATACTTGTGCACTACATTAAGAGCTTGAATGAATTTGACCGCCTCAAGCTGTTTACCTTTTTGTGTCATTTTCTCAATGAGAACTGGTGCAAAGAAAAAGTTTCATCTTAAGGTCAATTTTTTCATCTAAGAACAATTACAAACATTGAAAGTGGAACAGAAAACAACATTACTGCCATGAACTTTTATAATAGCAAACACAGAGCTGTCCCTGACTGAAGCATAGATTATAGCGTATTGTGAATAAATACGTGACATACACATATGCCTATGATTGAATCATGTAAGGTGTTATTTCTTAAAAAACACTCATGAGCATGTTTGACGCTATAAGCAGAGCTGTCAAAGACATTCACTGCCTCCCGATAAGCATCCAAAAATCTTCCTAAGCTACAAGTAACAAAAGATTCAATTTATGAAATGTGAGAAAAATGATGGAAAGAAACATTACATTCATAGAGAAGCACACACCGTTAAGACACAGCTCAAAAGATTCCATAAAGAACAGTGCAACACACATTAAAGTCTTACAGAAAAGGTGAAGAAATACAATTGCTGACAAGATATATGAGATTATAACAATAGCAACAAGATTGCTAAAACAGGAAAAAAAATGGCAGCGTCTAGGAAGCTATGACCAAGCCAAGTCACGTGCAATCATGCGTACTCGTAGAACATACTGATAAGACAATAACAGAACTAGGAAGAAGGAACAGCAGCATGCTCTCTCACAAACACAAACACAAAATTTGTTTGTCGATTTATGGCCGAGTCAAGTTGAATACGATCCAATAGGAAAGATTATCTGAATGATGCAAATTTTGAGCGGATTAATTATCAAGTTTAATGAAGTCTGACTTGAATTGATTGAAGCATGAGTGAGTTAGCTTAGAAATTATACAGAATTATTCAAAGGATAATTGAGAGTTAACTAAAGGGTGCCAAATATCCTGACCATCGAGTTTTTGCGTGTCCCCAAAAAATATGTCGAATCGAATACTCACAGCCAAGTTGGACAACTGACACCCGCATCCATGTCAATGTAACTTACAATCAGGGCAGGGATGAAAATACAGGAGGATAGCTCTCCAAACAAGCCCTAAAGAGTAAGCATGGGTGTTTGGATCCGCGGGCTAAATTTTAGCCCCTATCACATCGAATGTTTGAACACTAATTAGAAGTATTAAATATAGACTAATTACAAAACCAATTTCACAACCCCTAGGCTAAATCGCGAGACGAATCTATTAAGCCTAATTAGTCCATGATTTGACAATACTGTGCTACAGTAAACATTCGCTAATTATGGATTAATTAGGCTTAATAGATTCGTCTCGTGATTTAGCCTAGGGGTTCTGCAATTAGTTTTGTAATTAGCTCATGTTTAGTCCTCCTAATTAGCATCCGAATATCCGATGTGACACGGACTAAACTTTAGTTCCAGGATCCAAACACCCAAGCACGGATCACTGCATACAACATATAAGCCAACTACGACTACAAGCATCATCCTGAATCTGCAGGCCAGATGAGTGACTGCCCAATTTGGTTGGACAATTCAGCACACAAACAACAATAATCCTAGCATTCCGTACTCCAAAGAACACAATGAAACCAGCAAAGTATCGTCGACAAAGTAAATGTGGCTTACCTGGCATATGCTGGTCGAGGTCGAGCCCAAGGCCGACGAACGCATCGACAGCACGCTCCCGGCCGGCGATCGACACAACCAGATCTAGCACCTCGCCGGCGCCGCCCACATCTTCAACCAGCCCAAACACCCCCACGAGAAGCAGGAATGCGACTGTTTCCTGCTTAAACATCACGTCCGACCCGATCCGCTTGCCTCGTTTCCAGTCCGCCGCGACAGCTCTGGCCTCGTCGCACGCCTCCGGCGACGGTTTCACCCCAACCGCGCGCAGCCGGTCGAGCAGGCCGATGAGCAGGCGGTAGGACACCTTGATGTCCCCATCGCTCTTGGCCTCCTCCGGTGGCGCGCGGCAGAAACCCGCGGCCGCGGAGAGGACTAGAAGCCCCGGATCGGGCGCCACCAGGAGCGCGGCGTCGAGGGCGCGCGCGGGCTCCTTGAGCTCGTCCCTATGCTGGGTGAGGTGCTCGCGGAGCCCAGCGCCGTCCATCGCGGAGCAGATCAGCTCGAGCTCTGAGAAGCCGGCGAGGCGAGCAGCGAGGGTGGAGTCAAGGGCGGCGGCATGGGACTCGACGGCGCGCCACGCAGCGGTGAAGGCGGAGAGGGCCGTGGAGTAGGTCTGGAGGGAGTCGATCGCGGCCGGGATGGACGGCGCGGCGTCGGCCATGGCGGTGGCCGAAACCCTATCGAGGTGCGTGCTACGGAAGTACGGATTCGTTGGGGGAACCCCTTCTTTCTCCTCGAGACGCCAAAGGTGGAAGAAGGAAGGCAGGGTTGGGCCCAAATTGAGTATTACTCGAACTCCTCGTGTAGAAGTCCACCATCCGGCCCATAGAAATGTAGCCCATGATGTGCTGCAATTCTTTTTCTTTTTATGTTTTCCTGTGCTCGGTGCCGTGCGTGGCAACTGAGCTTTTTTTGGAGCTGCGCTGCCCGTAGAATGTTGGGATGTTGCATGCCCAAAAAAAAGAAAAAAAATATTGGTGCCTACAATTCCAAATAGAATTATGAAGATGCATACAATTTCGTTTTGAAAAAAAGAAGTACCTTGATTTTCAAACATTTTTTAAGCTACAAACAGCAATAATTTGTTATTGCGTTATCAATAGCTACATGTCAACCGCCTGCAGGTGGCCACTCTGAGATAGCTACAAACAGCAGTAATTTTGGTTGGGGATTATGGGTTACACCAATTGGTTTTCACCCCCTCGGAGATTGTTCCAACATAAACTATAAAATCATTGGACGCTTGAGAAACCATTTAAAGGAGAACAATGACTCTTGGTTATCCGGGAAAAAATATTGTAAGATGTGTTATAATGACTTTAGTAATCTCTGTGCTCAATAATATGTGAATCTAAACTATGCATCTTTGTTACCTTCATTGTATGAGGAGCTTAATTAGAATAGCACCTCCTAGCCCCCGTTTGGATCCCACCCAGCTTTTGGAAGCTTAGAATCCGGATGGGATCCAAATACACCAGATTTTGATCCCAGAATCTGAATTCCAGAATCTAGATTTGAGTTGGGTAGATTTTGGATAGATTTTGCCAGATTATAAGAGAGAGAAAGAGAGAAGGGAATTTGGGTTCTTAAATCTACTCTCCAAACAGCCAACTCAAATTCTACCCAAAATCCCAGCTTTTGAAAACTAACCTAAAATCTAGATTTCGAGAATCTAAAATCTAATCAAAAGGGACACAAGTGTCCATGAAAAGGCGAGCTGAATTATAAGATTTGAATGACAAGAGATCTTTTTTTGGTCCACACGGGAAACTCGATGGCAAAGGACAAGTAGTCTGCACATGCATTGCACTGGACACCAATACGTTGCCAGGCCAGTGCCCACTTACGGAGCAACGTTGCAGCCTTGCAGCAGGGTCCCCTCCCCGAAAAGGTATGCATGCATGCATGCATGATGCATCTCACCAGACGAAAAACAGCGGCTGCCGCATCTTGGCGTACCTGCACAGGTAGCTGACACCGATCCAAGACACGTCCTGATCTACACCTACACGTAAGGCCAACCGGCGTTTACCACCACTCTTGTGTAACTACCATGCACGAAAATTTCCTTGTTTTGAGTATTACTTGCACCTTAAATAAGTGAAATCGTGATTCCGTCTTTCCTTGTTCGCCTAAACGGGCCGTCTAAACGGCATTTAAACGCTAAATAAAGACTTCCCATGTCGTTTAGGTCCTAAAACGGTTGGACCGTTTAAACCCGTTTAAATCGTTATAAACCGTAACAGATCAAGTTAAACGTGATTAGATGAGCTAAATGATCATTTAATTCATAATTTAGTCAATAGGAAGATTATAACTACCACAACCAACACTAAACTAATTAGCATCGTAAGTATACGATGTGTTGTGGGATTTAGATTTGTTCCAAAAAAATTATTTGGTAGAATATTTACATTTTATATTTGTAAATATGTAGACTTTCTAGCATATTTGCTTTTATATATATAAATATGTATATTTTAGTGTTATTATACAAAGCTGTTTAGGTCGTTTAATTCTATTTAAATATCATTTAAACGGTCTAAATGCTAAACAAAGGGTGACCGATTGGTTTAGCGTTTTGGACGTCGCAGGCGATTTTAGTATTTTTGATACATAAAAAAGTTAAAACGATGGATGGAGTAATTAGCTGTCAGCAACAAAGTTGTCATCCAATGCGTCTTGCCGGCAACATATCCTATCCAGAAAATCGGAGTACCTTTGTCGGGATACGCATGTGCACGCATGACTCGCAGTGTCTTCATGCTACGCGCTACGGTGCTGCATACACTGTAGTACGTACTAGTAGGATACTAGTGGCGCAGCTTAGCTCGGAACGGAGCCTCCTCCGAAAAAAATTCAGCTCGACGTACATGACAACCGACTTTTTTTTAAGCCCAAGATTCTCACGAATACGTCCCTAGCGGAACTAATTCCAAAAATGGACCTTTAGCTTGGCACCATCCACGCTGTCGTCAAGCTACAACATCTTGTCGCTAAGGTCCATACACAGCTGCTGACGCGGATGCCGAAGTGGCGGGGATGGCGCCAAGCCTTGGTGCCATAGATCAGGTTTGAACTCAGGTCTCTAGGATAAGAAGCTAATGTCCTAACCAGTTGAACCACAGCTTAGTTTGTTGCACACTACTCGGAATAATTATACTTGTTTAGTTCAAAACACGAAGAGGTGCGGGGTAAATGCTCGGCGTCAAATCTACGACGCAAGGCTTGGCGCCAAGCTCCCGCCACGTCGGCATCCGTGTCAGCAGCTGCGTATAGACCTTGGCGCCAGGATGGCTGGCGCCGAAACGTTGTAGCTTGACGTCAGCGTGGATGGCGCCAAAGCTGATAAGAGCGATATTTGCGAGAATCTTTAGCTAAAAACAAAAAAGACGGGGCCCCGACTTTTAGCCGAGGTAGCAGTGGTTCGTTTTTTTTTCCCGATCTTTTGTCAAGGAAACGGTACTTTGTGTCGATTCTTTGGCTGTCAAGGTGGATGCCGATGTCTGCCGCCAATCCAGATCTCATCTGAGGAGCCGAGTCATTTCCAGTAGCAAACGGTCAGATTCCAGGTAGCAGCTGCCGTACCGGTATAATTCTGTGGGGAGGGATCTTCCTAGCATGCTTCGACGAGACGACGACCAAGTCTGTTCTTTTTTTTCTGTTTTTTTTTTCTTCAGTTCAGAGTTTATGCAGTCTATAGTTTCAAAAAAAAGTTTATTCAGTCTGTTTTACTAGTTACCCTACACAATGTGCTCCCGAGCCCCGATTTTTACCATTTCCTTTTCTTTTTAACCCTTCACTTTTCAAAGCTATGAAATGGTTGGTTGGTAATGCTCGTGCCTGAAGAATTTCGAAATAAAAGATTATATTTTACTCCGAAACTGGGGGGCATGTGTTGACGTCAGATTTCGTCATCAGTAGAATCGGCGTCAAAGAGGGAAGAAATCGAAAGAATACAGTTGGGAATCGGTCAAAAGGTGCTACAGTGTGGAATCGGTCAAGTGGCTTTTGCTTCGCTTCAGGTTCCCAATCGGCAGCCCTTTGCTGATAAGAAATCGCCCGATCAGGAAGGTGGACTAAGGTGGGCCTGTATGGGCTTGGAAAGATGGAAGGATAAGGTGGGGTTCAGCCCACGAAGCGTGGGGTAATTAGTTTAGCACGGATTGTGCTTGTAGATATTTGTTTTCTGTTTGAATTAGAGATAGAGTTCTAGTCGGTTAAGAAGATTATTTGTACGGGGCTATAAATAGCTACCTTTGTAAATCTGTAAACACAACAATCAATCAATACAACAAGTTACTTTATTCTTCATACTACTTTCAAGCAGGCGACTTCGCCATCGTTTTTTCTTCTCACGAGTTCGTGCGGGTTGGCAGGGCTGCATCATCTTGATCTCCGGCCGATTCTGTAAGTTCCGCTTATCGAGTAACGTCTAAGCTTTAACTTCCGGCGTATCGCTGTCGTTTCGTTTAGATTTATTCACCAGTTATCGATATCAACTAGATTCATAGGTTTTTTACCTGTTTTTCTAGCTTTTATCACCAGTTATCCCGCTAGGAATCGGTAGTATCGGCTTTTATTACCTTCTGTTGTTAGATCCGTTCGTTGCCGATTAGATCTTTTCCTAGTGTTATTTTCATAAGCTTTGTACCGATTGTTTTAGTATTTTTCTGTCTACAAGGCTATAAGGATCGCGCTCTCTCGTAGCCGGTTACTTTACTACAGTAAATCGGCTGATCTGCCGATTTGTCCTCTCGATCGGAAACTTAGCCGATCGTAGTTACCGAATTTGACACGTGTTCTTCCTTGCCAATCAACAGGTCAGATTGGCTGGCACGCCGCGCGAACCGCACCAGGGCATTCACCCGAACAGGAGCTAAGCAGATTCTCCCGGGTCGTGTGTCGGCCGCTGGACCGATTTCTAGCGCCAACACACTTTTGGCACGCCCGGTGGGACCATTGCAACCGCCGTTATGCCATCCACGCTGGCGCCAAGCTTAGACGTCTCGGCGCCAACCATCCTGACGCCAAGCTCCATGCGCACCTGCTGACGCGGATGCCGACGTGGGGAGCTTGCCGCCATCCAAGCTCATCCATGATGGCGCCCAGCCTTGACACCGAGCAATTTACCTGTGCCTCCTGACGTTTCAAACAAAACAAGTATAATTATTTCAAGAAGTGTGTAACAAACTACACTCTAATTCTACTGGGTTAGGACGGCAAATAATTTCGATCCCTTTTCTTTGGTTTGCCACCCTTTCCGTCGGAATCTCGTGTGGTACGGGAACGGGAGGACTCGTGCAGTCGTGCCGTCGTGTTGCCTGTAGATCAGTACAACATCCTATGCACCATTGAATCAACGTACTTGATGAACAACTCAACACTGTATATATGAGCGCAACTGATTATGGTGGCTGAAGTTCTATTGATAGTGCAAAGATGGACAAAAGCAAACATATAGAGAAACAAAATCCTAGAACCAAAGACGTTGCTAAAGAGCAATACCAGGGTTGATCGTCACTCAAAAATATTTAGAATCATTCATACCGTACTCAAGTATTTTTTTTAACCTAAGTCTAGATTCAAACCTCAGGAGATCATTTCTTGCTGCCAAGGTTCTAAGATGTTAGATGTCGTTATGGTGCTGAAAAAAATAAAATGTAGAAAAAAATATTCAACATAGGGGTTTGAACTTAAGTCTTTGGGTTAAGAAGCCCACGTCTTAACTAGTTGAATTAGAGCGTAGTTTGTTGCACATTCCTCGGAATAATTATACTTGTTTCGTTTAAAACGTCAGGGGGTATGGGGTAAATTGCTCGGTGCCAAGATGCACGGCGCCAAGCCCCCTCCACATCGTCATCCGCGTCAGCAGCTGCGCATGGAGCTTGGCGCCAGGATGGCTGGTGCCGAGACGTGTAAGCTAGGCGCTAACGTGGATGGCGCCAAGCTAAAGGTCCATTTTTGGAGTTGGTTCCGTTAGGAGCGTACTTGTGAGAATCTTTTGAAAAAAAGCTAAAAAACAAAAAAGACGGTACATAACAATGTGATTTATTTTTTTGTTTCTGTGCGTACAAGCTAGGGTTTGACTTCAAATTTCGTGGAGTGGCTAACGACATCATAATCTATGTTAAAAAACATCAATAATTTTTTTATGATTGAACATCTAATAATGCAAGATTAACCATGGAGAGATAAAATTACATTAAAAATAATGATGAAAAGAATTCTTAAAGTAATTTTTCTAATAAAGCTCCGTCCCAAATTGCTATTCGTTTTGGCTTTTCTAGATACATAATTTTTACTATGTATCTAGATATAATATATATCTAGGTGCATATCAAAGACTAGACTTGAGCATTTTGCGGGTTAGGCCTAGCTTGGGCCAAGCTGACAAAAAGCCCGGTTCAATTCGAGTTGAAAAATTCTGCCCACGAACAGCCTGTGGGGGTTGTCGGGCCGGGCTCAGGTCAGGCTCGAGCCACCTATTCTTTTTTAGTTGAAAAATAAATAAAATTAATTGTTTGGGCAGGCTCACGCGAGCTCGATTTTTTTTCGGGCTTGGTTTCGCAGACCACGGCCGGCCCGGTAGCTAGCGTGGGTGGGCCAAAACCCATCAGGCTCAGCCCAGGTTTGCAGGCCGGGTCCGGGCTTAAAATGTTCAGGTCTATCAAAGGCTATGTATCTAGAAAAGCTACGAATAGTAATTTAGGATGGAGTGAGTATATCATGTCCTCTATCATCCCATATTTTTATATTAAAATCAAATTTCCTGGGACATGTGACAATTGTCACCAACCGCCCCATCACCAATAACTTTTTCACGTAGTGTTAACCAAATCCATCTTGTGCCACCCAAGGCACCTTCTCATAGTCCCTCTTTTCTATTGCATCACCTAGTATGTGTTTGGTTTTGGGACCAAGTGAAATGGGTTGGGTCTAGTGACGGACCCATGGATCGTTTGGAGCCTGGGCAGAGAAGCCATGGACTAAAACAACTATCCTCTTGCAGATGTGGCGTCGGACCTCGGGCAGAGCCCAGGGTCGCCGGGCCCTAGGACCGCCCCATGTTGGGTCTATCCCAGTTTTCTGAGTTGGGTTGAACCCATTTCGTGTTTGGTTGAGAGGGATGGGTTCATCCCAGTTTTTTGTTTAATTGTAAAGGTTGGAAGGGATGAGATGACAACCATTTTCACACGGTTAGCAACAGTATTCTGTGGAGCCCAATTGTCATCTGTGGGACTCGTATGTCATCATCTTCTTCCTTAATTCTTTCTCCACCGCTAGCCTTATCTTCCTCCTGCATCGCGTGGGGATCGAGCTTCCACTCCGTGTGGACTTGCAGGTGCTACCCCTGCTCCCTCCTCCCACTCAAGTTGGCCTCCTGCACCGTCGTTCTCCCCGCGCCCTGCCTCAGCCTAGCCTCCACCCCTGCGTCACGCAGCCGCTCGCCGCCCTACACTGAGCCTGCACCCGTGCACCATGCCGCCGCTCACTGCCTCTGCTGGCTTCCGTGCAGCTTCAGCAGTGCTCACCCATGGCCTGCCGTGCGCCTCCCAGCTAGCTCCTGCTTTGCTCATCTCCCAACGAGCTCGCCTGCGGGACTCACAGACGGACACGATATGACATCAAAGTGGGTCGGCTGCATTCCTTAGTTTTGCCGGACCAATCAAACCCGCATCCCAGCGGTATATTCCCTTAGAGAGACGAACCCAACCCACTTCAACTCTCAAACCAAACACACCCTACTTGCTCTGCCTGCGGTGCCGATAGCAAAATGTGCAGCTGTTCCCGTGGACCGTGAATTCCTAGATAATATTCGTCCACAGTGATTTATTCTATCCAAACAGGTCTTAGAGCATTTCCAGTAGTCTCCATTTTCCTAATTCAACTACCATATTGGAAGAGTTGATAAGAAAACAGTGCTCCAACAGTCTCCCTTTACCTTTTTCCTTTTCCCAATAACCCAATAATTCACCCCAACTCTCCCTAAATAAAGGAGGAGTTGTGACTCTCTCAATACGGTAGTTGGATTGTGATGAGATTATTGGAAGACTGCAAAAGTAACTCTCTCAATAATGATGAAAGTGATATTGGGATATTCCCTAGTTATTGGAAAAAAAATTTGGGGACTGCTGGAGATGCTCTTAATGTCTATGCTAATCCTATAGGTGCGTTGGCATTAGTATTGTATAAAAGAAAAATAGGAGGCAGAAAATGATAGTGGATTAATAAGGAGGCAAAATGATCTCACTTGCCCCTATTTATTATCTATATTCAGTGCCAAATGATTGCCGCAAATACATGCACATACTAAGTTTGAGGGGAGGAAGTAACAATGACTCAGTTTTTTTTTTCAAATTTTGAATCCTAGAATGATTTAGTTTTTTTTAATGTTCTACAGAGGGGGAGAGAATCCCCCACTTAATTCATTGAAATGGCCCATAACGGCCCGCATGATAGTGCCGCATGATAGTGTTTACATAAGAGTTACATTGTAAGGTTTACATTATCGTAGTAAACAGAGTACACCATGCATCACATATGCTAGTTTCTGATTGCTTCATTCTGCAGCGCCACAACGCCACATCCGCCTTGCAGGCCATTAGTGTTTACCGAAGTATCATGTGCTCGTCACAGAAGAAACTTCCATTCCTTCTTTTCCAGAGCCGCCAAAAGCACAGCAGAACCATGGTCTCAAAGTGCATGCTAGGTATGTGAGCTGGGCGCGGTAGCTCATCAAGCGTTGTGGTGGTGATGCCCTCAAGCAGTTCAAACTGAAGTGCCCGCCAAAAAGCTTGGGCAAAGGAGCACCGAAAGATGATATGTGTGGTTGTCTCCTCCATTGCACTACACACCTTGCAGGTAGCTTCTGTTACCACATTCTTCTTCAGGAGGTTGGCTCGGCCCTGTACTCGGTTTTGGACAAGAAGCCAGGCAAAAAATTGCACTCGAGGCGGTGCTCGACGAATGTGGATATGGAGGAGTCAGTGCCTTGGGCTGTCAGTAGTAGTTTGTACAATGGCTCTGTGTGCAGCTTCCCTCCCGGCGCCACAAATGGGCATAGCCTCGTGTCTTCATCGACTGAGTGGCTAACAACTTCCCTGATCCGGCACACAGCATCAAGCTCTTGACGAGTGATGGGTGTCGTGCGTGGCACCAGGTCTGGTTCCAAACCAAGATCAAGGACTTCCTGGACTGTGTGAGTGGATCGCTTGCAGTGACTCAAGAGAGTAGGGAACTTGTTAGCCAGGCACTCTTCGTCGTGCCAGACATCAAACCAGAAGGATGTTGAACGGCCATTCCCAATTTCCACCGTGGTGATGGCTTGGTAGAATGGTAGAAACTCCTGAAGTGCGTCCCAGTGTTGGCTCATGAGTTCCCCTTCCAGACTGGCAATACTAGCATGCCGGCGCATCCATGTTGCCCATGAAAAGCCTTGCGGATGATGCAGTTGATGCAGAAGCTTTAAGAGAATGCATGAGTTCTATACACTCAGGTTGGTGATGCCAAGCCCACCCTGATCACGGGTCTCTTGAACCTTTTCCCAGGCCACGAGGCAGGAAGCTTTGGTTGCTCGTTGCTCCCCAGCCCATAGGAAGCCTCGTCGTCTCTGATCAATTTTGGAGATGAACCCAGGAGGCAGCGGAATGGTGCACATAAGGTATATGAGCTGGCTGTCTAGAACGGAGTTGATCGAGACCGTGCGACCAATCGGGTTCAGGAGGAAGTATTGCCATCCTGCCAAGTATCCGTCGGCTCGCTCAATGTAGGGGTCAAAAGTATTGATCCGTAGCTTCGCACAAGAGAGTGGCAAGCCTAGGTACGTTTGAGGGAAACCTTCCTGTCGGCAGCCAAGAGCCTGAATGCACTGGGAGGCAGTCTGGTCGCAGATATGCATCGACACTACAGTGCTCTTCGTGAAGTTGATCATCAGTCCAATAGCCTTGGAGAATTGATCTAGCAGAGCTTGTAGCTAGATGCCTTTCTGCAGTTGTCCCCAAAGGAGTATGAGTGTGTCGTCCGCGTATTGCAATATGGGACATGCACTTCCTTCTACGAGTGGGTGATGAACACCATCGTCCTGCTTGATCATGGCTTGAAGAACATCAACAACCAACAGGAAAAGGTATGGTGACATGGGATCACCTTGGCGAAGCCCCTGGCGACATGGGATCCATGGACTAGGGCAACCATTGACCAAAACTACTATCAGGGAGGGGTGGAGTATCTATCAAACCCATGCACACCATTGGTCACTAAACCCTCGAGTGGCCATGATCCTCATCAGTCCTTCCCAATTCACGGTATCAAACGCCTTGGCGAAGTCAAGTTTCGTGGCATAGATGAAATTTTCCGAGATCGATCTTCCCTTGAGAAAACTAGTTTGATCAAGGTCAATCATCATTACAATTTCAGCCTGTAACCGAGAGGTAAGGATCTTGGCCAGTATGTTGACACAACAATTCTGCAGGCATATTGGGCGGAAAGCATCCGCTGTGAAAGCACCAGGTTTCTTTGGTAGTAGCACCATGTAGGCTTTGTTAATTCTTGCCAATTCTACCTCCCCTCTGTAGAACGTGTGGAGGAATGCCATGACCTCAGGTTTTACCATTTCCCAAGCTGCTTTGTAGAAGCTAGGACCAAAACCATCAGGCCCAGGCGCAATGTTCCAGTTCATTGCACACACGGCCAACAATGCTTCTTGCGCTGTGAATGGGGCAGTTAGCACATTAGAGGCTTTCCGGCTGTCCTGATACAGAGCGATGACATCAAACTCCTAGTCAGAGATGCCTGTAGTGCCCATGATCCCCTTGTAGTAGCTTGTGAGTGCAGCAGTTTTCCCCTGGTGAGACATTACTAGCACACCGTCCACCTCGATTCCTTTGATATGATTTCGGCGCATGCGTTGGGTAGCATGCCCATGAAAGAACTGTGTATTTGTGTCCCCTTCTTTGATTGCACGGTGTTTACCTTGTTGCTTCCAGTATGTGTCGCTTTCCTTGATGGCCACGGCCAAGCAATCCTGACAGAGTGCCCGGACCTGCAGTTCTTCAGAAGACAGGCATCAGTGTTCCTAGAGTGTGTCAAAAAGCAAAATTATGAATTTGCAGTTTTGGATTAGAGCTGGAGGCACCCTGTTATGCCTGTTCCACTTTCCTGCAGCTCGAGTTGCCTTGAGGTAGCCGGCGAGATGGCCAGTAGCGTATGCCTGAGGGTAGGCCGTGGACCACGCAGAGAGAACAGTAGATAGGAAGTTTTGGTTGTTCAACCATGCATTTTCAAAGCGAAAGATGGTCTCTTTCAGGATGGTAGTGCAGAGTGTGACGAGCAAGGGGGTATGATCCGAGGTTGGGTGAGGGAGGGATGTGAGTGTTGTGTTGGGCTGGGCTGCACATTGGGCAGGGTTCGCAAAGACCCGATCGAGATGTGAGAGGGTGGGCATGTTACATTTGTTGGACCATGTATAGAGGCGATCGAGGAGTGGTATTTCAGCAAGACCTAGGTTGTCAGGGCTTTCATTGAAGTTGTGGCAGAGCCGGGCGTCGACACGGCCATTGTTCTTGTCTTCGCCTGACCGACAAAGGTTGAAGTCCTCGACGAGTAGCTAGGGGCCAGTGACATGCTAAGGGAGCTTATTGAGGTTTTGTAGGAAAATAGACAAGTCACGGTGGTTGGATGGAGCGTAGACATTTGTGATGGTGATAGTGTGGTCAGATGTGGTGGAGGCAAGCACCGTGGTGAGGGTGTAGCGCCCAGTGATGAAGGAGTGGAGCAGGAAGGTTGAGCTTTTCCAGGCGGTGAGAATTCCACCACGGGATCCCATGGCAGAGATCAAGTGGAAGGTAGGAGGAAAACCTTAGTAGAGAGATCGTTAATGTCTTGGAGTTTGGTTTCTTGAAGACAGGCAACGCAAGGAGCGCAGACATGATCACATCACTCACCACACTGCACCTAATCGGGTTGCCCAAACTGCGCACATTCCATGATAGAAGCTTAAACGATCTAAAAGCAGTACCCATAGCTAAAACAACATAGCACCAACAAGTAAATAAAGCAATGCACATGCAAAACAAAGATGGACTGCACAAACGACCCGCAAAAAGATAGCGATAGGGGCAACGAATTAACAAGAATGCTTAGAAAACGACAACAAGCATGAGAATTAAGCAATAACAATAGGTCCAGTTCAGTTGAAAGTAGCAGACGACAAACGGACATGTCACGCCCTAGGGGAACACAGGCCCCATGGATGGAGCACACACGACAACAGAGCTAGAGCAAGGAGCGGGTGTGAAGCGCCTAGCCTTGCCGCTCGAACTACCATAGACACAGAGACAACGGATGCTAACGACGAACACGGACGCGCAATAGAGGGACACGGAATGTGGCAAACAATTCTTCTCGTCGCGGAACCTAAGGCACAGGGTGATCATTCAACAGTTGGCAGCACCCCTCCCCAACGACATTGGCGGCTGCAGTGCCCAGACCAGCAACGCCCACCATCTTACGCAGGTTAGTAGTGGAGATGGGCAGCTTGGTGCACGAGAGGATGTTGCGCTTCTCCACGTGAGTCTGCAAAGCGGCAGGGCAAGTGGACAGGGAGTTCTTCAGAGCAGCGCGCTGTGCGGCCTTGTCTACCACTTTGACGTACTTCCCATTGGCCATTGTAGGCCAGACGTGAACTCTGGCACTGAGGTTTTGTGTCCTTAGTGTTCTTGTTCCTTGGGCATCTTCCACGGATCGGGGAGCGTGTGGCGGACACAGCGCCATTAGTGATCAGAGGAGAAATAGCAGCGATGTTTGTAGTTGGTGTCACAGTAGCAGCAGGGGAGGGTGGCAGTGAGGCGGGAGGTAGTGGAGTAGAGCACTTCATGTAGGCAAGCATCACAGTGAGGTGGAGTAGGTAGGCAGCCGCGGCAGGCGGTGCTTGGGGGTGCGGTGGAGCGTGCAGTGGTGGCGCGGCGGGCAGCCCATTACCGGCAGCATTTGGTGGTGGTGGAGGGGGGAGTGCTGACCCAGCAAGGCCTGCAGGTGCTTTGCCAAGTGCATGCGGAGGTGGAGGAGGTGGCCCAAAGAACGGGATGAGGTTTCCATCAGTGTCCATCTGACCATTGCGGTGCCAAACACGGATTGGCATGAGTTGCGTGATGCTCCCTCCAAGTGCACTCCCCTTAGCATCAATCCAAAGCTCACTAGGATATCAAGCCAGTGGTTCACTGCAATGAGCAGACAAAGCGGGGAGTAGTCATAACAAGTGAGGCACGCTGGGTCGATCTCAAGCAGGTTGCTGAACCCTCAAAAGTTGTTGCTGATGTGTTCTTCCGTCTAATGTTCTGAAGGATAGTCCTGTACTGCAACGTATGCCAGGCACTCCCTTTCCCAGAAGAAACGGTTCGACGTCTCTTGTGGGTGTTCCAGCTCCAGCGTGATGTTGTCATGGTGGATGGGCTCAGCTCACGCACCAGCTCTCGGTCCTGCTCAGAAGCGAAGCAGAGAAGCATAGCACCATGTGAGGAGGGCAGGAGCTCAACCCTGATTTGTAGTGCCACATGTAGGGATACGAGGTAAGCTATGCTAGCGCAAAACAAAATTTTCTACCGCGTAAACCAGGAAAACTGCCATATATGGATCACAGGATTACCACTAGATGTGCAGACGTGGAAGTTGATGAAGCGCGTCGGGGCAGTGTAGTCGATCACACGTAGATGTCGAGCAACTCCTTAGCAGCTCGCCACGTGCAGCAGCGTCCTCCTCGTGCGCCGGATCGTCAGGTTCCTCGTCAACTCGTCAAGTTCCTCGTCGGCTCATCAGAGTGCTGCAAATGCAACACCTTCAAGGTATCCACAAGTACGGGGAGGAAGCATCGCAAGCCGGATTGCTAGGTCCGCGAGTTGCAACAAAGGCGAGGGCTTGGGAGGGGGCACGGCTGTGGTTCGGCCAAAAGGGGTTTAACCCTAGGGCGCCCCCCACCTCTCAATATATAGGGGTTTCTAACGGGCCTCTGGGTCCGAGGCCCATTAGTACTCCTAAACCTGGTCCAATTCAGATCATATCCGAATTGGGCTTCCAGCCCTTTAAGTGTGTGACCCTATAGGTTCATATATGTATAGACATGGCCCGAGTACTCCTACTCGGCCAATAGTTAGTAGCGGCCTCTAGCAAGACATGCTAACTCCTAGACGCACATGAAGATCATATCAAATGACCCATCGCAACATCACGTACATGCTATTCCCTTTGCCTCACGATATTTGGTCTAACTCCAAGCTGACCACTCTTTCTCGATGCTGTGATTCGGAATCCCTTTCTAGATTAACACTTAACCTCACATAGCATGGCCATGCATTTCTGGATCTGATCACTCAAAGGGGCCAGAGATATCTCTCTCAAATAGAGAGGGGCAAATTCCATCTTGACTGACCATGCCTCACAGCATGTTTCTTGACAAAGCCGAAAGGTACCTTTATAACTACCCAGTTACGGTGTAGCGTTTCATAGCCTCTAAGTAAGTCGATCCACATCTTGAGTACATGCGATAATCTCAGGTCTAAGGACAAAGCGTACACGTTGTGTAAAGAGAAAACTATGTAACTCGCGTTGGGTCAGTCCTAGCACATGTCTTTACACGTGCCCACATTATAAGTTTGATATCTCCATGTCCATGACTTGTGAAACATAGTCATCAACTAATACAACTTTTAGAATAACCATACAAGTAAAGAGTTTCACACACAATTCACATAATTACAAATCAATTCTAGTAGCCTTTAATGGATATTCAAGGAACACAATATAAAATATGGATACAATGGAATATCATCATCTCTATGATTACCTCTAGGGCATACCTCCAACACCACAACCCCAAAGCCAGCCGAATGAACAAGGCGACGCTACCCACTGCTTCGGCTGGTGTGATGTAGGCAAAAGCAAGGTGCACAGCGATATCCTCATGGCCACGTCGCAGACAGACCTCTAGCATGTGAACTCTACCATCCCAGTTATTGAGAGAGTCACCTTCGCTCTCGATCTCTTCCTCATCCTCGGTGCTGGTGCTGTTGTCGGTGTCATCATCATCGCCACCGTCACCGTCATGCAGGCTCACCAACAGCTCGGCAATGCCATCTGCATCCATCGCCGGTGCGTCCGGCACCACCGGGGCCCCCTTGATGGGCGAGGCGCTGGGTGTTGGAGAACACCTTCCTAGCGAGGAGGGCAGCAACAGAAAGAGCGGTAGGGGGTCAGCCACTGCCTTTCCACGGCTCGAGTGGTCGTGGATGTCCACAGATCTGGGGATGAGCGGTGGTGGAGCAGTGGCGGCCACTTGGGCTTCCGGCTGAGGCGAGCTTGGTGAGCGGGGAAAACAGTGTCCGCCTTCAGGGCTGACACAGGAGTGGCGACACTGCGGGGGAGCTCGAAATTCAACGTCATGGAGCTCGAGGAGGCCAGCATGGCGAGTGGGTCAAACGCCGTAGGGAGTGCAACGTGCGTGGTTGTAGGCGGTGATGGGGGTGTCGCTGGTGGCGGTGGCGAGGCGAAGCGAGGCGTGTAAGGAACTGCGTGGACAACGGCATGGGTGGTAGGGTTGGGGACGGTGGGGCGACGATGCCAGGGGGTGGCCACTACCATAGCATTTTCGGCATCTTGCACTCGGAAAACCGGTGGCCGCTACCATAGCAGTTCCGGCAGTGGATAGGGTCATGGCAGGAGCGCACTTGGTGGTCAGTGGTGAGGCAACGAAAGCAGCCGGCGGCGGTGGTAATGGGAGGGTTGCGGTGCACTAGGGTTTTATGTGGTTTTGCTGGGGTTAGGAGAGCCTGGAGGTACGGGGCGTTGGGTGGTTGGGTAGCATTGAGTGTCGCTGTGCCTGTTTGGCGGGGAGAGGGCGTGCCGGTAGTAGGTCGACACGCATGCCCTGTCTTGGGAGGGGGCACAATGCGACCGCAGGAGTAAAACCAAAGCTGCCACGTCGAGCCGGACGCTTCTCTGTGTTGGAAAATGTAGCGGCATTGAAGCTTGTTTCTTCAGGTTGGTGCGGAGTAACTACTGGTTGGTGAGGGCCCATGATCCCGTCCTCTAACGCTCCGGTGGCCCTTTCCGCCATCGCATGGACAGGTGAAACCAAAGCTTAGAGGCGCCCATGCACAGAGGACTCTGAACGGGGAGAGCGTTTGCCACATTCCGACAGGACACAGACACACGAAAAACCCTAGACCGAATGCGCATGACGTACAGGCGACCCGATGAACGGTGAGGAGGAAATTGAGCATGTACTGCACGAAAGAGGAACCGTAGTGCGGAGCAATGGTTGTAGGGGTGATCCAGATGGAGACGGGAGGGGTGGGTGCGATTTCACTTGGGATGACGGTGGCGTGGAAGTCATGAAGGAAACGAGCTCGAAGTTGTTCTCCAGGCGTGGTCGGGGCTGCGTTCCTCGGCGGCGCGCCGCCACCTCTCCGGGCCCCAAGACGGGGCTGAGCATGTGGCGCTGGTGGAGGAGCATCAGGATGTGGTGATGGTGGTGTGTTTTGGCTGTCTATCACTGGGCAGGGTCGACGGCGGTGAGGTCGGGGAGGTCCGGCTCGTCGATCGTCGCCCAGGCGCTCACAAGACGGGAGCGCCATCCTTCCTGGAGAGGAGAGACGAGGGCAGAATGACTTTAGTTTTTCGGCACGACTTATTGTAGGGCCTCACCCGTTTTATTTACATACTATATATGGGGACCCACCAAATAGTGTAGTATTATTTCTATATAAGCACGCAGTGTGTGAAGTGTGAGCGCCACTTCTCATCCTGTACGCATCCAAAGAGTTATCGGAAGAGATGATTCCCTCCACGGCAACAATTGCTCTCGTGCTTGCAGTACTGAGCCTGGCACAGTATGCTTTCCTCGCCACCGCCGCCGGCCCCCGGGTCATCATTGTCGGCGCCGGCATGTCGGGTAAACATGCCATTATCCATACCAAATCCTTCATCTCTGCGCGTGTATAGTACACAGAGGATGCGCGCTCATGCACCGTTATTATTATACATGACTTTTAGCTTTGGTTTGTCAATGCATGCAGGGATCTCGGCGGGGAAGAGGCTGTCGGAAGCTGGGATAACGGACTTGCTGATTCTGGAGGCGACGGACCACGTCGGCGGGCGGATGCACAAGCAGAACTTCGCCGGCATCAACGTCGAGGTCGGCGCCAACTGGGTGGAGGGCGTGAATGGCGGCAAGATGAACCCCATCTGGCCCATCGTCAACTCCACCCTCAAGCTCAGGAACTTCCGCTCCGACTTTGACTACCTCGCCCAAAACGTCTACAAGGAGAAGTACGCCGTCGATGAGTGAACTGGAAAAGGCTTATGCTAAACCAATATGTATAATTAAACTAATCAGGCGCATGTGAACGGAAAAAATTGCACCAATCAGAATTATTAGACGTTAATTATACTCTTATATATACATATATGTTAGCATGCATATTGTTGTCCAAATTAACATTACCATGTTATTTTGTATATTTTGCTGGCAGTGGTGGCCTCTATGACCAAGATTACGTTCAGAAAAGACTTGACCAGGCGGATAAGGCAGAAGAGAGTGGGAAGAAACTCTCCGGCACGTTGCCAGCTAGTGGCAGCAACGACATGTCTATCCTTGCCATGCAGCGACTCTACGATCAGTACGTACATAAACGGATTATTATCCTTAATTCATCTCCTCTCTGTTCTAAATAAACGTTTGTGCTGTAAAAGAATATTGCATTCATTTCAGTGTTGTTCTACTTCTAACAATCTTGAAAAAGATAGGGTATACCTATATGTATATAGGTCCTATAGGTCCTGTTTAGATCCACCATTTAAATTTTAGCTGGTTAAATTTAGTTGCTATGGATCCAAGCAAGACCTAGCTAAAGTTTTAGCTGGCTAAAAATTTCTTTAACTGGTTGAACCCAATTAAACTCAGCTAAAGCGATAAAAGACCGAACTGCTCCTCCACCTTCCTTGGGAAGATCCTCTCCCACCGCCTGTCCCGCCACTCCCTCGCAGGCTCCATCATCGGGGTCGTTGTGTACCGAGAAGCTTGGGAGTGCACGCGGAGAAGCTCCGGCCACGGCCCCCAGCTCCCGCTTGCCCGCTCCGCCGCGTCAGCCCCCACTCTATCGTTGCTTGCCCGGTCGCAGCACGTCGGCGTGCCTGCTACCGCTTCGTCTGCGCAGGTTTGGCCGCGGCTCGCCGACGCACCAGCCCCACTACCGCGCGGTTTGCCCTGCTTCGGCATGCCGCCAGCCCGCCAATCTGACGCTCGCCTGGCGTGCTCCCCCTGCTCACCGCCTGCTTGTGGGAGGAGGGAGGAGGATAAGAGAGAAGATCGATGAGAGGTGGGAGGGGTAAGATATACAAATAACTCCTCAACCATCATTTAGCTGGTGGGTCCAACACACCTAGCTAAAATTTATCTAGCTAACCTTTAGCTAGTTAAAACAAAAGATACTAAATTTTAGTCAGCTAAATTTGAGATGGGTAGATCCAAATAGGGTAAAGTTGAAATTAGGATGCCTCCGTGCTTTTCTCGAGAACTTGCGCATTCCATAGGGAAGATCCAACACGTGTAGCACTTCTCCGTTGAATTGAAGACCCTATTTTAGGTTCCAACCACAATAACCCCTTTCTGTTTCAAAAATACGATGTTATATGAATGGATTGTTCAACGACATGAGGCTCTTGTAGGAAAAAAAAATAAAGCGGTTAAACGTCTCATTGGATTAAAAAAAAGACATTTGAGGGTAGGAATACATAGCTTTAAAAATAAATTAGATAATACGGCATGACCCACAAATAATGATAGGACTCGCCGGTTTAAGATTTATCCATTTAAGATAAGAATATGCCGTATGCACACTCGCTGAGTTTGCAGCCTGCGGCAGCCCAGGACGCAAGACAGCAACTCGCGACGGCGGCGATGTGGCCTCGGGCCTCATGGCTCGCGCTAATCACCAAGGCGCCGGCAGTCGATCGTGTCGCGTGCGTGCATCGCGTGAATCACGTTTGTACTCACGCGGTCCTGTGGGCTTTAGCAAAAATGTGAAAGTCTTGGCTAGTAGTTGCTGATTAGATGCCCCTCCCATTTAGGGGCCCAGCGCAGGCCCTGAAGCCGAATCGAGATGCAGAGAATTGGACACACTTCAGGGTAAGCCAAATCGACCATGCATGCTAGCTATGGCTATTTTTTGTACTGTTGGCTGGTCCACCTCCAGCAGCCATTCGAATCGTTGGAAACATATGGTGGAGATTAGTTGATTACTTGCAAGATAAAGTGACAATTCTCATCTATACTACTCCTTCCGGTCCAAATTACAGGTCGTTTGATTTTTTTAGATTCATAGATATTATTATACATTTAGACATACATTATATCTTAGTGCATAACAAAACTATGCACCTAGAAAAGCTAAAATAACCTACATTTGGAACGGGGGAGTACCAAATAAAACAGCAATTCCCATATATATTACCAGTAGCAGTTTGTGTAGTACCGCATTATGAAAAAGGTGTATATTTATTGCATTTTGATTTATGGCTTCAGCACAAAAACAAATGCGCCTGGTATAATAATAAAAAAATTGTCCCGGCATCTGGTTGCACCTATTAACGTGCCTTGCCAACCGACTGCCTCTTGATTGCTACCATGCCATCAGCGGCCACGTTTAGCCATTTAGGCAAGACATCGTCCTAGAATGGGCACTCTAGTTGGTGGCTAATGGATTGCTCCTCACACGAGTGATGCGTCACATAACAAGATCTCACATTTTGAGCTATATCTCTTTGTGATGAGTCATGGGTGTCCAAATTGTAAAATTTGTTAACCTTATTTTGATTCAGATTCAGTTCCAGCTCTACTAGTGAAATAAGAGGTAGCGATAGACATTAACCATAACTTAAAAATAGACATTAACCACAACTTGCTTGTATTTTTAAATGAGGGCTCATTTGGTAGGCTATAGCTGAACCGGCTTTGACTGTGGCTTTTTTGTTAGAGCGATTTTTTCTCTCTAACTTATCTGGTTGGAAAAATATTTGTTACAACGACTTTTCTTTAAATGGATGGAAAAAGTCAAATGTTCATTCTACTTTTTTTTTCCTCCGGGTTGTTTTTTCCTCTCTTTCTTGCCCACTCTTTCTTCCTTATCCACGTTCTGCTCCCGTTATTTTCGGGGGCACCGCACACCACGGTCACCCACTGCCCGTGGGCCGGCCCACCACCATCAGCCCGCCACGCCGCCATCGGTCCACGGCCCTGGCCCCCCCGCGCCGCTGTCCGCCCCCCCCCCCCCCACCCCCCGCGTCGCCGTCACCATCCGCCTCCATCCCCTCCTCCCTCCTCCCACTGGCGGCCACGCCCCCGCCGCCGCTGCCTCTGCCCGCTTCCCACTGCTGGCTCCGCTTCCCGCTGCTGGCTTCCTCCGCCGCCCCCACCTCCGGCCGCCTCGCTTCACTGGCGGACCCAACCCAAGGGCTACAAAGCCAATCAATGAGGCGTTTTTTATTAAATGGCCCCTCTCACCAGGGATTCAGGAGCTTCTTTGCCGAAGCTGTTTGCTCCCTTCCCATTTGGTAGCAGGAGCCGTCCAAAGAGTGGAGCTAGAGCCCTCCCAAAGGGTCCGAAATGTGCCAAACCGCAAAACACTACTAGAACACGGATAGATCTTACATGAGGATGGAGGTCTCACCTTTCTCGGTGGAACGGCATTTAGGAAGTTTTCTCCGAGGAATTTAGTAGAAAGCGGCTTGTGTTGGAATCCCGCTTTGAAGGCCCAGAAGTAGTGCTGATGTTTTTGTAACAACAATTTGCTGCATGTTATGGCCCCGTTAGGTTTCCGGGCCTCTTACTACAAACACATTAATTGATCAAGCGCGTGCAAAATGTTCAGCCAGCCGAATGGGCCGGAGATGCCGGTGGACATGGCGCTGGACTACTACAAGTTCGACTACGAGCTCGCGGAGCCGCCGCGCGTGAGCAGCATGCAGAACTGCGTTCCTCTCCCGACGTTCAGCGACTTCGGAGACGACACCTACTTCGTCGCCGACCAGCGGGGCTACGAGTCCGTCGTCTACCACCTCGCCGGCCAGTACCTCAAGACCGACAAGTCTGGCAAAATCGTCGATCCCCGGTTAAAGCTCAACAAGGTAAATGACAGTAACGCGAGATCTCAAAATCATGTGTACGTGAGCATGTCATGAGTTTGGATTTGTACATGCGTAGGTGGTTCGTGAGATCTCCTACTCCCCGAATGGGGTCACCGTGAAGACGGAGGACAACTCGGTCTACCAAGCAGACTATGTCATGGTTTCTGCAAGCTTAGGAGTCCTGCAGAGTGACCTCATTCAGTTCAAGCCTCAGCTACCTGTCAGTTCCGGCCCCTTCATGCCATGTTACATTTAATCAGTTCCATTAGCCAGTTAATTATATTAGCCTTCGTCATCACAATCATCTCACTCTTTCCATACATCGAATCAGGCATGGAAGGTTGTGGCGATCTACAAATTCGACATGGCCGTGTACACCAAGATATTCGTCAAGTTCCCCAAGAAGTTCTGGCCTGAAGGGAAAGGGAGGGAGTTCTTCCTTTATGCGAGCAGCAGGAGAGGTTACTACGTAGTATGGCAGGTACACACGCCAAACTTTATAACTGCCTAACTGGTAATATTAGCCCGTACTAGCTTATTAGCAGCAGTAACTAAGTGGAATTATGAATGCCACGTAACTAAACATTTTGAGTCAAAATTTTCAGGAGTTTGAGAAGCAGTACCCTGATGCCAACGTCCTCCTTGTCACCGTGACTGACGAGGAGTCTAGGCGTATTGAGCAGCAGTCGGACAACCAGACCAAGGCAGAGATCATGGAGGTGCTGAGGAAGATGTTCCCTGGCAAGGACGTCCCTGATGCGACCGACATCCTTGTCCCGAGATGGTGGTCCGACAGGTTCTACAAGGGCACCTTCTCCAACTGGCCAATTGGTGTGAGCCGCTACGAATATGACCAGCTCAGGGTACGTACCTGCGAATCCTTTTGTGATCTCATATATCTTACTAGTGTACGTGATTTTGCGATTGTGTGAATAATCTAACACATGCATGCAATGTTTTATCCAACATCGGTTATTTTCTATGCACTCTAGGCGCCGGTTGGGAGGGTTTACTTCACTGGTGAGCACACAAGCGAGCACTACAATGGCTATGTCCATGGCGCTTATCTTGCAGGTATATGTGCACCCACGAGGTCTTCATTTGCCTGTTCTTGAGCTTGCCAGCAGGGTTTCTTCTGATAAGTTTTGCATTTGCAATGTCAATTTTCGTCGTGTTGTCAGGAATTGACTCTGCAGAAATTCTGATCAACTGCGCCCAGAAGAAGATGTGCAAGTACCATGTTCAGGGCAAGTATGACTAGGTTCCAACCAATGCAAATAGAGGCCGATCGATCGTACTGCAACGGCGAAAGAGAAATAAGGCGGCTTCTTCGTATTAAGCGCGCGCTGGTGTGGTCTACCATCATCTAAGGTTTATGGTTAAGTGATTCTTCCACGCTTAAGTAATATAATAAGTACTCTTGTGTTGCTCTATTCTGTTGCGGATTGTAATGTTGCATTTTCTCTTAAATAAAACTTCTTTTGAGGAGGGATGTTGAATAAAACTTTGTGCCGCATATGCAATTTCACTAGGGAAAGTTTTATTGTCACATGCTGCCGGTTGGTGCTGACTGTTGAGGGCTTGAGGCCTCTGACCGGCCTGTCGGCAACACAGTGTAAAGGAAATGACCCTCTAGATCGTTATTTGTGATTTTGGCGATCCAGTGATAACATAATTATTGGGAATAATGTGTTTGTCAAGTGTGGATCTTTGTAGATTTTTTAAGTCCAAGGATGAAGTTAAAATCAACCATCCAAATCATAGTAAAATTCCAAAGAATTTTAGAGCATTCAAATGACGATATAAAATTGTGAGCAGTGTTTTTTGAGCGTTGTATGATTCGCCGGTGCTGCAAAGAAGAGCGTTGTATTCGCCGTATCAATTTAGTTATAGTCAATGTCAAGTTTTGTTTGGTCAAATTCAACGTAGCAATTTTTTTTCTATTTTGCACAATTTCGCTAGAAAAAGGGTCACTAATCATAATTTTGTTACAATACCAAAGAAATATATGAGAATATATCACAAGTTTAACATATTAGACAGATTCAGTGTATAAAATTTCGGTAAACAAAATTTATCAGGCCCCGCAGATAAACACAAATTTCGGAAATTTGATTTTTTTTTCCAAGCTCCAACCATTCGAGAACCGTGACAGATTAGCAGTATCTGTATGAGAAAAATTGCATTAGTTTGGATATAAATTATATCTTACGCGAGCAAGTTCCGCAGGACTAGAAGGGAAGATTTCAGTCTCTGAAACGTTCCAACAAACTCCCAACAATCTTCTGACTCAGTTAGTTCCTTTGAAGAATGATTCACCGGTGGTAAACAAGTTGCAGAATCTGCAATGATATATATCAACAGACAACACTGGAGTAATAATCTGATAGCACGGCCCATTTAGGCATTCAGAGTACAACATCCGATTGCTAGCAGGAATTATTAGTTAGAGCAAACTATAATAGATGTGGCTGACATGAACCTCAGCAGGTTGTTTGGAGGAGCACAACCACACCGTTTCTTCACTGTTTACCACACCGTAAAATTTAGACGTCATCTAAACTTTACTGTCGTGTTTGAAGCTGGATCTAATTTTTAGCCCATTTATTGGTAAAATGTATTCTATCCTTAGGAAGTGTAGAATCAAACGTACGGTTTTAGTGAGAGGGTATTTTTGATCTTTTGTCATTCATGTCTAAAATTAGCTGGGTTTGGAGGGTTAATGAAAAGTTTAATTAGAAGTTGTCTAATTTTTAGCCCACCTTTAACCCGATTGTTTGGATTATCAGGAGCTAATTTTTAATTGACTACCCTGAATGCAAACCGTACCTAAAGCTCTGGAACAACGTGTCGGAGACAAAAATAGAAGTGCGGCTCGGTACACACAAATTAAATGAAGCGATATTTACCTAAACTTGATGGGAAAAGCCGCAGGTCGTTTGCTTCTTAAGCTAGCCTTTCCGCTCAAAATTCAAAAATACCAGTAACACGTTTAATTAAGCTCCGTATATAGTATATTAATAACTTGTGGTGCACACATGCATGTATATTATGATGTGCAGGTGGTGCGACAGATCGCCTACAACAACCACACCGTTTCTGATGGCAATATTAGCACTGCTTCTTTTTTTCAAGACTTGAAGTAGTGCTTGAACTATCAGAACAAACGCAGTATCCAAGAGAATTGAGCAGCAATCCAAGGATGAATCACGGGGTAAACCTACACGAACCCACAACGGGATAACCTATTCTAACCCCACCCAACATGTTTACTTG
Organism: Setaria italica; assembly: GCF_000263155.2. Classification (NCBI taxonomy): domain Eukaryota; kingdom Viridiplantae; phylum Streptophyta; class Magnoliopsida; order Poales; family Poaceae; genus Setaria; species Setaria italica. Next base: position 54,065,851 of record NC_028458.1, on the reverse strand, counting down.
GTAAACCTAACCCCGCAAGACATTTAATTTAAGCTCGTTCCTACTCATCCCAAGGGAGTCAACCTCACAACTTTGGACATATGGCAGTGTTCCTACTAGTTTTTCGGGAAAAAAAACCCGAGCCACTAGAAGGCCTGCTGAAATTCATCACGAAGCCGTGGGTTGTCCAATTCAATGTCATGAACTAGCATTGCTCGCATACGCACTCTCTTATAAACATCTTTGATGGACTAGATCTATGTATTTTGGTATTGATGAAGTCAGCACAAGTGTCTCGATGTCTTCGCTATCGATAGGCACATAGCCTACCAAAAAAGAATAATACTATTTATTCCTAAATTAAATATGCCAATACTAAGTCTATGACTCTGGACCCGGATGGACATGTTCCATCATAAAAAACCTAACCGACCGAGCTACGCTCCGTTCACGAGGTCAGTCATTTTCTTTCACAATAGTAGGTTCATAGCATCATGCAAATAGATAATAGGAGAGGGGCGCCAAATTCATAACACCAGCTCACTTTCATGCCTGACCACTTCCTCTTAAAATTACAGCAAAAATATTGCGCGATTTTAATTCGAGCACATGCTTATATATTCATGTCTTTTTCCAGCGAAATAATGTTTTGCATGATTGTCTGTCCAACCAGAAATTCAATTTGTGACAAGGAAACCATGCGAACCAATTAATTTGCATGGCCCCATCTTACGATCCCGTGGATCCCCGCTGTCCCAACCCAATCGATCCATGCACCGACAGCTCAAGCCCAACAAATATAGGCGACAGCAGCATGGATGGAAACGATGACGTGGCGCGGCGCGCACGGAACCTTCTCCTTTTACGCCGCGCCTCCAGAACCAGGCCGTGCGTCGCGCAATCTCTTTCCGTCCGGCCCGGACCCGGAGCTCTGCCTAGCGATTTCCACTGGAGTTGCTTTCTCTGCCTTGGACAGGCATGCACGATCGATGAAAATGGAATCGGTGCAAATGCAGGGTACTACTTGTGCAAGATGACAAACGGCTAAAACATGCAACGTGTGTCACGCATTATCCTTCAGAACCGATTGATCAAACTTGAGAGGTGGCTATCTGGCATTATTCCGGCTATCCATATCTGAACATAGAATATGTGAGTATCTGTGTCTTTACTTTACTTATTGAGGTAACCATCTCTAATAATGTGGATCAGCATGATGCTATAATTTGCCGATGAAGGATGCTGCCTTGGTAGTTGAATGATGCTATAATTGTGCCCACAAAATTAAAATCTTCGAGTTGCACCAAATACGCATAGAAGATTGCAGAAGCAGGGGCAGATTTAAGAGGACGACGTACACGTTAGCTGGGGCCAGTGCACCGACTGATAGATACAGTAATCTATGCCGTGTATTACCATGTTACCACTCACTCCAGCTGCATTCCTTGTCAGGAGATGGAGCCTTGGAAATTAAAATCCTTGTCAGCTGCATTCCAGGATCACCTTGGCCACACCGTGCATCAAAGAGATATGAGAGCATGGGGTGTCAAAGATCCACAAGTGATAGGAGTCATCACCTTCTCCCAGATCCGACGTTCCAAAATAGAGATCCACAAGAGTTTGCATGCATGAAAGATTTATCCCAACTCGCACGTTACTCATTCTTTTGACATTACATGAGAACTTCAGGTCTTCAGGACTAATTTTGTAGGGATTGCGCAGCCACGGTTCACCATCTAGTGGTGTTGTTTAGGTTCTAGTTGTTTTGGTTTTGGTTTCTGATCGATGGCGTCGAGGTGGTGGCCCTCCGATCCTGTTCCTCTCCCCTGGTTTCTAGTAACCATGTTGGTCATGTACTCATGTGCAAGGATGAGAGTTGAGAACAACTCTGGCTGCTTCTCTTTTTCTGTGATTGGTCCAGAATTGACGATATATGGTGGTTTCTTTCGGATGGTGTGGCGCGATCATTGAAGAATTAATAAGCTGCAGGAATTCTATGCATATTTTTAGGGCCCGTTTAGCACGGCTTTAGCTCGTGAAAAAATAGTTCTAGCTCTAGCTCATCTGAAAAAATAGTTTTTTCTGGCTCTGGCTTATTTTATAGGAAAACGTTTGGCCAAACAACTTCTCCTAGCTTTTTTAGAATATACAGAAGATGTCATTGTCCATTGTGCCCTTGCCTATATATATATATATATATATATATATATATATATATATATATATATATCGTTGCTTGCACATATGAGTTTTATGTGTGGCTTTATTAATAATGTGATTTTATTATTTCTTCCAATATATTTTTCCCTTTTCTTTTTCTTCAATTCTTCTTTTCCTCTTCCATTCCTATCTCTTCCTTCTCTTCTTCCTTATCCATTCAGCTCGGCCTGGCACTACCTCCACCCCGTGGTGCTTGTCCGACCTGCGCTGCCGGGCCTGCACCTCACCGGCCTTTGCTGGGCCATGCGCCACTGGAGTGAACTGGGCGGCCACCCTGTCGGCGGTTTTCCACCGACCCTCGCCGGCTCTGCCGCACCTCGTCGCTCGCGGCACTGCCGGCTCCTACCTCACCGCTAGCCATCCCGCCCCTCGCCTGCTCTTGCCTCGCCGCTGGCCATCCCGCCCCTCACCGGCTCCTGCCGCGCTGTTGGTACCGACCTGCCCCACACCTCCCCTCACCCACGCCGCCGCCAGCCCCGGCCCTCGCCGGCCATGTCCCGCCGCTAGTACTGATCCTCGCCACCCTCTGCCCCAAGCTAGCTCCGCCCCACACCGGACCGCCCCGTTCCGGCCTACACCAGCGGCACCGAGGCTCAAGCTGCCAGAGCCACCATTGCTGCTGCACCCCCGCGTTGCTGTGCAGCGCCGCCCAGTGGCAAAATATTTGTAATTTTGATGACAGGACAAGGGCACATAGGTCTTTTTGCGTTTGTGGAGATGGATGAGCCAGTAAAAGCCACTTTTTTTGACTTCTCCCACGCAGTAGAAAACTTGATGTAGCTTCTAGGGACTTTCGCACGCGAGCCGTTTTGCACGGGAGCATTTGGCAGGGCTTCTTGAGAAGCCGGTGCAGAAGCCACTCATGAAGCCCTACCAAAAGAGGCTTAATAATGTGTTGTTCTTTTTTCCCGAAGAACTTTGTACTCTACTACACTTTATTTTCCTATACTAATGTCTTCGCAGAAAAAATTCCTATACTAATGAATACAAGAAACCCTTTAAAAAACCACAAATTTATATCTGTAACGTTCTACTCTTTGGGCTTTCTCTCTGTGTATGATGTGATATACTACCTTTTGTAAACACCATGCATGCATTGTGTCACAACTCACAACACGGTGCTCATTTAACAGTTCCACGGCATTGTGTCACATTACTAGCTCCCATCATGCTTTGGTGCAGTGGTAGGATATGATCAAATTTATGGCTTTGTTGAGTACGTAGGCCCTACATGCATGTTTTCGCAAATAAATTGAGCACACACATTTTATTATTCTCTGAAAAATTCCGGAGAAAATATCCACCAACCAGCTACGTGCACGCGCCTATAATCGTGCAACCATCTCCGCGTTTATAAGGACCCGCACACTGAGTTGCAAACTACCAGAGTTGCGTTTATCAAAAAAAAAAAAACTACCAGAGTTGCGTGCAGTAGAGGATCGGAAGAGGGAGGAAAGATGAAGCCCTCCGTAGTGATTGCTCTAGCGGCGGTGCTGGTCGCAGCACAGTACGCCTCCCTCGCCGACGCCTACGGGCCAAGGGTCATCATCGTCGGCGCCGGCATGTCCGGTAACTAACTGACCATGCACGCGCATAGTACTTGTGTTCATGGCTTCATCTTCGAGAGATCGAGATGCTATGCTACTGGCTGGCTCGCGATCGCATGCACTCGATCTCGTGACACAGCTGAACGTAACATTGCATTGCGTGCAGGGATCTCGGCGGGGAAGCGGCTGTGGGAGTCGGGTGTCCGGGAGCTGCTGTTCCTGGAGGCGACGGAGCGCGTGGGCGGGCGGATGCACAAGCACAACTTCGGCGGCCTCAACGTGGAGATCGGGGCTAACTGGGTGGAGGGCATCGGCGGCGAAAGGGTCAACCCCATCCTGCCCATCGTCAACGACACGCTCAAGCTCAGGAACTTCTACTCCGACTTCGACAGCGTCGTCGGCAACTTCTACAGGGAGAAGTACGTGCGTAGTAATATAAGAACGTGACTTAAACTGATGGATCGATGAACAATAGAGCTTAACTAATTTAGGAGATCTATCTGCATATATAGAACAGTAAGAGCCATCAGCGAGGCAGCGACTGATGCTAAACCTTCATCTATATGTATGGTACGTACAATGATGACCAAGACATTTTGAACCACGTTCCATTGTCCTCGAAGAAGACTGATCAGAATTACATGCAACAGAGATGGAGAAAGAATTAACTAATAGTAACGGTGCCTTAAAGAAATACGAAAGCATGCATCGATCAGTATTTGATTGATTTTCTTGCGCACGTTTTTGCTGAATCCTAGCTAGCTAACAACATGTTTTATGTTCTCATCATCTATCCTTTGCGCAGCGGTGGGCTCTACGACAAGGACTACGTGCAGAAGAGAATGGACCGTGCCGACGAGGTGGAAGATCTGGGCGCCAACCTCACCAAGATGATGGACCCCAGCGGCCGCGACGACATCTCCATCCTAGCCATGCAACGCCTGTTCAACCAGTACGTCCTTCGTCTCGTCGTCTACCTTGATCTGAATCTGATCGCGTTGCGTGCCGTGCGTCGCCGATGAACGAAATGATCGATCGACGACGATCCATCGTCGTCGGTGTGCATGTGCAGCCAGCCGAACGGGCCGTCGACGCCGGTGGACATGGCGCTGGACTACTACAAGTTCGACTACGAGTTCGCGGAGCCGCCGCGCGTGACCAGCCTGCAGAACACGGAGCCGACGCCCACCAACGCCGACTTCGGCGAGGACTCCAACTTCGTCGCCGACCAGAGGGGGTTCGAGTCCATCATACACTACATCGGCAGCTCCTACCTCTCCACCAACGCCAACGGCAAGATCTCCGACCGCAGGGTCCTGCTCAACAAGGTATCTATACTGTGTACGTGGAAATTATTACACGCAACAAATAAAACGAGATCGGACAGAACCAAATTGATTGAGAACGTACGAACAATACGACTGGGATGAGATTGGTCCGAGTATATCGCTATCTGGAAACGACAATCATTTAAAAACTGAAGAAAAAAAAAAGATAGAGATGCTCCAGAGAGATACAGTACAGAAACTCAACCACAATATAATACGCACAAGTATGTGGTTTCAGGATGGAGGCCCACTCGGTAGGTTGCTATTCTTGCATTGTTATTAAGGTCCGCTTGGATGGACTAAAACTAAAATTTAGCCTCGACTAAAATTTACACGTCTAAACTTCATTGTCTTGTTTGGAGCAGGATTTAATTTTTAGCCCATTTATTAGTAAAATCTATTCTATCCTTAAGTAAGGGTAGGATCAAAAGGTACGTAAGGTTATAGTGAGAGGGTATTTTTGATATATCATTCATGTCTAAAATTAGCTGGGTTTGGAGGGCTAATGAAAAGTTTAGTAAGAAGTTGTCTAATTTTTAGCCCACCTTTAATCTGATTGTTTGAATCATCTGGGCTAATTTTTAACTGACTACCGTGGATGCAAACGGTACCTAAAGCTCTGGAACAAACGTGTCGGAGACATCAAAAACAGAAGCGCGGCTCGGTACACGCAAATTAAATGAAGCGACATTTACCTAAACTTGATGGGAAAAGCTGCAGGTCGTTTGCTTCTTAAGCTGGCCTTTCCGCTCAAAATTCAAAAATACCAGTAACACGTTTAATTAAGCTCCGTATATGGTATATTAATAACGTGTGGTGCACACATGCATGTACATTATGATGTGCAGGTGGTGCGACAGATCGCCTACAACAACCGCGGCGTGGTGGTGAAGACGGAGGACGGCTCGTCGTACGCCGCGGACTTCGTCGTCGTCTCCACCAGCCTGGGCGTCCTGCAGAGCGACCTCATACAGTTCAAGCCCCAGCTGCCTGTCAGTTCCAGTACTAGCTGCATAATATGATTCCAATCATATGTGTCATCTATATATCCCGCCATTAAATCTGTTCTGAAATAAACTAAACCAGTTCTGGAAGATCTTCTCGATCTACCGGTTCGACATGGCGGTGTACACCAAGATCTTCCTCAAGTTCCCCCGGCGGTTCTGGCCCGTGGGCGACGGCAAGCAGTTCTTCGTGTACGCCAGCCGGCGCCGCGGCTACTACGGCATGTGGCAGTCGTTCGAGCGGGAGTACCCGGGCGTACCCGTGCTCCTGGTCACGGTCACCGACGACGAGTCCCGGCGGATCGAGCAGCAGCCCGACGACGTCACCAAGGCGGAGGCCGTGGCGGTGCTGCGGAAGATGTTCCCCGACGTCGATGTCCCCAACGCCACCGACATCTACGTCCCGCGCTGGTGGTCCAACCGCTTCTTCAAGGGATCCTACTCCAACTGGCCCATCGGCGTCAACCGCTATGAATACGACCAGCTCAGGGTATTGTAAATAAAACCTCATCCATCAGTTTGTTAATTACCTGGCGCATCAAATCGGGTTAGTAATTAACCGTGCTGTGTTAATTTTTTTGCATGCATGTACTATTTCTGTGGTGACAAAAATTGAAGGCGCCGGTTGGGAGGGTTTACTTCACCGGTGAGCACACCAGCGAGCGCTACAACGGCTACGTCCACGGAGCATACCTTGCAGGTCTCGAGTCTTTGGCCTCGTATCTTGAGTATATACGATGTTGTTTTCTGATGCAAAGTTGCAAGCTGCTTATGCGTTGAGAGAGATGTTTTCAGGTATCGACTCTGCAGATATCCTGATCAATCGCATCTTCAAGAACGAGGAGTACAAGGTCCGTGGCAAGTATGAGGACCAAGCTGCAGAGGTAAACGGCCAGGTTGCAGAGGTAAAATTAAACTAATTGTAGCAGGATCGACAGTTCTTTGTATTGGTGTCGGCACGACGACCACCTGACTGACAGCGCAAAAAATTTCACAGGCTAAATGAGTGGTGATGACTCGACGTGCCTCGCTACGGGCACCGCATTAGCTCACCAGGGGAATAAACTGCTGATCGAGATGCCATGGTTACTTCGGATGGCTTTTTCAGGTTGCACAGTCGGTTCTTCATGTGTTTCTGTCGTCTAGTGTTCTCGGATGCTTGCGCAGCTCCGCTGGAGCATATATCCGTGTGATGTATTTTCTGCCGGTCTAATTCTAATAAAAGCACAGACACTACTCCGGTTTGCTGTTTTTTTTACGGCTGCACATCAGTACACCACTCAGCGTCCTTCTGCACGTTTCATATGCGCATTGGAAATACCTCAATCATTTTGGTTCAATATCACTGATCAGAGGACGATCATAAACAATGGGCCTAGCTATATCTTTTCTTCGCAAGCCTAGTCATCTCACGGTACCGTTGCTGCAAGCGTCGTTCTCCGATGCAGTCCCACGCCATACTGACAGTTGCCGAGCAATGCCAGCCGCTACGATCCGCTGCAAGCAGCCAACCTAACAGCACTGCGATAACCCCTGGCCGCCACTAGAACCCCGGACCTAACTATATCAACCCAAGGGATAATAAAATCACTTACCATGGGCCTAGCTACTTCGTAAACCAAATTTAAGATGCGTCACTGCACATCAATCGCATTTTAATGATGTGCGATGAGGACTTGGACAATTTCACCTCCATTGTTAACCAGAAAACATGAACAAAGTTTAGAACAAATAAACAAAGTGTTCAGACTTCAGAGACTCGTGCCTTGCAGAGGAGATCCATGCCTTAAGAAATTATTATTAGACTGTCATTTGGAAAAAAAAAACTCTTTAAGCTAAAAAGATAAATAAACTAAAAAGAAATATGTACAATTCAGGGGGGGGGGGACTACTGTCATCAGGAAAAAACACATACATTTAGCAACAAAACAGATATATGTACAATTCATACTAAAAAGATAGCGACCGACTGCATCAAGCTATCATTTAACTGTTAGCATCCGCTTCCATTAGTGCCGGATGTAGAAAACAAATGTTAGGAGGGATTCTTCCATTCGTCTTCTACCTTTAGTCTCTCTCTGCCCCTGGCTTCCATCACTTGTTTCACAAAGCCGTAGAATGGGTAATGTTCTGGATGAAGAGATAACTATGCATCGCACGGCTCGCATACGGCCCACAACTCCTTTGCGCGTCACAAAACCAATGCGCACACGAGCAGAGCTGCACGATGGCCCAACAACCAGCTGATAAGACTATATGAGCAAACTGTTGGCTGCAGCTGCCGGCAATTTGATAGGATTGGGATATTGCGTGGCCATGCTTTTAAAGTTCTTGATTTGATGAATATCAAGTCACTACCGCCACAATACGTGTTAAAGCAATGGGTACGGGAAGCACGGAGTGGAACTATACAAGATAACCATGGAAGAAATATAATAGAGAATCCAAAGATGGATGCTAGGCTTCGCTTCGTATCTACGTCCCACAAATTTCTCAGTTTAGCACATCGAGTAGCCAACTTTCTTGAATGCACCATGTTAGTAGAAAGAACACTTCACATCCTTGGTAAGCAAATTGAAGACAAAATCAGTGAATGTACAGGCATTCTTGAGGATCCATATACAGTACAGTTCCAACAAATGCTAGTCCAACAAATGATTTGATTAATGCACGCCTAAAGAAAAAGGAGGTCCAAACGAAAAGTTCAAAACAAAAAACAAAGTGGCTCGATGAGAAGCACAAGTCTAGGAAAAAGAAGAAAAACAAAGCTACACCACAAGGGAAAAAATAAATGGTACGATGTACAGAACAATTCCATTCTACTGTATTATTTTTCATCCCATGTTTATCTGAGCCCTTTTATTTTGTTTTCTTGCAAGATTCAACAGGTTGGGGAAGAGACAAGTAACGATGGTGTACAAGAACGAGTAGTAGGTGATGATGCTTCTGAATATTTTTCTTTGCAGGGACCAATTACTGATGACCTTGATGGTGAACTGTCGGTAAAGGATAAGGAGAAGATAGGCTTGTTGAGCATCAGGAGAAGCATAAGGTTTTTTTCTGGTTGCTTATCAAAGATAGGCTTAACACAAGAGATACTCTAAACAGGAGGTCCATGCATCTGGAATCCATTACCTGTGAAATGTGTATTCTTCAGAAAAGGGAAACAGCATCACACCTCTTTCTCCAGTGCAATTTTGCTAAAGCTTGTTGGGCGACCATTGGCATCACCTACGCCGCCACGAGAGAGCCTTTTTTCTATTTTTAGTGCCATCAGGAGACGACTCCGATCATGCTTCTTCATGGAAATTATCGTTCTTATGAATTGGAGCATCTGGATAACTAGAAATGAATGGACCTTCTCCAACTCAGCTCATTCCGTCCAAGGGGTCAAAAGACACTTCACTATAGAACTGCGCGCGGTTGCTCAGCACAAAGTGAACTCTCAACTTCAGGAAGATATTCTAGATTGGCTTAATGCTCTTTAATTTCTTCGGATGCTTCTTGTATCCTAGCTCTACTTCCTCTGGATCTTCTTTGTTTTGCTTTGCTTTTCTTCTGTTTGACTTGGTCTCTCAGTCTGTACTATTACTTTCATTTTAATTTATTTCAGTAGGGGGTTCACCCCTCCTGTTCCTTAAAAAAAAAAGGATAAGGAGAAGAATTCTGAGGAGAAGATGGCCTTCAAAAGCTTCACTCAACTCTTGACTGGACCAATCAGTGGTGATCTTTTTACTGGAGATTTATTTTAGCAATTCTGGTTTTGGTGCAAGTCATTTTGCCACATCAGTGATCTGCTCCGGAGTGGAGTAGTGGACATATATGTTCTCTTTTGCCATTTTGCAAGCATCCTAGATTCATGGGAGCTCTAGTTCTATGAATATACATATATGTTTAGCTTCCAGTGATCTGCCACCTGAATCTCAATCTGTTTTGTCATACTGAATTGATATTAACAGATTGGCAAAATTACAATCATCATAGTCTCAAATTGACAAAATAATCATGTTCAAATTGACACATACATTCAGTGATCACATTCAATACTGAGTCACAATCTCAGTTCACATCAATTTTGCAACTCAATTGAACACTTGCTATCTGAAGCTCGGTTTATTCAGCTTGCTGCTGTCGCCCTCATCCTGAAGGTTGTGTGCGGTGGCTGCCCTTCCTCCTGCGATTGTGTGGGCTCGGCAGCACAAGCCGTCCAATGGCGTTGCCGCGGGCTAAACCCCCTTTGCCAGCCGTAGCCATGGCCGGACCCCTCGGCGGCGGCGACCCATCAGAAGAACCCCGCGATGGCGGATGGCAGGGTTCGCAGGCCATGCGGGTGAGAAAGGGACGGCATCGGGCAGCGGGGATAGCGAAGAGTGAGGCGCGGCACCCGGCGGTGCTGAACGACGACGAGCGAGCCGCGTCACCCGACGGCGCGGTGGATGGTGGCGAGATGCGCAGGGCGGCGGCGCCCTTCGTTTTTTCCTCTGCGAGTTACTCGCGTGTGAGCAGGCAAACCTGGGCTTTGATAATTGGGCTGCTTTATGGGCCGTTCTCGTCGTGTATACCCAAGCCCTTGCCATTAAGCTAATGTTCTCCTGAAGAATTTTTTTTGTTTTAGTGTTTTGCAAAAAAAAAATATTATAATAAATAAATTGCAAATCTATACGCATACAGCTGTTTGAACCGGTTGAAATGATGGAATTTACATTGGACCTACTTACCACCAGTTGAATCGACATATTTCCCTTCTCTGAGCGGTACATCTTAAAAAAATTATAAGTCCTTCGTATAAACTTGAATGGAGATAAACTTTATATGAAAATTGTAGATATGTTAGCAGCTTTGCGTGCCTCCCATGGTAGCTCAATTAGGTGGGACACCAACGACGGTGCAGCCGCACGGTAGCTGCTAGCTGGTGTTCCGGCGCGGCATGCAACTGATGAGCAGATGCGGTCGTAGCAGGGAGGTAGGCTGAGGCCAGGGGTGATGCTTGCAACTGCCAGCACGCTGACTGTGCCGAGCAGTCATAGGTGCAGCAGGGCTGCTGGCGGTCGTCATTGACTCATTGCCGCGGACTTCGCTAAAGCTGGCCCGCCTCCGTCGGCCGAGGCCTATAGTGACTATGCTGGCTGTAGAAGCGTCGAGCTCCTCGAGAGGAGGCAAGGAGCATGGTATCTGGGTGGCGACCTGGCGCACGATGGCGAATTGGCGGCGTCCAAAACTCGTAAAGACAGCGGCGGTAGCTCAACAGCGCCGCCGCCGGCAAGGAGCTGGCGGAGGATAGCAATGGTGGACGTGCGGGGACGTGGCGGTGGCAGGGGGCAGGTGTATGCGGACCTTGAGAGTCCACAAAACGAGCAAGCTTCATGGTCTGCCGCCTGCGCGGGCGCAGCCTGTCTCGGCGGCCGGCGGCTGGAGTTGGGAAGGAATGGAGTGGAGCTCTCACTTACAAGTGGGGCTCACTTATCAGCCAGTCCACGTCAGCCACTTTTTCCACTTCAGCGTGCTTGTGTGGCTAAAACTGCTGTGTAAAATCACCAAAGGGAGTTCAATGAATGGTTTGGTAACGAGGGGGTTAAACAGCACAAAGTTGGAACAGATACCTAGGCCTCAAAATGAACGGGGAAGGAGGTGAAGCCAATGAAGCAAAAAAGTGGCTCCCCACGGCTTCGGCTCCCCCTGCTACAGTTGCGAAGCCGAAATCTCCCTAAACCATACCAAACGAGCTCTTAAATGACATGGCAGTGCTCCTACCTTTAATTTCAAAAAAATTAATAGTACACGTGAGGCATAAAAGTGAAACTATGTATTGTAGGGGTGTTTCAATCATCAATTAACTATTATTCCCAACATGGCATACTTGAAAATATCAAATGAAGCATGTACCCAAGTTATTTTGTTATATGTGGTAGAAAAATAAAGCTTATTATTGTATCTATTGTATAGAAAAACTTAAAACGCATAGTAGGTGTGAAGCGCAATAAATATTAAATCAACATAGGCACTTAATAAACAGGAATATCTCGGTGCCCCGGTGTATAGGTGTGCATGGCCGCTGCCGACCGAGATCTGTGTTTGACAAAGAAAGAGCAATACTATTTTCCTCAACAAAGCAAGGCCACAGTCGTGCGTTCTTAAAAGGAAGCAATGGCGCAAATACATATCATAGAACGCAAGTTGTGTTGATTTTTATAAGGATTACAGATTCGGCTCAAACCAGATGGAATTTACGGGCTCTATGTTGCCATAGGACGCTGGACAATACTGACGTTTTTTCACAGAGTAGAAGACTGCAGTAGCGGCACCATCAGTTTCAGCGAAGCTCTGCACATATATTCTGTTTCCAAGATCCTCTCGTGTAGCCGGCCTGGCAAGAACATTTCTGCTATCCATGAAGAGCACGACATCAGATAGATCTTCCAGCTCAGACCACGCCATCTGTGAACGGTCGAGCCTGAACGTACGCATAGGTTCTCCGTGAGGTACGGTAAAAATAGCAATCAACTGTTCTTTCCACACCACGAGATAGCGCTGCTCATTTTGGTCCATGCTGGTCGCATCGTAGAGAGGCTCTGGCTTAGCCAAAACCCTCCATGTCATCTTGTTTGGGTTGAACACTCCAAGCCTGCCGTCTCTTCCCAAGCAATAAAACTCTCCGTCAAACAAAACTGGGTTATGGGAAGCCGTGGGGAAGAGGAACGGCACTTGGTATTCAGATTCTGTCACCGTCCAGTCTTCATCGTCATTTCGCCATGTCCTCACTGTCATGGTTCCTAGGCCTCGCCAGTCGCTGACACAAACCACCATGAAATCCGGGGACCCAGGCTCGGAAATGAAGGTTATGCCGCTGAAGTAGTCGTTGTCCATTGGCGGGAGACACAGGATGACTCCTTTGAGTGGATTCATCATGGAGACATAGCCCTCGCCCTCAGTTACAAGTACCCACCCACGCTTGGAGCAGCGGAGGACTTGCGGCTCTGGGTCCCCGGAGCTGACATAGATTCCCAGATCGTACTTCTTCCGGGTCATAGGGTTGAAGGTGGCGAGCCTGCCCTGTGTCCTTGCCCGTGTGGTCAAGAGCAGTGGTGACTTGGCGTCGTGGATGGGTGTACTGCGGGTCAGGCCGCTCCAGCCTTTGCATACAGCTGGGAGACGCAAATAATCCATGAAGGTGACCTCTTGGACGATCAGCTCCAACAAGTCTCTAGGGAGGCTGGACCAAAGAGATGTCGACGAGACATGATCTCCGCTCTCTTTCTGACCCCCTTGTTTTTCGTCTACTAGTTTGGTACCACTAACCTCACATGAGACGGCGCCAGCATTGTCTTTTGACGACTCCTGCTCAAAGCTGGAAAGCGCACGCGATATAATTGAACGTGCCATGCTCATTAAGTTACTACTACTTCGTACGTATCTTATATAGCTCGATCAAGTATAGGAGTTTATATACAAGTGCTGAAAATGCTGGTGTGCTTACCAAATAGGGACAGCCTAGTACGCTTCATCTCCTCCCGCATCAAAGAATCCCTGAATTAGCTTGCACCTGATGCTCATGTCATCCAAAACGATGGTATACAGCGGAATGCCGCCATCACGAGGCATCCCCAGGACGTGGATGCAGTTGGGCTGCAGCTTAGCTTGAGCTGCATTTGACACCAGAGAAGAATTATGGCCTCCAATAAAAATTGCACGGCCACCAATGTTGTCGACGCTCTCCCATGTATCCTTGGAGCGCGGCTTGACGTGGATATCGACGTCCACCACCCTTCGCTGCCGTCCATAGGGCAGGGGTACAGGCGCACGCAGAAGATGTCTCCGGTTGATTCTAACAGCAGGTGACTTGTGGTACGCAGCTGCGTAGGGCAAGTTGGCGGCAGCGTGGCCTTGTAGCTCTCGACGCGCGGGACCGGAAACGTCGCGTCGAGCACGACCACGATACCACGCATAGTTGTCACGTATACCCTCCCGCCGTGCGCGACGAACGTGCCGTCGAGGAAATCGAGCCCATCGTCGTCGTCCATTGCTTCGAAGACCGAGACCCTCCCCCAACATTCGTCGCCTGGGCGGCAATGGAGGAGCCACCGGTCCTCGTGAACGCTGAACACGACGGTGCAGTCCGGCGGATGAGCTATCGTCTCCGACGAGTTCGATGCGAGAGCGAGAGCAAACGATTCGCCGGGGTCCGGGGGCTCCAGCAGCCGGGGGAGATGAACTCTGCGCTGCGAGGTGAGGTGCAGCAAGAAGCACTCCGCGGTGGCGTCGTCCCGCCTCAGCAGCCACTCCCCGTGCCGACCGAGGCATCTCTGATTCCCCTGTTCCGCAGGCATCTCCGCCTCGTACGAGCTCCCGTCGAACGGGCTCACGAAAGATTGAACCTCTAGGCCGCCGGCGCCGAACTGGACGATCCACGGCTTCAGCGCATAAGTGGCCATCGATCACCCTTGATTCGCTTGATTTTTTGTTGCAACTCGCCTGTAGCAGCCGGGCCGGGTACGGTACGTGTGTTTACATGAGCAAGCTTGGTGGTGGAGGCTGTCTCGAATTCCAACTCGCGTGATCGCGTCAGCAGAGTAGACTACCCTGGACGGGAACGGATTCACCTGTCCTTTTTTTTTTCAGCACCGTGTCTAGCACGAACATGAACAGAGGTCACTGCGCGGTTATGTGATGGATATACGTTGCGAATTGCGATACGGTATGAGGCGGCACTGGGCTGAGACTGGGAGGAACGGAGGTGATGAGGACTGGATTGTCACGACGGCTTGTTCGAGCATGAGTTCCCGTTTTGTTTTTGTTTCGAGACGACGGGAGATTTTTTTTTTAACACAAAAAATGAAAGGTTTCGGCTGGCTGTTCGACAGCAACTCATGGGCTACATTTCAATGGAGCCCATCTCACGAGCCCGACATATTACATTTCAATCGCTGCACGATGAGGACTTCGGTACACGAACAGACTATAGAACAAATAAATGTCCAGAGACGTAGTATGCCTTGAGAGTTGAGAGGGAAGTTCCATGGCCCATGATGTTACTGCCAACTGGACAAAGAAATAAACGAATAAACTATGACACTACTCATGTCATTAGCAAACATATATGTGAAGCAATACAAATTGTCTGCCAGTTTCTCACCAGCTGTTGCCTCATGTATAATTCAGGCTAAAAGACAGTGGCCGGCTGCATCAAACTATCATTTTTGCACCCCCTCTAGTAAGAAATCCATTTTAAAACCAGAGCTTAAGCCACTAGAAACAAGTAACTGTGATGGTATCAAGTAATCATTTAGCATCGTTTGTTCAAAGTTCCACTGTAAAATGACAGGGAAATGCTCGAGGCTTCCAGCAACATCCATTCATCAGAGTGCATCAGGTTCTTGCTGAAAATATAATGTTTCGTTTCGTATACCAGTGCATTGCTGCTCTGTCATTGTTGTGCATCTATCAATTTCTGAGAAGCATCACATGGCTCACCTTGAAAACATTTCATGACAATATAATAAAATTCATAAAACTCGCAAGAGCCTATGGAGAGCTGGCATTAGCTAGAAGAAATTATGGTAAACAGGCTAGCCATAGGCCTTTCTGATGTGAATTGGCAAGCCATAGGCCCTTCTGAAACGATTTCAATTCATGCAACCTTCCAGACAAACTCTAGTGCATAACTGATTTCATGACATTATTGTATTCACTGGCACATATTAGTACATAGGATCAGTATACAACTCTGAGATGAAATTACTCTGAAATTATTATCCTTTTAACAAAGCACAACACTATGAACCATACCAAGAGTGAGTCCTAACAGTATATTATGGTGACGAAAGTATGTCAATACATGCCACCCAATGCCTGACAAACCTGAACTGTATACATAGGAGATAATGAGCTAGCGCTACTTCACATCAGAAACTTAGAAGAAGGCCCTGCTTCCATAAAAGACCCTAGAACCCTTTGTTGCAGATGACGATGGGGATGGGGATGGCTTCTCAATCGTACTGGAGTCAGAGTCGTCATTTGAGGGACTACTATTCTCAACATCCAATGGAAGCTTCATTTTTGCAAGAGAATCTGTGAACTGCTGCATGCTCTTCATGTACATGTCAACTATGTCTTGTTGGACAACTGACTGCTCCGGCTGAAGATTAATGCTGATCACAGGCTTGACAACTTCATCCTTGGGTGCTGCTAGTGCTTCAGAAGAATCAGCCTCACCATCGGTAACATCTTGGCTTTTCTCCCTCTGGCTTTGTCTTGGGGGTGCCTCGACAGTGGTCTCCGACGGCTCAGAACTTGGCTCAGAAACTGATTGTTGTGTTGCAGAAAGGGTGGTGGAGGAACCTGTGGTTGAGACACAACTTAGAGGGCTTTCATCCTGATGTTCCTCCAGCTTATCTGCACAGATTGCAGTACCAGGCACAGCTGCACCAAACTGCAGCAACTTGCCATTATCAGCTTTTACAGGGTTCTCAGAGTCTGGGAACTCGATTTTTCCAAGTTCAGAAGGAATATCGTTACCATTTCCAGAATGCAGCAACTTGCCATTCTCAGTTTTTATAGGGTTCTGAGAGTCCAAAGACCCCATCTCGAGATACTTTGAGACCATAATCTCATCCTCCTTCACGACATTTAGGTCTGGGAACTCAATCTTTTCGAGCTGAGCAGGAACCACACAATCATTTCCAGAATCGGGCACTCTTGACACTGACTTATTGGGTGATGAGATGAGGATGACATCTGGGGAACAACCAGTATATGACAAGGACAGCTGCACAAAACCAGCTGGTGTGTGGAAAAGGTCAGTTGATGTCAGGGAGAACTCCTGGACCAGCTTCCCATCACCCATTACAATGTCTGCCAGAGGAACAAGGGCAAAGCCAAGGAGCTGGTCCTCCAAGTAGTTCCTCACTCTGCTTAACATCCATATCTCGCATTTGAGTGAAGCGTCCACAGTCTGCACATCAAGCCGTAGGCTTTCTTCAAACACTGGGTTGTGCCCAGCACTATTAATCACCTTGGTTGAGCACGAAAGATCCGGGCTGCTTGTGAGGCGCAGCTTTGCATATACGTCCTGCTTGTGGTAGATACAAACATTGTGGATATCACGTGCCTGGTGTACAAACACATCCAAGTAGCCAATGGATTTGTCTTTTCTGGCGGTGTCAGCAACAAAGTTGGTGGCCTTCTGAGCGATGATCTCAGTGTTCAGCAATTGTGGCTCAGGCACAAAGGCAGTTTGGTACGCGGCCATTGCAGATGTGCTAAGTACTACACTACGCACAGAAAAAAGATATAGGTTCAATGATCAATCAGAAAGAATGTTGTGTGAACAAATAACACTTGTACCCTTGTAAAAGAATAACAGTACAAAGTTCAGCCTAAGTCAAGTTGATACTCATAAATTCGATACATAGCTAAAACGATTGGACCTACATTGGAGATTTTGAGCTCGCAGTAGCAGAACTTATTAAATCATGTAAAACTGAAAGGTGGGGTGGTTGCTATTTCTAGATTTTAAAACTAAAGAACTGAAGCAGATAAAACTTGAAAGTAACCCTTAGGCCCAGGCTACTCTGTAATCAGAAGGCAACTTAGGTGGAATACTCGAACGTATTTGGGTTCAGATCTGAAGGAATTTTAGCTTTTAAAGATCTCCAACTGCAGCAAAAGACGAAACTTCTGATGTTAGAAAGCTAACGGGTACTGATTTGCTCGGAACAGTAAGAGCACGTGAGGATTAATAAACTGGGGACACAAACAGAACCAATATTCAGTGCGTAACGGCAATAGCCTGCAACTTTTTAAGAAATCAGAAAGAGGTTGCATTTGTATATCCAACGGGAACCTATTGTCCAGCCCAAGTACTCGAATCAAAGACATAATTTGATAATTCGCCGGCAAAGCGTTAACGCAAAATGACAGAAGAACATTGGTGTGGGGTACCGATAGCTAGGCACAATCAGAATGCCATACTCGACTCAGTGAACAACGAACAGAGATTATAAGCCTCTTGCGCTAATCAAAAACCCTATCCGTAACGGAAAGGAATCCTTCAAGAACCTCTTATATTGGAGAAATTTAAGGATTTGCCCAAACAGGTCAGGAGGAGATCCAGAACCCCCAAATCAGAACAGACAGTAGTGCGAAGAATCGTGTGGCCTCGGAACAGATAGTAGTGGCGAAGTAGAGGGATTAGCAATTCCGTAAAGCAAAATTACGGGGAGAATGGCGGTAATTACCTTCTTCGCTGGGGATTGACGGGGGTGAACTGAGGTGAGACGCGCTGTTGCGGGATTTTGTGGGGAAGTGTTCGCTGTTGGGTGCGCGAGACGGGAACGGGAGGGGAAAGGCCAAATATAAAAAAAGGAGCGCTGCTTTTTGCAGAAAGGACATCATTATTTTCTCAAACTACAGAATTTGGTGGCCATGCCATAGTTGAGGGGAGAGCGGCATGGCGCGGGATCATTATATGATTCCATGCCATCTTAGAAGCTTTGTGCAAAAGTGCCCGCAATTGGTAGTGGAGTGAAAAAGAGCCTCGTACAACTCCGGCCTGAGTCAGGTCAGCTGCGGCTGCACTAGCCGACGACGGGGATCTTCTGCTGCAGAGCTCCAACGGCGAATTCTCTGTGACTACGACCCGCTCCTACCGCGACACTCCAACGGCAAATCCATTCGTAGCAAACGCACCATTTCGTGCTAAATTTTAAAAGGGCTATTATTGCGACATGGCTTATCTCTGTACGTAGAAAATTAGCATATATTTGCCTCAAATTTAAAGAACTGCTGCCTTACAAAAAGAACGCAAGTAGGAACTGTTTACTTTGTAGATCAATGCTATCCCCGAGCATCTTTCTACAATATTTGGCCGTCTCTGGCCAGTCTATATAAATGTTTTGTTTCCGGGTTCCGTTGCTCTCAGAGCTCTAACGCTGAAACTATTTTAATCGGTAGGTTATTCAAGAAAGTTATCTTGACAGGGACGATGTTTGTTGAAAAAATGCATAGGTAGTTTTAATTGAACTCGTACATTTTATCACTACCAGTGCCTTGTGCCTACTGCTTTGCTGCGAAAGTGCAGAAACCCAAATGGCATACAAGTGGAAGTGTGTAACTGCCTCGACCGGTGTCATCAGTTAAACTGCTCCATTCTTGTATGTGTTTTCTTTCCTGGCCCTCTCAACGGTACTAGCGCTTATATTGTAGCCAGTACCTTCAACCCAGCGACATAATTTGGTCAACGTCTCAGAACAAAGACCTCTAGAAGGAGCATCAGTGGAAACTTATCTTCATATTCTGGCAGTAGTCGTCAGTGAAGATGATAGGCTGGATGCTTGCAGAAATTCTCCCTGTTTCTTTATTAGCCTTACTGCATGCAGCTGCAAACAGAAAAATAAAAATCAAAGCATAGTCGTCGAGTTGATTTCAAGTTTTTCAACAAAGTAGCGCCAACTTTACACCATACTCCACCAAAGCGTTTTATCCCGGCAAAAAAGGAACTTCTAGATTCCGCTCGTGCCGAACAAACTAAAGTGCGACAAGATCATCCGCACTGTGCTGCCGGTTCTCACTTTCTTTTCTATTCCAAAATCAAGCGCTACTTCACTCACAAGCCCCCCAAAAAAAGGCACAATAATACGCATCTCACTCACTGTTTTTCTCTTTCCAGTGAGAAAAGCTTTGACGAAAGTTGGGCAAAAAAAAAAGTGCCTTTGTTCCTGTCCATCTCACAATGTGAACGCGGTCAGTGGTTCAGTCCAAGTGCTGCTGAGTGCTGACCAATGGATAATCTCGATCCCTAGCTGGTAGGTTAGCGAAGGTAAGCGCACACATCAGCAGCCAAAGGCATCCCCATCATCTAGATAAAATAAGGCTGGGCTTGCAATAAGTCTTTCATCCGACCCAAAGAAACAAGCAAGCCACTAGGGATCAAGGAATTATAAAGACCAAGGAAAGCGCCTTTCTTGTGCGCCAGTCTATATATATGCCTAATGCGACTGTAATTTCAGCATCTCTGGCGAGTTAGTTAGCAGTCAAAAATTGTTGTTACTCTCTCTAAGGTAGATACCGTTAATTACTTCCTGCTTTCAGTTTCGCCGTGCTCTTCGTTTTCAGAAGTCCGCCCGAAAATTTGACCAAGAGGCTGGAGGGAACAGGCTAGCTCTGCTCAGTCCTTGCCTCTCTGCATCCTCTTCTAGTCTTCCGCATGGGATGTACTGTAGATGAAGAAATCAGCCAGCCATGGCGTGGATCTTGATGATGGACGGTTTGGTGAAAGTTGAAGTCCGAGCGGGATGGGACGGGGCATACTGCGAAAAGACCGTAGCTGCCGGAGACAAAGGAGAAGAGTGGCATGACACGTACAGGTGCAGGTTTACAACAATTGCCAGCTACAGGGAAAGGCAATTAGCACAAAGAAGGCGTGGGCTACATCTAACCTCAGCATTTGTTGGGCCGGACCGAGGAAAAGCCCGGTACCTTCCCAGCTAAAAATTTGTAGCCCGCGCCCGTCCATTGAGAATCAGAGAGCCGGCAATTGAATCAAGACGTTGACTTTGTGCAATTAGGAACCTCTGTTCTGTGATCGGTCAGACAAAGGGTCTCTTCTTTACTTTGTGAGATAATTGGGAGTACATTTCTTTACAGAAAATCGCTATCTTCCTACAAACCATAGATTTCGTTGGGTAACTGCAAGTCAAACTTATACAAGAATCTCTACTTCTCTCTATATATATCGAGAAAGGACGGAAAAAGACACTCTTATCATGCGAAGAAACGGAGCACGGCTTGCCATTTGTCCCGCTGTGGAGTATGGACGTGCCTGATGATATCCTTTGAGACATCGCTCTCACCGGCCCCGGCCTCCATCCAACCCGCCACCGCTGAGGCAGCAAAGCGAGCGAGCTCTAGAAGGCAGCTGCCCTGTCCTTGACGACGACGTCCTCCACCTCCCTCCTCATGAGCTTCTCCTCCTGCTGCCTGCGGCAGAAGAGCACCCACGCGTTCACCTCCAGCGCGACGCAGGCGCCCATGAGCGTGGCGAGCGCCAGGCAGTAGCCAAGCTTCCAGTAGGAGGCGCCGAGCCCCATGACCTCGAAGCCCTGGAACACGTTCACCACCCCGACCACCACGCACCCGTACCCCACCAGGTGGTGGTACGACTTCCAGTACTTGCGGTACCGGTTCGTGGTCTTGGGCCGGAAGAACATGGCCAGCGTCTGCAGGCTCCCCGCCGTCGCCGCCGCGATGCCCAGCCCGCGGTGCAGCTTGTACGTCACCCCCGGCGACGCCGACCCCATCACCAGGCCCAGCGCGAACCCGGCCGCCCCCAGGGTGTACCCCGTCGCCTGCATCGCCGCGTGCGCGTAGAACCACGCGGGCCCCGCGTACGCGCACGGCCGCAGGTACCGGGCCACCGCCGCGCCGACCGGGAGGAGCAGGCCCCAGGAGAGCGCGTTCAGGGACCCGTGCAGCCACTGCAGCGTGGCCGAGGCGATGGGCGAGGCCTCGGTGGCGGTGGTCAGGATGTCCACGGTGGCGTGCGACGCCAGGTCGGAGGCGTCGGTGGGGTGGATGGTCGGGGAGTAGCCCTGCACGTAGAGCCCCCGGTTCCACACCAAGTGGACCCTGGTGCGGTTCGGCGACAGCCGGATGGTGGCGGCGATGGTCACCTTGGCGCCGTCGCGGACGGTGCGCGCGGGGGCGAGGAGCGACGCCGAGGACGCCAGCAGCGGGATGTCCAGCGGCCGGGACACGAGCGGCGACGCCTGGAGCTTGACGTCCGGGGAGAGGACGAACGGGAGCGCGAGCAGCGCGCCCGTGGACGGGTCGGAGAAGGCCGCGAGCACGCGCGCCCCGGTCATCGCCGGCGCGCCCGCGTTCACGCCCCAGGCCACCCACCCCGACGGCGAGATGAAGGAGCCCGTGAACGCGGCGTCCAGCGTCGCGTTCCGCGCGTCGTAGGTCCACGCCAGCGTCGCGCCCTGCGTCGGCAGGGCGATGCACTTGTCGTACGTCTTCACGGGCGTCGAGGTCGTGCACCGCCCGGCCGCCACCGCCACCGCTCCGTCGGGGAGGAGGGCGGCGACGGCCATCGCCATGAGTAGCAAGCCCCGCTGCTGCCACGACATTGCTGCGGCGCGCTGTGTCGCGAGCAAGCTCAGCCACGCCCACGACGCCTCGAGCTAGTGAGGGCAGTGAGGTGCGTGGCGCGTGCTTAGTTTGGCTTTGCGTTGCGCTCGTAAGTGGGGTTTTAGTGGGGCGTTCCGGGGGTGTGACTGCGATGATTGCTCTGGGATGTGCGTTCATTGGTCGCCTCTGTTTCGATGGGTTCTTAGCTTTGAAGGCAAGGGACGAAAGGCTCCAAAAAGAAGGCTACATGCGGCCTGTGAACTGTGATCTGGATCTGTGTGGTGCCGACCCTAGCTTGGCCCCCGTCCTTTGCACCCAGCTCTTGGCTAGTCGGATTAGTAGGTGTGTAAATTGAAGTAGTGGTCGCCTGGCCGACAGAACAGTGTACAATGTACAATGTTACTTACAAGTCTTTTTTATACAGTCTTGGGGATGTACATGTACCCAGATGTAGCACCAGATGATAACTAGGACCTCCCAAGGGCAGTAAGAATCAGCCATCGTCTGTGTGCACATGCTTGATACACTTTTTGGGTGCAGTGCTGTGATCAGCTTCAGCTTTGCGGAACTCTGTGATGATTCAGTGCATGAACTCGTTAAGGTTAGGTGCGCGCTGATCCCAGCAGTGGAGCAACTGATTGCAAAATGGAATGTTTGGTGAGCGCAATAGAATGGGCTCTCTCACTCACAGCATGGTATGGGGATGCGATGTGATGGATTCGGAGAATATTTGTTTCCAGCTTGGGACTTTTTAGTCATGCGTGGTGCTGCTGCTATGATGGTGGTGGTGATCATGATGATGGCCCTTGTCATTGTTAGCTTCAAAGGCACGGCTACGGCTACGAGATTGTGGGATTTCGGTTCGGAAAGCGCTGAATTCGTGAAGAAAGTAGCATGTGTGCCTCGAGTATCAAATTCGATGCACGTTTCCAGGAAAAGTAGGTGTGGTTTATTATATGCTTAAAAAAGGATCAGTGCAGTGTCTCAGACTCCGTCAAATAACCTTTTAAGTCACATTTAATCATATTTGTGTGCCGAACATAGTTGCAATTGCTGAATTGCAATATCTGTTTGGTCAATTATACTGTGACTATAAGCACAGCTTCTGAGTAAGGCATCAGTCATTAGTTAATCTGCATGAAATGGCTCTGCCTGAAGACTGATGCCAAACTAAATGGAAAGACAAAAAGAAAAACGATTAGGATCCTCCTCCTCCTTCTAACGATGTTTCATCACAAAATCAGAAAGACTGATCAGGATGGGAGAACTGTTAGAAAGCAATTAAGTTCTCATGAACCTACCCATCACTCCATGCCATGCTCCCTCTGTTGATTCACATGAGCAACTACCACGAATGGAGGTCTAGCAACAGGATATGTGCTTGATAATGTCTCTCATCAAACGTGGCGTTTCATCTTAGTTTTTCTCTCATCGTGATGAATTCACCTTGGTGCTGAAACTTTTGAGACACGTTGATGGTGCCATGCTTCAAAAGAAACAAAGACCAGAAAATTTTCCATTATCTAAAAAATGAGCAACTGCTTGCCTGAAATGGCTCAGTTCAGTTGCTTGGAACGATACCGGAACAGAACAGAGCAGAGCAGGCAGCAATACGTCTTCAGATGCTACACACGTACTTTCCAAACAGCGTTCACTTCAAACGGAAATCCGCCTTCACAAGGAGTCCGCGTATTTCTAACGTATTGCTTTTAGGTCTAAGCCAGTTGACGTCACTGCCGGGTGCCGAGTCGAATCCGTGCTTGCAATGGAGGTGTCCGGGGCGGCACCGGCGGCCGCCGCCGCGGTGGAGGCAGAGAGTGGGAGCGGCGGGAAGGGAAGCTGGTATGTGCTGGGGGAGCGGGCGGTGCTGGTGCCCTACCTGCGAGAGCACGTGCCGCGGTACCACGAGTGGATGCAGGACCCTGCGCTGCTGGAGGCCACCGCGTCGGAGCCCCTCTCTCTCGCCCAAGAGTTCGACGTCCACCGCTCCTGGACCCTCGATCCCCTCAGTTCCGCGACGCACCCGTCTTTCTAGTTTTGCTCGATTTGATTTGAGGCGTTCTGTTTGATTCGATGGATTCCCTTTTGCTTGCTTGTTTGTCCGCAGAGCATACATTCATAGTGTTGGACAAGGAGTTGATCGAGGGACGGTTCTCGCCCGGCAATCGGCACACCGAAGGTTAATTCCTCTGTTCTGCTCATTATCTTTGTAGCCCTCGCCCCTCGGCTTGTTTAGCTTACTGTTTGATCATGAATCGGGAGAACAAAAATTATGTTGTCTTGATTTTGACTTTTATTAATTTTGCAATGAATCCGAAAATTGTGTCTTAGTTGCTGCCACTAGGATGTTCAGATTATATATAACCTAAAACCGTGCTAATTTAGTACCTTTGTTCTTCTGTGGAGTCATACAATCAACGTACGCATCTCCATTCAGCAGAGAGCACAGCCCTGATGAATGTAAAGATGTTTTGGCTAAAAAAGTATGCATATTTTTTATATGTGATTTTTCTTAAATGATTGCTCATCTGTTCAAATATCTGTCAAATACAATAGCTACTGCTTGTTTATTTTCCTAATAATCGCACAGCCATCTTTATTTCTTTCGGTCCCAACATCAAAATATGGTATGTGAAGTGGAGAGGAATATACAGCTGTATCCAAGTGGTGGGTCGTTTTTGTTCAAGCAAGTTCCAAGAGCATAGTAGTGTACATTGTATCTAGTAGAATGACAATACAAAGTTTCTGCTTGGTTAGGTTTGTTAAGTCCACTTAAGCTTTTCAACTTTTAAATTCTGTTTGTACTTAGTATTGTTTTTTTGCCTATAATAACTTTCCTTTTCTTGCTAGCATTCATTTCTACCTTATCCACTGCAGCTATGGTTGGTGATGTAAACATATATATGAATGACCCTGATGATATGCAGCTGGCGGAGATAGAGATTATGATAGCTGAACATAAGAGGTACCTTCTCTATAACACTGATCGTGTCACTGTTTTTACCATCTCTGATATCTTTTTGAACTTACACCGTTCTGTTCTGTGGACAGTTCATGTATACATTTTTACTTGGTTAGTTATGATGTGAAATTTTTTTGAGAGATCAAACAAATAGTAGCAGCTATTGCTAGTCCTTTCAATTTTCAGTTGTCACTTTCTTCGCTACCAGATCTGTAGCATACCATAGTTTGTAATCTGCAACTATGCGATAATCTAGCGGAATTACGCTATCGCTGGGCAACTCATTTGTACTGCAAGAGAGACAAATTTTACGTTGCATGTGATGTTCTGTACCTCTTGCTCCAGGGCTCCTGGTCCTGTAAACTTCTGGAATGATCTTTATGTAGGGACATAGCAGTTGAAGCAATAATTAGATATGTCACATGAAAGTAAAGTAGATGCTGAACTGAGAACAGAACGGCCGATTTAGCTTGAGACAGTGATACTTTCTGCTTGTGCTAACTAGAATATCCACTTTTTCTTGTCGCAGCCGTGGGAAGGGAATTGGTCAAGAAGCAATCTTACTGATGATGGCATTTGCAGTAGAGAAATATGGAATTCACACATTCAGAGCAAAAATTAGTGAATCAAATACGGCATCCCTTAAGCTCTTCAGAAAGTTGGTGAGCATCCCTCTTTTCTCATATTCTCGTTTGTTCTTGTTGATCATAATTATATTTCTCTGGTTTGGATACAGGGCTTCAAGGATGCTTCATACAGTGCGGTGTTTAAAGAGGTATGTATCATGACAATCTCACTTTTGCAAAGAACTTGTGACATTATAAAGAATGTTTCTGCTAAACTACATCACAACTCATCGATATTGATGTGCCCTCGAGTCTCAGCGAGTCAAAAAAATGTAGTATTCGTCCACTGAAATAGCAGAAATTACTTCAAATCCATCTTGAAAAAGAACAATCAGTCAAAACTCATTGTCTTCTCTCAGGTGACTCTGGAGGCACCTGCTGATGCACTCCCGTTGAGATTTCCTCTAACCATAGGAGATTGGTGACAACTGATGTGGCCCGAGCTGGTGTCATCTAATTATCGAGCATCTCTGATTGGTTTTCATGGAGCGAGGGCAGAAGCTAACTCCGTGCGGCCCGCACTGCACCACAAGATGCCTACTGTTTGTCTGTCTCTCTGACTAAGAATTGCTCTGGATGATGATGTATAAAAACTCGATAACACAGTATCACAGTTGATCGTGTACAACCATTGTTAGCTTGAAGTCAATAGCATTGGCATCATGGCAGCATGGAACAAGTTGCAGGTATTACAGTCATTACATGGTTTTGAAATCGAACTAGATGCGGTTTTTACTTCTTCGGAATGGTGATCGATCACTCGAAGAGAGTGAGATACAGATACGTACTAGTGTGAATGGTGTTTGCGCACATGTTCTCAGCCATTAGCCTCAAATGCCTGACGAGAGGGGAAAAAAAGAAAAGAAAAGAAAAGAAAGAAAAACTTTTGGTTTGGCGCACTTGGCTCACAGCCCGTCGTAGTCAGTGCTCGTCGAGCAGGCCGCCAGGCGCCAGCCCAGAAAATGGGGTGGCCTGCGGGCCCACACGCCACTCCAACTTGGGTACAAACCCTTGGGCTTGGGCACCTGGCGCCTGGAGGCGAAACGGGACGAGATAACGAGACAGGAAGAGGGGAGGAGGATCAGGGCGCAGACAAGATGGCGGCGAAGCGCGAGAACGAGTCTGACGGCGAAGAGTTCGGCGGCGAGGGCTCCAACCCTGCCGGCGGTGGCGCGACTCCGCCGCCCCTAGCCGCAGCCCCCGTCGTCTGCCTCCTCCGTTCCGTCGGGGACTTCGCCGGCGGCGCCTTCGTCGGATCCGTCTTCGGATATGGTACTCCAGCGATTTTCGATTCCCTTGTTTTACTCTACTCACCTTCTGATTATCCCGGGTCGTGTCGATATTTTTTGCTTTGTAGATTTTTGGTTCTTATTAGGGCACGTAAAGGATAGAAGCCTTTTCCCCTATCTGCCCAATTCCTTCCATAACACGAATTTGTTATTGTCGAAATCCATTAAATTTGTCGTTTCAATCCTCCTTAATAGTACTGTTTCCGGTTTTAATTTCACATATCATGCAAAGCCCATGAGTAAATTGAAACTTAAATCTTTATTTTGTTTGGACGATAAGGGTCCTATTATCACTCTAGTTGCCAAGGGTACCATCATAATGGTTTAGTTTATACTTAGCTACACGCAGGGGCGAATCTAGCTGGCAATATCACCGGCTCATTACCGTTGCAAGTCAGGGTCGCACCATTATGCAACAGTGCATAGGTGATTTTTCACTGGTTTGCCAAAGAATCGTCACGGTCAGCTGACCCCGATAAAAGAGCCTAGATCCGCCCTGGCTACATGTGTGGCTGTTTTTCTTGAAATAAAATTTCTTATACTGCATGTTGGATTCCTTGCGCAGGACAAGGCTTGATCACTAAGAAGGGTTTCAAGGGCTCATTCAGCAATGCGGGGTCCTCTGCCAAGGTTAGTTGATTGCGGTTCTTAATGGAATTATTTCTTTGATGACAATATTGTTATGTGCTTTCCTGGGCAGCTGCTCATAACAGAAATTTCATTGATTAGACTTTTGCAGTTCTATCTGGTGTCCAGAGTTTGGTTGTATGCTTGCTGAGAAGGTTGCGTGGGAAAGATGATAGTAAGTATACCATGTTAAGCAGCCATCTCTTTGCAAACATATCTAGAGTTCAGTGTTTAAAATGAACTGACCTGTTCTGTTGGCAGTTGTCAATGCTGGTATAGCTGGTTGTTGCACTGGCCTTGCTTTGAGCTTCCCAGGTATTTACATCGAACTTAATTTTTTGTCTTACTGTTTTCTGTATACTGTCCTCGATGTTGAAGCATCTTAGTTTAGCTAGCTGTTTCAGAAATGTGGTATTGCTACATGTTTCTCTCTTTTTTTTGTAGTTTTGAGTGTCTCTTGTGTTGTTGGAATTATATACCATTTGGAGAACGAATCTGAAATGTTTGTTGGATGTGCTTAGGCGCATTTACTTTTTCAAAATTAGTCTGCAGCCATCAATTTCAAGGGTTAGACACTGGGAAAAAATTAGAATGGCTTAATGAACATGAGTTAATGACTGTTTTTTTACATTCAACAGAAACTGAATCTTGCATGCATCTTTTTATGCTGACTAGTGACTAGCACAAGTTACATCAGAAAAATCATTGCTGCTAATGAATCCTGAGAACAACTAGCGTACTGTTATATATATATGTTCAGTTGCATGGTGCTTGACCTCATACATTGCCACCAGCACTTGGCTGGAGATATGCTATAAACTTTGTTATGTGCTTCTCTTGTTAGTTTGCACCGCATTTTTTGGCTTTCTGGCATTAATAGTGATGAATGGCTATAATTGTGTTACTATTTAGCACTGTGCTGTTAGTATCTGGCTAATTGTCTAAGTTCAAGCGGAAGCTAATGTTCGTGCTTGTGCTACCCTGAGCTTCTATTTGCAATAACCTAAAAGGAAAGTAAAAAAAAAGAGGCAAAAGTCCATTTTTGACCATCGAACTATAGCCTCGGTTTGGTTTCGACCATCGAACTCAAAAACTAGGAATCTTTGACCACTCAGCTGTATAAACCGTGTATAATTAGCCACCGCACCCCCTTCAACCCTTGTTTTGACTCGATTTAAGTGGTTTTGACCGCCATGTTGGATCCACCCGCTGTGTCACCTTGCTGACTCAGATGGCCCCACACGTCAGGCCTTGTGCCTTCCTTATCTCTTCCAGACCTGTCATGGTGGCGGCGTGCGGCGGAAACAGGAGGATGGGCCCTCTATGGCGGCGGCGCGCGTGACCCTGGCGGACGCGGCTCCGGCACCGGCCCGGAGCGGCGGGGCGTCCGTTCGAGGCAGGGGTGGCGGCGGTCTCGATGGTTGTTACGGCCTGTAGTTACTGGCTCGCGACGCCACCACCTCACCGAACGGCACGGAGGAAGCCGCCGCCGAGGCGACCGCCACGAGCCGGGGCTGGTGTGGCGGGAGCAGCCACGTCATCGGCTGGTTTGCCGGGGCCGCGTGGCAACGTCGACTGCCGGCGCGACGCAGCCGCTTAGCAGGCCCGTCACCAACACCCCGTACTGGAACACCAGCCACACCCACCTCTCCTCAACCTGGTCAGAACGAGAACAATTTTCAATGTGATCGGAAGACTAGGAACCTGGGACAGACATCCAGCAGTAGCATCAAAACAGCATCCGGTTTCAGCTGACACGAACAGAGCGTGGAGGAAGAAGAGGTGAGGAGGAGCTAGGACACCTGGCATGGTGGGCTTCGGTGAAGCCGTGGAGCCTGACGACGTGGCGGTGGTTGAGGCACGCCAGTAGCTGCAGCTCCAGGTGGAAGGTGGCCTTCCCGCCGCCGCTCCCTTGCTACTCGTCGTCCCGGGAGCGGCTGGAGCTGGTGGCCCGCTTGACGGTGGCGACGAGGCCGCCGGGGAGGCGTGCCCTGAACGCCGTGAACCCCCTGTAGTTGAACAGCAGCGACTTGCGCCACACCGTCAGCGTCGTCGCCGGCTCCTTGCCGGCCCCGCCGCCGCCATCGCGGCTCTCTCGGCTGGCGACGGCTTCTTGATTTGGGGAAAGGGATGGGTGGATCAAAACAGGTGTTGAAGCGGTGCGATGGCTAATTATACACGGTTTATACAGTTAAGTGGTCAAAGATTCATGGTTTTCGAGTTCGATGGTCGAAACCAAACGGAGGCTATAGTTCAATGGTCAAAAATGAACTTTTTTTAAAAAAAACATAGGACTACGACTTCATTTCTTTGGGACTTTTGTGTATCCTTCTCATACATGTTTGTTTTTGTTTTTATCAGGAGCACCGCAAGCATTGCTCCAGAGCTGCGCCACCTTTGCAGCGTTCTCTTGCATCATGGAGGGGCTCAACAAGCAGAAGGCTGCAATGGCTCACACACTTGGCGCGACTGCATTGACAATTGGGAATGAGAAAGGGGGTGTTCTGCCCCCGTTCACGCTTCCACCAATTCTTGATGCATCGGATGCTTTAGCTTCATGCTGCCAAGCCTTAGTAAAGCCTAAACACTGGAAAACAGGATAGGGGAGAGAGACATGCTGAAGAAAGGTAGCGTCAGTCTTTGGTTCTTTATTATGTTGATTTAGCATACCTGCATATGTAAATTTTGTTTTTTGGACAAGCTGTGGAACGTGCCCGAAACCTAGATTTGCTTCAAGTAACTGGCAGGTTTTCCTGATGTGTTTATGTTGAGAATTTTGCTGGGTCTGGCATATTAAAATCATAAATACTTACCTCGATGCTCAGCTGTTTGGCCATCATTGATACAGTGAAGTGACAGTTTACACTCAGATTGTTAACTGTACGTTACGCATATCTAATCTGCATCAATGCAATACAAATTTGGCTCGAACGTACCGGATGCAATACACCGTCGCACTTCGACGCGGAGACTGGACCGAACAAAGTTAGCGTCCAGCAGATCCGGTCCGTATGCAAAACCGCTTGCGTCGGAATATACTGGAAAATTTACAAATTCCTCCGTAGAAGCCAGAAAGCCACTTCAAGTTGCAAAACTCCTGCAAGTATTTTCGTTCAACCTACGGACCTACGGTCTAATTTCAACTCCTTTCGGGGAAATATTTTGCTTCTACACTGCGAGCATCGCGATTACACTTGGATTAAACCATTAGAAATCGGAGATTCTTCAGAAATCTTGGACACGACACGCCGGCAGAGGAGACCAAAGTCCCTGGACGGTACGACACGGCGGTGGATCCGACGAATAATAGGCTAGCGTACAACTGTACAAAAATCTGAAGAAATCGCATATACTGGCGTAGTTCTGTACGGCAAAATGCTGCGATGTTGCTGTAGTTTAGCAGTGTATATAGCACATACCTCTTCCCTGCTGCTCTCGCACTCGCAGGTCGCAAGCGTCACGCCTCGGGCTCCGACAACCTCGCTAGTGTGCGTTCGCGCCTGGACCTGGAGTGGGAAGGCTAGGAGCAGAATAACGCACGCACATACGTGTTCTACCTGCGATATGGCGCCACGAAACAACACGGTGCGGCTCATCTCCGGGGCCATGCTGATGCTGCTGTTCGCGGCCGCCGCGGCAGCCCAGGGCTGCGCGCCGGCCAAGTTCCTGGCGGGTAGGTCGTCGTTCCAGAGGTGCATCTCCCTGCCCGTGCTCGGCGCCAGCCTGTTCTGGACGTACCACGCGGCGAACGGCACCGCGGACCTCGCGTTCCGGGCGCCGCAGGGCGCCGGCGGCTGGGTCGCCTGGGGCATCAACACCGACCGCCCCGGCAGCATGGTCGGCAGCAGCGTGTTCCTCGCCTCGCCCGGCGCCAGCGGCGGCGCCGCGTCCGTCCTGACGACCGTCCTCGAGAGCACGTCGCCCAGCCTGGCCAACGGGACCCTCAGGTTCGACGTGCCCGTCGCCCCCGCCGCCGAGTACGCGGGCGGCGCGTACACGATCTATGTGACGGTGGCGCTCCCTGGGAACAACACGGTGCAGAACACGGTGTGGCAGGCTGGGCCGCTCAGCGGCGGGCGGATAGCGGCGCACCCCATGTCCGGGGCGAACCTGCAGAGCACCATGAAGCTCGACTTCTTGTCCGGCGGCACTAGCACCGGGGCGACTAACTCCATGGTGCACCGTCGTAACTTGAGGAATTCTCGTGGATAAAAAAAAAAAGCCCGCCACCAGTTACAAAAGTTCGAGTCTCAAGATCAAAATGCTAATAAATGTGTTGTATGAATATAATATGCTTTCAACAATTGCATTACAGGAATGGAGCTAGCATGCGTGCATGATTCAAGTGATGATTGAGTTTTAGTGTGTAAGCATCTTCATGTATAGCATTTTTTTAAAAGAAAAATGGTAAACTAGGACGAGAAAAAAGAGGAAGATGAGGAAGGACAGAATGGAGCAGTTTCAAGCATGGATCGGATGTTTGGATGCTAATTAGGAGTATTAAATATAGGCTAATTACAAAACTAATTGCACAGATGGAGTCTAATTCGCGAGACGAATCTATTAAGCCTAATTAGTCCATGATTTGACAATGTAGTGCTACAGTAACCATTTGCTAATGATGGATTAATTAGGCTTAATAGATTCGTCTCGCGAAATAGCATAGTGGTTCTGCAATTAGTTTTATAATTAGATCATGTTTAGTCCTCCTAATTAGCATCAAACATCCGATGTGACACTGCTAAAGTTTAGCACCTAGTATCCAAACACCCTCGTTTCGCCGTTCATACGGATGATGTGGCATCCAAATTTAAATTCCTCTCTAATGAACTGAAACTAGATGGAACTGACGAACTGTGTTAGAAACAAACAAGCTAATTGCAAAATTATGAAAAAAAAACCCCGAAATGTAACAAAATATGAGACAGAGGCAAAACGTGGTCCATCTTGATAGCAGAGGATTGTACCGGCGTTACAATAGCAAAATGTGTAAGGGTGCGTTTGGTTGGGAGACAATGTAGAACGGGACGGTCCCGTCCCAGTTTTTCGGGATGGGATGATCCCATTTCTTGTTTGGTTGAATGGGATGGGGTCGTCCCAATTTTTTGTTTGGTTGGAGAGATTGCGACAGACGGGACGAGCACCGTTTTCTCCTTCTGTTAACACCGTTCGTGGGGCCCACCTGTCATACTAACCGCCGAATCTCAGGGGCCGGCCGTGCTCGCCCGCGGCGGAGCTGCCGCCCGCGCCGGCCGCGCTCACCCGCGGCGGAGCTGCCGCCCGCGCCGGCCGCGCTCGCCCGCGGCGGAGCTGCCGCCCGCGCCGGGCGCGCTCGCCCGCGCCGGCCGCGCCCGCCCGCGCCGGCCGCGGCGGAGCTCCCGCCCGCGCCCGGCCGCGCCCGAGCTCCCTCCCGCGCCGGAGCTCCCGCCCGCGCCCGGCCGCGCCCGAGCTCCCTCCCGCGCCGGAGCTCCCGCCCGCGCCGGCCGCGCCCGAGCTCCCGCCCGCGCGCTCGCCCGAAGCTCGCCCGCGCAAACGGCGCGTGACGGGGGCGAAGTGGGATGCCCCCGTCCGCTCGTTTTTCCCGGACGGGGACGTCCCGGATCTTCGCGGTATATTCCTCGGTAGGGATGTCCCCGTCCCACTTGTCCTCCAACCAAACGCGGGACGAAGTGGGATCGTCCCGTCCCGTCCCACTTCGTCCTCGCAACCAAACGCACCCTAAAGGAACGGGATGTTCTCCCCGAAAATACGAAATATGTACGCAATCCCATGTGATAGGATAGCAAGGCGGCAGGGCACCATCTGGAGGAAGTCAAACGCGGATAATATACTGTTTGGCTATATGGTGTTAAAGTTTAACACCCGTCACATCGGATGTTTGGATGCTAATTAGGAGTATTAAATATAGATTAATTACAAAACTAATTGCACAGATGGAGTGTAATTCGCGAGACGAATCTATTAAGCCTAATTAGTTCATGATTTGATAACGTGGTGCTACAGTAACCATTTGCTAATGATGGATTAATTAGGCTTAATAGATTCGTCTCGCGAATTAGCACAGGATTCTGCAATTAGTTTTATAATTAGCTCATGTTTAGTTCTCCTAATTAGCATCCGAACATCCGATGTGACACTGTTAAAGTTTAGCACCTCGTATCCAAACACCCCAAGTCGTCATTGTGTTTTTGGTTGTTCCAGATTTCAAGTGTTGGACAAGGGATGGTACATACGGCACGTCTGTGGAGATGAAGTG
>NC_028458.1:54028812-54031788 GCF_000263155.2 Setaria italica | reverse complement strand
GTTCGGGGCTCTGACACTGTGGATGTGGCTTTATCATACACACATTGGAGTCCACGTCCAATGGCTCGACGACGAAACCACTCGGCATCCAATGGCTGGACGACGAAACCACTCGGCGTGTCTCCTTCTCAGGGCCAAGCTGCTCCTGGTCGCGGCCACCGGCGCGACGGCGCAGAACAACTGCTCGTCCGCCAAGTTCCCCGCGGGGCGGTCGTTCCAGCGCTGCACCTCCCTGCCCGTGCTCGGCGACAGCCTGCACTGGACGTACCACCAGGCGAACGGCACGGCCGACGTCGCGTTCCGGGTGCCGCAGAGCACCACCGGCTGGGTCGCGTGGGGAATCAACACCGAGCGCCCCGTCAGCATTGCCGGCAGCAGCGTGTTCATCGCCTCGCACTCGCAGGACGGCAACGGCGGCGCGGTGTCCGTCCTGGCGACCTACCTGGAGAGCACGGCACCGGTGCTCGCCAACAACACCCTCAAGCTCGCCGTGCCCGTCGCGCCGGCCGCCGAGTACTCGGGCGGCGCGTACACCATCTACGCCATGGCGCTGCGGGGAGGCCTGTTCAACGGTGGTTTATCACGGGTTTACACGGTTTCTCAAATCAAACCACATGATTACGGGTCCGGCGGGTTGGTTCACTGGTTTGTGCGGTTTAAAACCGATGACAACATACGTCATTGCTGGAAGCTACGAGTGGCTCCCCACGTCGGCAGCGTTCGCGTCCATCCAGACCGTAGTTGCGTGTCTCGCCCCGGCGCGCGGCACTGTCACGGTGCGACCCAGAAAGAATAGGCGCGCCCGTGCTACTCTTGGCACTAGCCGTCGCAGCCTCGGCGCTCGGCGGCGCGTCCGCGGAGCTGCCGCAGTAGGAGTTGTCGACGTCGGCGTTGCAGGAGTTCCTCGCGGGCACGCTGCATGAGCACGCGCTGGGCTGGAACGTGTCTGTGTTGGCCTGCACCTGGACTAGTGTCCGGTGTGACGCAGCCAACACCACGATCGTGGAGCTCCACCTCCCGGGCGTCACCCTCATTGGTGCACCACCAGTCACGGTCGGCGTGCTGCGGAGCCTCCAGGTCCTCTCACTGCGCAACAACCGCATCTTGGAGGCATCCCCGCGATTAGCTGCCGGTAACATATAGTGATCTGTGTTTAGCTTGATTCAATGGGACTCGCGTAATCGTCAGTGGCCCGGCCGTCGCTGCCGCGCAGCGTTGGTTGCCGATGAGCCCTGTTAGACGGATTTATTGATCTAAACCACGGTTTAGCCCAACCTAGATGGAGTAGCCGGTTTCTACAGGCTGGTTGGGCGGGTTGGCACCAACCCGGTGAACATCACGGTGCAGAACACGGTGTGGCGGGCCGGCCCGCTCAGCGGCGGGCGAATAGCGCCGCACCCGACGTCCGCGGCGAACCTGCGGAGCGCCCAGAAGCTGGACTTCCTGTCCGGCAACAACCGGAGCGCAGGGGCACCCAACTCCAGGGTGCACCGTCGTGACCTGAGGGAGTTTCTGGGTTAAAACGCTGCAGCGTTTTTTTACCGGCTGCCCACCAGTGAAGAAAATCGCACCCGTCGACTCGACCCATTCTTTTTTCTGAAATAACGACTCGACCCATTCTGTCTTGTCCGAATACATTGTATGCTAGTGCTTCTTTACATTGTTCCAGTCCAGATTGATTGTAGGTCCTGTACATGTGTTGCTAGTGCTTTCATTCATGATGATCCCAGGTTCATGTGTTGTCTAAATAATTACTTTTACATTCCATCTGCCGTTTCCATTCTTTTTAAAATTTTAAAAAGTTATGGTATTGTCGTCTCAAACGTAGCAGAGCCCATTTTCTGTGCGAACGGGGCAGACACAGAAGAAGCCTTTTTGGCAGCAGGGCATGATCAGGCCCAACAGTCACTGCCGGCGGCCTACCCCCACACCCACCCAAATCCGCACGGCGAGGCCCAGGCCTAGCCCATTTGATTGACTTGGGATGTCCAAAGCCATGTTGGGAGGATCTCCGGGCGAGGCACACGGACACGGTCGGCGTCGCGTGCTCGCTGCAGCACCACGTCGGGATGTCAATTGTTGGGAATCATTTATCGGTGATCAACACCAGTAACTATCCTTGGTGGTTACTGATCGAGAGGGTCTCGCACCCTTTCACCGTGACCATTTATCTTGTGTGCGTATATATATATTCATATATGTACAAACAGATCAATGCAATACACAGAGATTCCACTCTTGTCATTTGTGTCTCCCATTTACATTAGCACAAATCTACTCTTAACACGTTATCAGCATGATTTGCTCTCGTCCCCACCCTTGACCACGACGGTCCCCACTCTTGGTCACGACGGTCCCCATCCGCACGGCGCACACGCATCGCTTGGTCACGACGTGATGTTTGATAGGATTAGTCCTGAACTCCTGATAATTTTCGTTGATCCGGGGTGAAATCACCGTGGGGAAAGGTCTGAAACCGACCTCTCGGGCAGGTGCCTTGACCCCGTTTAACGCCGCCGCCAGCTTTGCTTAACCGCGCGCCCAAGCATCACCATTGTCGTTCGTCCGAGTTATATAATACCAACCGCCCAACCCCTGCAGGGCTATAAAGCCGTCACTACGCCGCCGAAGGTTCCAAACTTCCATTCCATCCCGTCGTCTCTGGACGCACGAAATTAAAGCACCCATCGTTCCAAAACACAACAGTCAACAGGGCCAGGGCATGATAGGATAGTTTAAGTTAACACTACTACGCGGCGTGAACCAGAGCATCTCATTCCAATGTTCTTGGCTTCAAACTGAAGGCGCAGTGACTTACGGGGACGAGCTGACGAAACGCCTTCATCACACCACGTGCGGCGTTGCCGGGGCAACACGATAGCCGGGTTGGAAGAAAGATCGGGGGGGGGGGGGGGGGGGGGGGGGGGGGGAAAAAAAAAAAAAAAACCCCAACCCCCCCCGGAATACAAAAAGGGC
>NC_028458.1:53953802-54028517 GCF_000263155.2 Setaria italica | reverse complement strand
GGAGGGAAAGAAGAAGAGCCGATCGGCACCGGATAGCGAAATGTGCAGCAGGTTCAGGTATCATCGTGCAACGCGACTTTTAGGTGCAGCACCTGACCTGCTACAGCCTCGGCATGTACGGACGGATGCGTGTACCCGGACACATCCTGACCGGAGGGTTTTTCTCTCAGATAATCGCTGCAGGCCGCAACCTAACCAGGCTTGGCCTGTGTTGCTGCGGCGCCAGTGTCAAATGCACACAGCATGCATAGCTCTGAAGAAATGCGAGGCCTGCAGGGTGAAGTCTTGCCCTTGTACTTGTAGTAGGTTCCAGGTATCCAAAGAAAACACTGAAGGTTGTCACTTGTCTTGCGGATGAAAAGTAGCATGCGACAGGGGAAAGTATGTTCGACCTTCTAGGTCCTGAGCATTACGGAATAAGGATGAGTAGGTGAACAACCAACTGTGCTTTGCTGGTGCCAACTACCAGCTACTAGGTGAACAACCAACGGTTCTTCACAGAATCACAGGTGAACAGTTCACAATAGACGACGACCCAGCTAGGCGTATAGAAGGGATGAAAGCGCGTTTCGTGCTGCAAAACGGAGGTCAACAAGAAATACTGTAGTAGGCTAGTAGCCATGG
Source organism: Setaria italica (assembly GCF_000263155.2). Lineage (NCBI taxonomy): Eukaryota > Viridiplantae > Streptophyta > Magnoliopsida > Poales > Poaceae > Setaria > Setaria italica. The sequence goes on along the minus strand of NC_028458.1, from coordinate 54,027,893 downwards.
AACCCAACTAGCCAACTGCTTGTTCGGACCTTGCAGTTGCAGCGACATGCAAGCAACATCTTTCTTTTTTATCAACGTGACTATATGTTTCTCTTATAAACTAAGGAGCTAACATACACTCCGTATCCTGTTTTGATTTCTGAATATGCTGTTCTTATCCACACTCCTGCATCACATTACACTTTGACCGACTAGTACAAAAGTCAAATCCCAACGACCAGTTCCTAGTACAAGTCGTATGGCTTGCTGACGTATAAGTGATCCTGCTTGGCACCTTCGTTCCTTCCTCCATAGTTTGCTTAGTCTTGACCAGAACTTATTCTACTGTTTGTACTAGCTAGTAGTATGTGAACGATGTGTACTGGTAGCATATGCTTCCGTTAGAGCTAGCAAACCTTAATGTGAGATCATCAACAACTACCTCCCATTGTATTATCTTTTGTTGTGACCACCTGATGTCAGTAATGATGCTTCACGTTAGGAATCAGTCCGAGTAGTCCATTGTGTATTTAAACAGAGACACGCTTTCTCGTGTTCTATGAAGACTGACTATGAAAAACTGCAGTTGTATGTGTATAGAACAGATAGTTTTTACAGTCCTGTGCTGAATATTGTATTCCTTTCCAAAGCCCTGGAAAATAAGCGTGGCAGTCAATGATGGAAATCACCTTACATGTCGCACCCTGTCTTACCTACGGTTAATGTGAATCGAGAAAGCAAACGCACGAGTGGTAGACTTTTCAGATACGGATAACTGAAAAGAAGCGTTCCCTGAGATGCAGAGAAAAGTAATTGATACGTAGTTTCGAATTTTTGTTCTATGAATTTTCAGTAAGACCACCACAGAGATGAAAAGTAAGACAACGACAGAATGAAGAGTAAACCAGCTGCCTTATTCTTTGTGATGTTTCGTGGCGTTGCCACCAACCATCGTTGTTTGTTCTGTTCTTGCATATATTCAAACTTTAGTCCACTGTTCAAAATGTGGTTAAATGTTTACTTCATCGACTATGTTTTCGCATCAATAGTTAGATAGGGAAAAAAAGGAGAAAAAAAAGAATCATGTATCATCCATTCCCTCTTTTCCTTATCTATGTTTGAATCATGCATTATGTTATAAATGTTTGTTCTTGTAGGAACTAGCAGAGAGTACTACTGAGTACAAAATTGGAGAGCATAAGTAGGTTAGCAGGCTGATATGTCTTCGGCTTTTCAATTGAAAAGGCCAGAAAACTAAAAAAAAATACGCAAAAAACGATGGTGTGCCAATATATTTTTTTTTCGAAAGAGACGCTAACTAGTGTCTCAAATCTGATAATCCTCAACACTTTGACGCGTGAAATGTACAAGTACATGATCGAACGAATGATTTCTTGGTGCAAATGGATTGTCTCGTTAGATCGTTCTCGCAAGCTAAAAGGTGTGTGCCCCAAATATTGTTGATCGTGAAACGGTGGTGAAGACTGCTAAATATAATAAACATCGGAGTACGATGTGTCTCGAGCAAAAAGTGGGACACGTACCACACGTAGTAGAATGCGGCTTAACTGTAATGCTTCTGACACTTGTTCTTCAGCAATCAGCATCCATACGTAGTAGAATGCGACTTAACGGTGGTATTTGATTGTACTATCAAATACCAGCAAATTAATAGCACTGTTCTGAGAAAAAGAAGGTGCAGTAAAATGAGCTCATTATGGTGAAGAGGACTGGTAGTGAGTTTATTTTTACCGAGTTGTTCAATAGTACTACAAGCATGCGCAATTAACATCGCAATCCTCACGGCCATCTGCAAAGTTGAATACTATATGAAAGCGACTTTCATCTCAAAAAGTCTTCAGGCTTTGTCGTCACGGTGATTTCGTGTTCGGCTTCTCATCACCAAGTCTAAACCCTTTCAGTCAGTCTGCTCAATCCAGTACTCAAGATCGGCATTATACGGTGGCGTCGTCCTTGCAGATGCAGGCACCTACAACTTGCGATGTAAACTGAAGCCCAGAGCTGAGCTGGCCGTCAACATGTATGAGTCAGAGTTTGAATTTTGCTACGGTACATCTGAAGTGTCGCCAGTGTTTCTGTCTCGTAATCTACGAGTATCTACATACTGCATACAGTCCGAATACAGACAGTACATGCAGCAGTCAAAATCGACCGTGAAAACCAACACATCTACAAGTAAACGGAAGATCAAAGGTGCAAGATCTACTGGCAGATTGCATCATCAACCCATATGAGCAGAAGCTGCGTTGCGTTGGAGTTACTAGGACTAATCTATGTGAAGAACAAGAACGAGTCGACCGTGAGCGGTGTCTTAACTGCTAACCATGTCTTGATCAGAAAGGGAAGGGAACGCGTGGGTGGCCGGCGTCCATATGGCACGCGCCTGAGGAAGACGAAGACTTCGTGGAGACTATACCCCCGGCCGCCTCCAACTGCTGTCCTCCGTGCGTTCTGCGTAGATTTGGGAGACGAACCCGTCCGCGCCGGCCGCCGGGCACATGTCGCGTGCTCTCATGCACGCAGCGAAAGCGCATCGGCAGCCAATCAAATTTACAATACACTTGTTGGAAAAAAAGATGCAAGTGGAAGAAGAACTGTTAAAGAAAAAGAGAGATTCAAGTTGGGGAATGTTAAGATTTTTGGGGAGTTTAGATATATTGTGCAAGAAGCCCAAGATAAGCTTGTACCAACAGCTCGAGATATTTCGGAGCCTTTAGACAGCACAGTGGCCGCTTTTTAAATTTAAAATGAAACGACTGAGCTGTCCCAAGTCCCCATTCCCAAGCATACTCGATTGCTCGTCAAACAATTGCAAAGACCAAAGAACACATGCCCAATTCTCTCCAAACAATGCTATTGCCTGAAGCGTACGAAAAGGATAGCCGCACGAGAAGGAAAAGGAAGCTACAAGAACAATAACACAAACACAAGAGCTGTGATCGAGTTGACCGAGGGGAACACGGTCTACAGTAATGAACTTGCCCCTGCAGCCTCACCTAATCCTCTTATCTGAATTCTTCTATCGCTGCCTAGTTGCCTTGTTGGCCAGCCTCCCTCAACAACTCTAGGCAACTCGGCGGCGTGGAACCGGGCCACGCCCCCGCTAAAACCGTGGAAAAGGTATGCCCCCGCACTCCGGGGGCAGGTACATGACTACGCGCCCAACTCACCATGGCATGGCAGGGATTCTTGCGATGGGTCCGTTCCTCTTGTTCGGACATACGGTGGACTTGCCTTTCCCTTTTGTACAGCAGCTGAAGCTAGCATAGCCTTCTTTGCTGAAATGGTAGCTGACATAATCTGTTATTATGTTAAAACAAAAATCCTAGAGCATATGCCTGTAATCATGCCATGTTTACAGCATGTCCCAGTTGTTACAGTCCAAATAATCTGAACTCGCCGTATTATATCCTCCCTGGAACATTCAACACACGCTTGTCCCAAATGAAAAATACTACCTCGATTATTCAGCGCCTAAGAGAAGACCACGTCGTATCAACACGTTCGAAAACTTAAAAGTAGCAGCCAGGCCGTTGTGTGCTGTTTCGTAGAGATGGGAAATGAAATCCCCAGATGAGACTGCAAAACTGTTGACCGGGTCAGCCCCGACCGAACCTTCCACGCACACGACAACCTCCCAACAACCGCGCGCGCTCGCGAGCGTGCCACCACCATTACATATAGCACGGCTCCCCTTTCCCGTCTTCACCAGCTGCAGCTTCAAGCCTTCACCTCCCGTTGCATCGGCACCTCTCGAATCATCAACGACAGCTCAAGCCAGGTGCTCCGGGTACCAGTAGCCATGGCGCGGCCAGGCCACACGGCGTGGCTCCTTGTCGGCGCCGCCATGCTCCTCCTGGCGTCCGCCGCGACGGCGCAGGACTGCCTATCCGCGAGGTTCAGCAACGGCCGGACCTTCGGGCGGTGCAACAGCATGCCGACGCTCGGCGCCAGCCTGCACTGGACGTACCACCCGGAGAACGGCACCGCCGACATCGCGTTCCGGGCGCAGTCGGGCGCCGACGGCTGGGTCGGCTGGGGCATCAACCCCAACAGCCGCGGCATGGTCGGCAGCAGCGTCTTCGTCGCGACGCAGAGCAGCGGCTCCCCTTCCGTCCTCATGACCAACCTCGACTCCACGTCGCCCAGCCTGCAGCCCGCGACCCTCAAGTTCAACGTGCCCGTCGCGCCCACCGTCGAGTACTCCGGCGGCGCGTACACCATCTTCGCCACCATCGCGCTGCCCGGGAACGCCACCCAGCAGAACACGGTGTGGCAGGCCGGGTCGCTCAGCGGCGGGCAAATAGCGCCGCACCCGACGGCGCCGGCGAACTTGGCGAGCGCCACCAGGCTGGACTTCCTCTCAGGCTCCAGCACCGGGGCGTCCAACTCCAGGCTCCGCCGCAAAAATGTAAGCTCCTCCTCCATTTCTCTTCTCCGGTTCTTCCCCTCCGGTTACCTTGACTAATTATCCAACGAAACAGATAACAGCAAGACGATATTTTGTATAATTTTTTAATGTTTGATTGATTGCCTCTTCTCCTCGTCGACTTATTCAGACGTTAGGTTTCTATAAGTTATTAGGATGAGCGATCAAGTAGATGACGGCGACGTGGTGTTGATTGAGAGGCGGCTGGGTTGGAGATGACAGGAAGTATGAAAGCTACATGATCGATCGCATCAGTTTAGACGTGACATATAAAATCTGCCAGATGGTCTAATAAAACTCGATTTGCTTGCTTCACCAACCGGATTGATGTGGGATATATAGCGGGGTGGTGGTTTGCTTTTTCTCTTATCATCCATTCATGCTAGACTAGAAATCAAAAGGATGGGGGTCAGAATCCAATTCCCAGAAGCAACGGCACGTCTTTCTGGGGAGTAGTAGTTGAACGAACCTGCTAGCCACTTCAAAAGTTGATGCGTGATGACAAATTTCCTGCTTCCTGACGTAACACAGACGATTTTGGCGCCCAGCAACTTCTAACCTTGACTGAAACGTGCTGCAGATCCACGGAATCCTGAACGCGGTGGCCTGGGGCATCCTGATCCCCACGGGCGCCATCATCGCCCGGTACCTGCGCGTTTTCGAGTCCGCGGACCCGGCGTGGTTCTACCTCCACATCGCCTGCCAGTGCTCCGGCTATATCCTTGGCGTCGCCGGCTGGGGCCTGGGGCTCAAGCTCGGCAGCGAGTCCGTGGGCGTCACCTACCACCCCCACCGCAACATCGGCATCGCCATCTTCAGCCTGGCCACCCTGCAGGTGTTCGCGCTGCTGCTGAGGCCCGACAAGAAGAACAAGTACAGGCTCTACTGGAACATCTACCACCACTCCGTCGGCTACTCCGTCATCATCCTCGGCGCCATCAACATCTTCAAGGGGCTCGACATCCTCAAGCCCGCCAGCGGCTACAAGACCGCCTACATCGCCGTCCTCGCCACGCTCGGCGGCATCGCGCTCTGCCTCGAGGCCATCACCTGGCCCATCGCCATCCGGAAGCGCAAGCGCGACGCCAACAAGGCGACCAACGGCAACGCCGGCTGGCAACAGGGCGCGTGATGAGAATCCACGGCCGCGCACGGTTGCCACGATGCGCGTGTGGGCTTAGTTTTGCTGCGAGCGAGTGATGTGATATCGATGTTGTGCCTTTAGAGATACTGTTTGTACCTTTCTTGTTCCTGGTTCTGCAGAGTAGCTCCTTTCTCTTCTGTTTTAATTAGGGTTCTATGACGGAATTATTTGTACACACTTTTTTTTTCTTCTTCTCATTATTGATGTATGATTAATTTTATTTATATGCATAGTGTATGGTTTAATCGACTAGTACAACTGCACAGATGTTGTGGATGCATTCCGGTCACAATGGCAAAAATAACAGAACGGTTGCTTTCGGCCAACTTCTTCAGTCAGCCTGCAGGAAGCAGCTGTTGGAGATTTGGTCGTGTGCTCAGCAGGAGACGATAAAACAGCAGCAGGGGGAGTTCTCTAGACGGATTTGGTATCGTCACGGAGCGAAAATCAGGGCATGTCTTCGTTGTCCCCTCTCGATTTGACGGCATCGTTTCAGGCCAAGTTTTGAAAAGATCACATGAAGAAGTTCTGAAGCTCACCTTTTAATTCAGACAATCTGACACCAGGACATATAAACCATGGATCGAAAAAATCAGGGGCAAAAATAAAAAGACGAAAATGATCCTCTTGTGAAGCAACCTAGTACGAACGACCCGAAGATGTAGATGAGCTACTATATTCGTGTCATGTCCGTGTATTGCTTTTGGTCTCAATCATTTTTTTAAAAAAATCCCGGGACAGTGGCAGCGAATGAGTTGCCATGGTTGACACGCCAACGAAGGATCAACCTGCCCATGCATTTCGTCCAAGGTCAAGACAGGTATGCAAGCATGATGGTATAATGCGTTGATCGGTTGATGTGCTGGTTGCAAGGACATTCGGCCCATTAACACTGTCAGAATGTTGCACCGCTGGGCTGGACGATGATTGAGGTCCGGGCGGGGGTACACTCACTCAGTCACTCAGCACGGAGGGCCTGACTTATAATCCACATGCCTTCTTGACAAGCCCACCCCGAAAAGGCAACTGGCCTTCCAGGCCCATTATACGACAAGGAAGGCCCGCTAGGGCGCCGCAAGCCCTTCGGCATCGTCGCATCGCCCCGGGTTGCTCGTGCCGTGCCCCCGTGCGGTTGCGGCTGAGTGAGACCTGTGAGTTCCCTTCTCCGGCCGCCAGCCGCCGCCTTCGTGGGCAACCGCGTAGCCGACACACGGAATCGCCACCAGCGCGGCGGTCCGCAGCCCGCCCTACCGCACCCCTACTAGTCATCCACCGCAAGTCCTAAACCTTCTCTTGAGCCGAGCGAAGCCGCCGCCGGGAAGCCGTCCGGGATGGGATACAACCGCCACAGGCGCGGCCGCGGATCCTCCTCCTCGTCTTCGCGCCGCGCCAAGCAAGAAGCATCCATGTAATAACACGCAACTATTTCATCTCTGCTTGCACTATATTTTAACGGTCTGTAGTTAGTATTAGTGAGACGAATCAGTTCAACTTAAGGTCTCGATTATAATTCTTAGCCCGTTTTTGATTAAATGTAAAAAATTTTCCGTTGTGGTATCGTTTTGTTAAGTTAGGTGGGGTGCGTTTGCTCTTCTTGCTGCATAGATATTGTTCACTTCAGTTTAATTTGTGCTATTGGATTATAATATTGATATCTTCTTTTTACAAATGGAGTAAAGCCAGACTTTTAATCTTCAATTTCAGGGATGATGGTCCTGGGACGTCACTTCCAAGGCAGGAAGGTACGTGTTTTTCTTGTATTTTTGGATATTCTGTGGTTTGAACATGTCGAAAACTGATAAATTAATGTATCATGTTGAGATATCTTTAGTTCTTTACATGAAAAGAAATTGTCTCAGCTGTCAATTATTTCAATTTTTCCTTGTGCGCCTCCTTAAACATAACAGTAAACATGACCAGAGTTAATTATTTCATATGCTCCATCATATCATTCTTTTATAAACCATCACATCCAGTTTAAGGATTCACCAAATCACTTTGCAAATTTACATCATGTGTCAGAAGTCAAAATCTTAATCTCACTGCTGAGAATATCATTTATTTATCCAGAAGACACTGAAGAGGAATTCAAAGGTTCAAGAATTCAGCTCGCAATGTGGGTAGGTGCACTATTTCGTATACAATCATTTGGTGCTCATTTGACACTTGTGATTATGCTCTGCATTTGTTGTTGTATAGGACTTTGGGCAATGCGATGTTAAAAGGTGTACTGGTCGTAAGCTTTCAAGATTTGGGCTTCTAAAGGTAACACACTACTTGATTCACCAATATTCAAACGACCAAACCCTTCTCATCCACTCTGAACCAATATACATGCTAAAACTGACGAAATACATGAAAATATACAAATTAGGATACCCATTGGTATAAGGCAAAATTTGCTGTGGGCATGCAAAGTGATGTCGATTTGCTGATGGACACCGAAAAAAGTACAATTGGCTGGTGGACACTCTAGTTTTGTGATAATTTGCGGAAGACACCGCATTAATTAAAATAATATTTTTGGGCTGAACATGATAGAGATATAGTGTGAATGGTCATTTTTGCCCCCTGGCTCCACTGGTCAGCCCCTTCTTCCTCCTCCCTTCTGCGATTTCTTGCACCTAGACTCGACCGATCGCTGTGGCCCCTGGACTTGTGGCAAGCCGCGCTGTGCCGAGCTCTACAAACCCATCCCTTCGCCAAGCCCGAGCCCTGCCGTCCAAAGCCACTGCCGACCATGGCTAGAGGCTCGACGACACGCGGTGGTTTGCATCAGGCATGAGGTCAGCAAGAGCGGAGCTCTAAATCGAGCTAGACAAGTAGAAATTGAGGTTGTCCCAAGTTGGATTAAGCTCATCCACTCATGAATCTAAAGCTCCTAATCTTGTATGGAGTCTTCCCTTCACTTCTTTCCTCTTCCTCCTCCCGTTCCTCCTGCAGGCCCCACGGTACCCCTGCGTCTGCGCCCGCGGTGTTGCTATCTGCCATCGGAGCTCCTCCGGGCGAAGCTCGGGCCAGAGGCGGCGCACACCGCTTGGGGCAAGATGGCTGCAGGGAAGAGCAGGCGCATGTGGCCACCGGAGCTTCTTTGAGTGGGGTGGAGCTGGGACTGTGGGGCGGCGTAGGTGGAGGTGCTGTGGACGAAAGATGGATGGGATATGGGGAGTTGCTCAGGCTGGCGGATAGCACAGCAACGGCCAACGGGCCTTGGAGAAAGTGGAGGGAGAGGAAGAAGAAAGGTCTGACCAGTGGGACCAGGGGTAAAAATGAACATTCCCTCTATTTCTCTCTCCTATTCAGTCTAAAAATATTATTTTAATCAATGCGGTGTCTTCCAGCAAATTATCACAAAACTAGAGTGTCCACCAGCCAATTATACTTTTTTCGGTGTCCATCAGCAAATCGACATCACTTTGCATGTCCCACAGCAAATTTTGCCTTGATATAATGGTGTAATTTTTTTAAAAAAACTAAAGATTGCTCCAACTAGTATTCATGCTGGCTCTGCTCAAACTAGTGTTCAGTTTGTTCTTGTAAACACACATTTTGTCAACACTAGCAGTCTAGCACTCAGCTACAAAAAAATTAGCTGGTCTTAAGAAGATTGTTATTTGTCTTCCAGGAGTTGCGAGTGACCAATGGTTTTGGTGGTGTTGTTCTCAGGTATTTTTACAATGTATGCGTTTAAACATTTTCTATGCTGTAAATTTTAAAAACAAACTAAAGATTGCTCCAGTAAAATTGGTCTTTGAGACACAATATTAGTTCTGCTGCTTACTTGTTTTCATTCCGTTCTGTTTCAGCCCTGTTGGGACACAATGTGTATCTAAGGCTGATCATTCTATTGTGCAAAGAAAAGGATTGGCTGTGGTTGATTGTTCCTGGGCACGCTTAAGTGATGTCCCTTTTGTGAAACTCCGCTGTGGTGCTCCTCGTCTCTGTAAGATAATTATATCTAAATAACTTCAATAAGACAGTGCATCTTTGATGTTCATTAATCATCATTACGAGTTATGCATGTGGTCCTTGGGATTATTCTGTCCTATCTGTTCTGCATGGATCCTAGTAATGCACATGAATACAATCTACTAAATGATTATGTATAATGTAGAAAGCAGCTATCATTTCTAAATTTGATCATTTTGTCAAATTTACTGTTGTTCGAAGTTTGATCCTGTACAATTCCATTTTGGGTTGTGACTTTGGCTCGTTGTTCTTTGCAAAGCTGATTTTCTTGTTTTTCTTTATCCAAATATTGTCCCACCTACAAATGGGAGAGAGCCTATGCAACTAAGTAGTCTGAGAATGTGGCTTTATATATTATACAAATCAGAATTGTATCTGTTCAATGGAACTGGTTTATTTTGACGTTTGCAGTGCCATGGTTGGTAGCAGCAAACCCTGTGAACTATGGCCGCCCATGTGAACTGTCTTGTGTGGAAGCTTTATCAGCAGCCCTCATAATATGGTAATTTTTTGAAAGCTTACCTAACAGAAGTTGCTGGCGAACTTGTTGTTGGATGTAGAAGTTAGTTGTTATCAGGTGTCAGCTCATGCTATTTATGTATTTGCAGTGGGGAGGAAGATACAGCACATTTACTGCTAGGGAAATTCAAGTGGGGCCACGCATTCTTGTCGCTAAACAGGTTAGTCCAGTGGAATATTTAAAATATCATATGCAGGTTGTAGTGGTTCTGTACTTAATGATCATACATTGATTCCCGTGTTTATGATACATACAGTAATGGATGTTTGAACACTATACCATCTTGTGCAAACTACAATCTGTATTCTGTAAGCAAAAGCTGGATAGATGAAGTTATTTTCTGCCTCCATAAGCTGAATGGTTACCTAACCAAGGATGTTGCCAAAGACAATCCATGCTGTCCTGTATACACTAATAGCACATTGGTACCGTATTTCAGATATTTTTAAGAGGCAGCGTATAGCATATATCATTGTACCGCTTTTTCACCATTATCCAGCAAATTTCAGAAGGCAGTTGCAGAGTCATGTTAAGGATAGAGGTCATTCAGTTATGGTTAAAATAATATGAGTCATTGCAACCATCCAACGTTATTTTTTCATGTCAAACCTTCAGCAGTTTATGAAGCCTGAATTCTACATACTAGGTGTGCCCCTTTCTACATGATGCATTTAGGTCTGGTTGTCACACCCTTCTTTTGTAACTATGTGCAGAGACCTCCTGAAAGCATACTCCCAATGTGAAAGTGGCTCTGAGATAATCAATGTGCAGAACTCCTGGTTATCAAGTAACTCGAGTGTTCCAAAGCCACCTGTAAATGGTAATAATCTCAGAGACACCGGGTTTTCCACAATCTATCCATCTTTAGATCACTAAATTGATTCTGTGGTCATTAATTTTGCTTAAATATTTTGTGTGACAAGCAGAAAAATCACGTCGAAGCACAGAGGAAGGATCTGAGGGTGATTCTGATGATGATTTGCCACCTCTGGTGGAGAATTTGAACCACTTGAACCACAACCAAGATGAGGAAAGCGAGGAAGGATCTGAGGGTGATTCGGACAACGATTTGCCGCCTCTTGAGGAGAATTTGAACCACTTGAACCTCAACCAAGACAAGGAAAGCGAGGAAGGATCTGAGGGTGATTCTGATGACGATTTGCCACCTCTTGAGGAGAATTTGAACCACTTGAACCTCAACCAAGACAAGGAAAGCGAAGGAAGAAAGTAAAAGTGACTAAAAAGGAAGAGTTTAAACGGTGGGGTCTTCATAACAGTTACAAAATAATTGAGCAGAAGTGGTATAAGCGCTTGCTGTGAAACAACCCACGGTAGCATCTTTCAGTATCTGATCTGAATAAACTTCAGTTGTCTTTTCGTCTGAATCATGGATTCATTCATGGTTGAAAATGAATCCTTGTACAGCTGTGGTGCATACCTGTGTAGCACAAGCTATGGAAATAGAAGAGGGCCCTCGTAACTTGAGAATTATAGCGTGCGAATTTTTTGTGCCCCGTACCCCCTTTCCAGAGCTTTTGAAGCTCTACATCGTGAGTTCTTTTGGCAATGGACGGGTCCATGTGTGAAAACTGAAATTATTATTCGAATAAAGCAATGAAGATACATGTGCGGTGTGCATTTTTGTGGATTGACGAGTACACATTCTAAGTAGTATAGTTGTCAGCGCATCATCAGCGCGTAACAATGTTATTGATCACGTACTACATATACATATATATAAAATAAATGCGGTGGTGTAGGTCGGCGCGGCGCTCAGGCGAGGAATTTCCTGAGCCTGGCGGCGGCCTCCAACACCCTGTCCCTGCTGTTGAAGGCGCTGACCCTGACGAACCCCTCGCCGCCGGGGCCGAAGCCGCTGCCCGGCACGGTGATGACGTGCGTCTTCTCGAGGATCTCCGTGAACACGTCCCACGAGCGGCGCCCCGGGAAGCGCACCCAGACGTAGGGCGAGTCGGCGCCGCCGTACACCTCCTTGCCGAGCGACGCGAACGTGTCCACCAGCACCCGCGCGTTCTCCTTGTACACGCCCACGACGCGGCGCACCGCGCCCCGGCCTTCCTCCGTGGAGAGGCAGGCGACCCCGCCGGCCTGGGCGACGCTGGACGCGCCGTTGAAGCAGGTGCACACGATGCGGTCGAAGTCGCGCGCGACGGGGGATCCGTCGGCGTAGCGGAGCTCGGCGGGCACCACCGCCCAGCCGAGGCGGACGCCCGTGAACCCGGCGAACTTGGAGAAGGAGGAGATCTCGATGGCCACCTCCCGGGCGCCGGGCACCTCGTAGATGGACCGGGGCTTGCCCTCCGACACGTACCACGCGTACGCCGCGTCGAACACGATGATGGAGCCGTTCCGCCGCGCGAAGTCGACGAGCTCCCGCAGCTGCGCCGGGGAAGCGACGTGGCCCGTCGGGTTGTTGGGCGAGCAGAAGAAGATGACGTCGGTGCGCGGCACGCGGGAGAGGTCAGGGAAGAAGTCGTTCTCCGGCGCGCAACGCATGTAGGCGATGCCGGCGTACTTGCCGGCCTCGTCCGCCGCGCCGGTCTGCCCCACGATCACGCCGTTGTCCACGTAGCCCTGCACACGGACATCACGGTCGAGCATGTGAATCGTATCGATCAGCTGCTGCAGAGACGATCTGGCGGCCCTGCCTGTGAAATGGGTTGTCGTACCGGGAAGGTGGGATCTTGGACGGCGATGCTCACGTTGGGCCCGAACAGCGTCTGCGTGCCGTGAATGCACAGGGAAGAAGAAGGTGAGATCTCTTTAGCAGTAGCCAAGATGGCAAAAACAGCTCAGTAAACCAAGTCGCTGAGTGTACCTGGAGGCGTGCGATGTCAGACTGCGCTCCGTCCGAGATGAACACATCAGACTCTTTTATCCCCATGTCTGGGTACACTTTCTCAGCAATGACCTTGCGCAGATTCTGCACATTTTCACAAAGCAAAGCAGATCTTGGTTCAGTGAACTGCCACATGGGCTTGCTGTACGTAACTGTAGGATTAACTGAACTTCAGAGTTCAGTGCTGAGGGTTCTCTGCATTACCATCTGACCCTGCTCCGGTCCATAACCCTGGTATCCTTCTGGAGTGGATAACGCAAGTGCATACTGCAAAAACAGGACAGCATTTTTTTTAATTCCAAGTACACAAACTGGTAATCTATTTAATCAAGCCGATGAAATAATTTGTTCAATGGTTTCACTTTTCAGACGTGCATGAACCCGCACCAAAGTCAAGCAAGCAAGCCTAAAATTTGTTCAAGGGTTGCAGTCATCGAATCCCATGCTCCTTTTTGTCCCCTGCTGTCAAAATGTGGCATACCGGTACTTCCTCCGTTCCAAATTACAAGTCGTTTTAATTTTTTTAGATGTATAGATATATCTAGATAAGGTACGTATATCTAAGTGCATAGCAAACTATATAAATCTAAAAGAGCTAAAATAACTTATAATTTGAGACATCGACGAAGACATCCATTGACCAAACGATTTGGAAACTGGAAATTGCTCTCTCGGGTCGGTGTAATTTAACCCATATTATAGGTTTGGCCAGGACCAGGAGAGTACGTCAGTTTACAGATGCTGTGGCAGTATGTGTGGAAAACAGCGAGAACAGGGAGGCCATGACGTGGCTGCAGTGACGTACACCAGGCCCTCGGGGTCTCGAACAAGGGGAAAACCTTGACAAAGGAAGGACCTTTCGAGTTTTCTCGGTAGAAAAAGTCCAGCATGTAAAACAAATGACACACAACAGTAAGTTCAGCTAATTTTCCAACTGGTGGAGCAGAAGGATCTTGGCACTTACTGAATACTAGTACAACATAATCTTCTTCTACGTTTAGGCGAAAGTTCTCTTATGTAAACGAAACGTGTGAGAATCTGGTAACACGCGAGCATGACGTTAACATGTTGCAGTATTGATTTAACATTGTGCAAAGCACTCATGCATGGTGAACAGCACAACCAAATATAATACTCCTTATGTTCTACAAACGTAAAAGCATTTCTAGTTTTGTCATAAGTTAAACTATATTACAGTAAGTTTTACCAACTTTATATAAAAAAGTATCAACAGCTACCATATCAAGGAAGTAGACTACGAAAATATATATTATAATTATAATATATCCAATAATACTAATTTGCTACTGTAAATGTTGTTATTCTTTTACCTATAAGCCAGTAAAACTGAAGATGGTTTGACTTTTAAAATCTGAAATACTTATATTTTGGGATGTACTCTGTTCCAAATTGTAGGTTGTTTTAGCTTTTTTAGTTCATAGGTATTATTATACATCTAGACACTATATCTAGATGTATAATAATATCTATGAACCTAGAAAAGTCAAAACGATCTACAATTTGAAACGTAGGAAGTAGGAAATAATTCAATGCTGATGACAGACACAATCTAGGACAACGATCATTTCGACTATTTTGGGTAAGAAACTAGCTAGAGAGCAAGTTTAGAAAGATAAGTACGTGGACCAAACAAGTAGGAGTAGTTCACTTCTTGTGTCTATAAGAGGATAATGTCAGGTAAGACTGCATTAACGGCCCTATATATCTCCTCACGCCCAAATTAGTTTTCTGCTGCAAACATTATTTCTTGGCAAGCCTAGCAAGTTCAGTCTGACTCAACATATCCGTTATTTATATCCAGGCAGTTTGATCAGTTTGGTCGTTGTAGCGTCTGTCCAAAGTTGCAAACGGATCATCACGACTAGACCGCCTGCTAGTCTCTTGCTCAATAATTTTTAGGATCCGTCTTTGAGATTAGATCTCAATTTGACGTTATGATATGATCTTATTTATCCATTTAACATTTTGTTTTGCTGGCTGCATGAGCATATAATTGATCAGCCACACGCATTTTCCCGCAAGGCAGGGATATCGTCTAGTTGCTAACCATTGCTCTAGTTTATATATCTGATGAAAACCGCCGGAAGTGTCACTAAAATAATTGGCTATTTATGCAGCCAAAAAATATAATTAGACTGACAATATATTTTTTTTATTAAAACACCTCATGTAGCTTTATATTGTTTAAAAAAATTTCGCATGCCTGCATGTTCAGAGAAAAAAAAGGAGAAAAGAACAGTTCAACCTTCAAATAAAGAACAAAGAATACCTCAGCCATAGCTGACGTTATGACGCTTGGAATGGGTTCAGTTGTGTCACCGATACCCAAGCTTATGACCTTAGCGTCAGGGTACTTCTTCAGGTGAGCTTCACGCTTCATGCTAATCTGATGAGGGAGGATCAACTTAACATGTTAGTTTTAGCGAAACAACACGGCAAATTACTACGCTTGTCAAGTTGGTACCTCCGGGAACAAGTAGCCCTTCTGAAGCTTCTCCATGTTTGGATTGCGAAGAACGCTGGTCCGCACAGCTGAATTGGAGTAGTAGTAACATGGAGGAAGATGTTAAACATGATGAGATATCAAGAATGCAAGAGGAAATTACACAGAAACAGCTAGCCATGCCATGGTCTTGGTGTAAGCATGCAGTACCTTCAGTCTTCACATGAGGAGCAATAACATCCAGTGGAAGGACAGCCTTCTCAAGGAACCTGCATGGAGGATGAAGCAAACGGAAGAGACAATTAAATGATTTGAAATCCCTAATTATGAATGCACGTATCATCCACACACTAAAAATAAGCTGAAAATAAATAAATGAACTGCTGTGTGCCGTACTTGGTGGAGATCATATTTGCCGGCATGGATGAAGCTTGGCTGCCTATACTAGACAGAAAGCTTGGGAGCTAGAATGTGATGTCACTAGGCTGATAGCGCTTGGAGGCAAAAGGATGAGCTCCTGATGGACGTGTTTGCAGTGTCGGAGCAGAACCAAAGGTGGCAAGAGCAGAATGCGAGCAATGCTGGATTTATAGAGTTCAGAGAGCCTGGCTATCGGCTAGCTGGGTCGAAAAGGCTCGCGTTGAAAAGTAGCCTGCTCCTTTCCGTAGACTGCTGCCCGGATAGTCCACCTTGAAAATGTTTTCCATGGTTGGAAGCAATCTGAAATGAGTTTCAATTCTTTCAGACAGATTCTCTAGGAGTTTTTAGGCGGTCCTTGGCTATGCATAGTTTTGTCCCCCTTGGCAAGCTATGTCCACACCGGCACTGATCACCGGCATGCCACCTGTACAGACAGCCCACCGGCATTCAATGCTTGCGTTCCATTGTCACCAGACCGCGAACTTGATGAGAATTCACAGGATGAGATCTTCTAATTTAGGCGGTGTTTGGAACACCGCGTTAAACTTTAGTACCTGTCATATCGGATGTTTGTATACTAATTAGGAGTATTAAATATAGTCTAATTACAAAATTAATTGTACAGATGGAGTCTAATTTGCGAGACGAATCTATTAAGCCTAATTAGTCCATGATTTGATAATATGGTGCTACAGTAACCATTTGCTAATGATGGATTAATTAGCCTTAATAGATTCATCTCGCGAATTAGACTCCATCTGTGCAATTAGTTTTATAATTAGCTCATATTTAGTCCTTCTAATTGGCATCCGAACATCCAATGTGACCCTGCTAAAGTTTAACACCTCGTATCTAAACACCCCCAGGAGGTAAAAGTTCCAGAACCAGAACACGGCCAGGTCAGGTGAAGAGTTCCTTGGACCATGTACTACTTTTTTTTAGATAACTTGGACCATGTACTACTTTTTTTAGACAATGGATGATATATTTTCAGCACATTCTCTTTCGGGAATGCATCAGACCGCAACTATAAAAGTAGTCACCCCTACAAAGTTACGCACATGTGAAGGACCCACAGCCGGGGAAATACCGGTTTCTAACCCCATTTAGTACCGGTTGTGCAACCGATATTGCTAGTTCGGTATTAAAGGGAGGCCTTTAGTAATAAATCAAATAATCGGTACTAAAGTAGGCCAATTTAGTACCGGTTTGTATAAACAACCGGTACTAAAGGTCTTTTTTTCTATTTTTTCTCATTTTTTTATTTCTTTATTCTATATTCTATATTAGTATTTCGTATTTGTTTCGTATACTAGTTCTCGTACTCTAATATATATAAAGTTGTATTTATCTATAATATTGCATTTGAGATAATTATATATATAGACATATTGTGCATATACATATATGAATAATATTACATTGTATCAACTTTCCAATTTCAACATTTTGGAGTAACTATTCTGAACCCAAGTCCTGACGGTGATGCAGATTTGATCCATCATTATGGAACTCCCCCGCTGGATTTACTACCTCGTCCAGAAGAAATCCATCCAGGTGTTCTTGAATTACCCTGATTTTTTCCATCTCGAGGAGTGCTTCCTTCATGTCTCTCACCTATATCATTAGCAAATATTATTATATAGTAGATCAATGGGTTTGCACAATTAGAACTAATTTATTGTTAAGAAATTTGTATATGTACTCTGAATTCGTGGTCGACTATACGCTTGGGACCTACAAAGTCATGGATGAACTCACATACGTAGTATCCGCATAAATTATTCCCCAGATTCTATCTCAAACACTATGTATATGGCAAAAGAAGTTATGAAATATTTGTTGTATTCAAGGAAGTGTTACGAGATGTGGAAATTCAACACAGACTTGGAATTCAGGCTTGAAATCAAGTTCCTCCTTGAATTCACCTGCGTGATGTCGACGGAAGCGAGCCCATGCTTTGTTAAGAATGTCTATAAGGTTTTTGTATTGATATTTTGATTTCTCCGAAGAGTCCATGATATAGATCGCGCTTCGATCAACCGCGATAACAAGGAGTATCCAGTGGAAGCTGTACATATATGCATAGCCAAAGCTAGTTAGTCTTATGTTTAAGTGCTAGTTCAAAAAAGAAAAGAGATGGAAAACACGCTCACTTGAAGTTGTATGGTAGAAGTATGTACTTCTTGTAATGTTGGTTGTCTAGGAACTTATATATGTTGTTCAAGGTCCGATTTGGTATATCTCTTAGAGTTGTCTCGTTTATAATATCCGGGTCCATGAAGCCGATGTCATAGTATCCTTTTCTCCGGCAAGTTTGAATCTCCATCCTGCATGATACAAAATCGAATAGAAGTTAATACATCGCACAGAGCAAATTAAAGACTTACAGAACCCAAAAACTGATGAGTGACTTGTCAAGTATATCTTGATTGTAAAGGAAATAGAGTTCCTCTAGCAGCACATTTATAATGTCTTCCCCACGGAAATAATGTTGATCTCCAATCCGAACTTCGAGCATTAGCCACCAAAAAAAGATTCCTGACCCGCCGCAACAACATCTTCATGACATCTTTGCAAATAACGAAGCATTGTTCTCTCTCACGTGCTCATTTTCTTTGGCTTATCATGAGGGCCAACCCCTTTACCGCGAGAGGAACGACGATCGCCCCTACCATAGCCACTACCTCCAGCAGCAATAGCCATCTCTATGAACCACAATTTATTTATTAGCCTATATTTGCAAATGACTAAACTATGAACAAATTATATTTTTTCCCATAATTTATTTAGCTCAAACATAACAATAAATGAAAAGTTTCTCCATTGTAGCTTATTCTAAAAATGACTAATTACGTATCTCTATTTCATCTTATTATCTCTATGTACCACACTTTATTTCGCTCATATTTGCAAATGACTAAAATATGAACAAATTATATTTTTTCCGATAATTTATTTAGCTCATATTTGTAAAGGACTAAGCTCAATTATTTCTCTAATCTCATATCAATTTCTTTGACTAATACGAAATATAGCATACAAAAAATTGTAGCTTATTCTAAAAAACACAAATAAGAGCTCTAAATAACACATGCATATAAATGAATTTTTTTATCCATTGTATCTTATTCTAAAAATCATAAATTACTCTAGTTCTAAAGCATAAAACTTAGTATACTAACCACGTATCAAGGGAGGATGAAGTTTCTAACCTTTAGAACACTTGAATGAGTGAAATCCCCATGAAATGGTGTCCAATCCGGCAGCACCTCCCCTATGGCGCCATGGATAGGATGAAGCCCGAACTGTGGTGAATGGCTCGGGTAGGAGGAAGAAGATGGGGGGTTTATAGGAGGGAAGTTAATAACGGTTGGAGGCTGCACTCGGTATTAAAGGTTGCATATTAGTACCGGGTGGAGCCTCCACCCGGTACTAATGTGCAACCTTTAGTACCGGTTGGAGCCTCCAACCGGTACTAAAGGACGTCACGGGGGACTCCTAGGGACCGGTACTAAGGGTTAGGATAAATGCTCAGTTTTCCGGTAGTGACGACTCAGACTGACTGTAGAGATGGTTTTGTGCCTTCTGTGTCTGCATACCCTGCATGGCTACATTGCCCAGGGACGTGCACATGTGCAACTTTCCAGACAACTGCCTGAAACTGTTCTAACTGGGATTTTCACTGGCATTCCCTCATGGCCTGATTATGTGCTTGATTGATTTTGAATGTTCGTGCAGTTCCGGGAATAATTTTCTTTGCCGACCTCAGACCTGACCATTACCAAGTCCTCCGATCACTTGTGTAACCGTACAGAACGAGGTTCGTTGAACAACCTCTGGACTCCTAGAAGACATTAAGCGAACCTGTGCTCTTTTCCTTTTTCTCTAAAATGAAAGCTACTTATTGACCATTGTATAAAAATATGTATAATTGCTGAGTGCGTCGACGCACCTGCTAGGGTAAAACATATATATGCATGTGTCTATCATCAACTCCGTACTGCTCGACATCTACTAGTTCCATGTCTATTCTTCTTCTTTTTTTCGAGAGGGGCAAGGTCAATTTTGCCCTCATTGTACACTAGCTAGAAATTCAATGGAATGACAATTGCTAATCTATGTCTGTTGCTAGGTCCTGACCTAACCTTAAAAACAAGAATATCTACAAGGTGCAAATAAGCCAACTGAGTTGACTCCAAATCTCCTTATTGTTTTCAGGTAGACCTTCTGAATAGCTAGGTAATTAAGTCAAGTCACAAATTTCAGTTCCTCCTGTCAGGGTCAATGCTACGAAGGTAGTAGGTAAGAGTGATTTTTGTCATTAATTTTCAGTAAATCTTTTCTCAGTTTGTGGAAGCAGAAGTAGTATAATCTGGCCTCTGAACTTGGATGCTCTTATATACATCAAATAAGGGGCATAAGGGAATGATATGTGAGAGCATCATGTACGTAGCATTGCACTTTGCAGATAAACGGATATTTTCAAGAAAATGAAAAATCACTAACCACAACCAAAGTATTAATAAAGATAATAATTACTACCTCTGATCTTAGTTATATATATATATATATATATATATATATATATATATATATATATATAAATATTTTATTTTTTAAACTAGCTTGCTTGTCCTAAACGACACCTCTTAGATTATATATGTCCGTGCTGCACTGCTGCTGCGATTTAGGGTTTTGGGTTTTGACGGGTCATCCATGGATGCCGAGCTTCGAGGACCTTGGGAGGCAGGTTGGCCGATGAATAATGTGAGCGGCCGGCAAAGTGGCGAGGTTAAAGTCAGCAACTGAAGATTAGCATCTCCCTAATCACGTACAGCTGGTTAGTGATAGTCTGCACATGAAGCTCACTCGACATGCATTCGTGGTCAACCAACAAATAGTGGTTGGTCAGCTCACGCATTCATACACACATCAAGTACTCTCCATATGCATACACATTATTAATTAGAACTTGAATAATTGCAGTATTGTTTGATTAGCATCGGCAGATGTCACATATTGTTTTTCTATACAATATCACATACACAAATTTTAATTCATATACGTATCAAATCATTCAACTCCACCAAAAGAAAAATATCACATATACTCTAGCAGAAACGCACAGCCAGGTTTTGACGTTTCAGATGCAATGAACATACAAAAGAAAAGACAAGGGACTTGTGCATGTGTCACGGCAGTTGAAAGGAAAGAAAATGCAATGAACCTTTTACCTTGGTTAACAACAGCGTTGTTCCCTCGTTGGATTGAACGTCCAGTACTTTTAGAGTCACGGCAGAGTCACGGCAGTGATGTGATCCCGTCGTTACTTCGTTTTCACTGTGTGCACGTTTTCTGCTCCATGCAGAGCTTTTCTTGCTGGGAACTCTCCACAGGTCGTCCATCAATTTTGTCAGCATCAAATTTGTCCTTGACCGTCTGTCTATGCGTGAGCATTTCGTTCGCTCCTCCAGCTTAATGAGAAGAAAATTCAGGACGACGCTGCTTAGTTTATAATCAAATTGTTAGATTTCAGGAACGCGTAAGAGAAATGGGTGCCATTGTGCTAACAGCATGTGGGAGTTAAGATATATACCGAAACGCGGCAAATGCGCAGGAGTCAACACTTGTTTTCTGAAGTTGGTTGTGCTAGGTAATGGTTGACTAATTTGCACCGGCGATCACTTTCATGCTTACATTTGTAATCACCATTTCCTAGAAATGAAATGTTCATTAGCACTGTTTTAAAAGAAGGATAAGATAGTCGTTACTGATAGATGTCATATACAATGCGTCCATTAATTTTCTTTAAAATACATGTTTTGTCCTTTTTTCTGTGGTAAACAAGAGCATTACATTTCTACTCCCTCCTTTCAAAATGTAAGGTAGTGTTTGTTTGACCTCTTAAGAGTAAAGTTCGACGGTCAATATCTCATGTATTTATATTGTTCAAGACCATGAAACCGATGTAATTTGAAGGTACATTCAAATACGAATCCAATATTACTAAATTTGCTTGTATGCAGTATAATCTATAGCTTTTTAGGCTAATTTGTAGAAAATAGAAAAAAAAATATCCGACCACTGCAACCGCCCACAGCTAAAATCTATACATTAGGCTTGAAAATGAGCAAATTCTTTTTTTTCCTTCTGAAAACCAGATTCTCGAGGTGAAAGAAAGGAGGAAAGAACCAGACGAAGTGCAGTCTGATGTGGCCACATGGATCTAGATTTTCGATAGACACATGCCACCGCTGGCCTTTGGTACTAGTTGTACAAACTAATATTGCTACTTCGGTACTAAAGGCCAACTAAGGGGAACCTTTAGTACCGGGTCAAATAATCGGTAGGGTATTAAAAAATAAAAAAAAGAAATCCGTCGATCGGAGCCTCAGCCGCACCCCGCCACCGTCCACCCGAGCGCCGGAGCCCCGACCGCACCCTGCCATCCTGAGCCTCGCACCAGAGAGGGGGGGAGGGATGCGGCATACTTACGTTGCTCAATCATCACCGTCGGTTGCCGCCGCCGCCGGATTTGAGGGAGAGGTGGCCGCTACTCCAAGATCCACGCTCTCCTTGCTCTGCCACGCCTACCGACGCTTCGCTGCCGCGCCATCCTGCCGGAGCTCCGCCACGCCTTGCCGACGCTCCGCCGCCTCGCCGCGCCCTCCCTTCTTGCCTCCTTCGCTTCTTGCCCCGCCGCCACTCCTCGCCACATGTAAGAAGTGAGGGGCGAGTGGAGGAGGGAGGAGAGGGGCGGCGAGGAGAAGAAGAGAGAGAGGGGCACGGGTGAGAGGCCGGATGAGGGGACGAGCGGATAAGTACGTGTGGGGAGGGGAGTGAGCGTGGAGTGAGAGAGAAGGGACTGACGCGTGAGGGGAGGTACCCCTTTAGTACCGGGTGGAGACTTCACCCGGTACTAAAGGTCACCTATTAGTACCACGGGGGCTCCTCGAGGACTAGTCGTTAGACCCGGTACACATCAGTACCAGATCAAAATGCAACCGATACTAAGCCTCGGAATGAATGCTGAGTTTTACAGTACATCTTGCTTGCTAGCTACGTATGCATGTTCTTGGAAATGTGTATGAATGTTCGGGCTCCGTACACACGAGCTTCCTGGCAATGAGCTGCAAGCCTGCAGCTGCACACGCGTGGCAAATGGCGGTGGAGCTGTGGTCCAAGACGAAGCATGATTCAGACTGTGCTGCGTAGCTAGCGCTGTCGAACGATCTATCCATGAGGTCAAATGACGATACGAATATAGGCGGCCGGCGATGCTGTGGTAAGGAAGGTGCAGGTGTGTTTTCTGATGGAATATAGTAGTAGTTTTTTTCTCCTTGCACGGGGACCTGCCGTTAGCGGCTTTTGCTGCTACCAGGCCGGCCAGCTCGCGATAGATAGATGTTCAGTAGTCGTGCTCAGCCGGAATCAAAGGAGATGCATTGCATGTGTTGTCAGAATTTTCCACGGGTAGTCCTCGTGAACAAGATAAGATGGTTACACAAGCCAGATAAGATGCCAGTGTTCGTGGGAGCAAGAGAGTGGCTGGCTCCTCGCTG
Source organism: Setaria italica (assembly GCF_000263155.2). Classification (NCBI taxonomy): domain Eukaryota; kingdom Viridiplantae; phylum Streptophyta; class Magnoliopsida; order Poales; family Poaceae; genus Setaria; species Setaria italica. Next base: position 54,004,522 of record NC_028458.1, on the reverse strand, counting down.
AGGTTGTCAGCGATGGATTCAGTAACTGCCGCGCGCGTTCCACTGTGCACCAGGCCTCGTTGGCTATATGATTATGCCTGTTCCCTATATGATTGTGGGATCTGCAGCAGACTGCCAGCTCCGTATATGGTTATGTCTGTTTGCGCAATGCAATTATATGCAATTCGGGTAGTAGGCCGATCAGTTGAATCTCTTCTGTAATTGGACAAAAGTTAAACAAAACCGTTAGATTTCCCATTTTAGTAGTCTTTTACGATTTTTACCAATTACCATGACAGCAACCCGGGTAATTGTTACCAAGACTAAAGTTGGAAAAGGTAGACCAGGCAGCTAGCTAGGTACAGGGAACACATGCATCGTCCAAGATTCCTGAGATCTTCCAAAGTCTGTGCTACAGAGAACAGCGATAAGCTCTCGAGTGAAGACGATCGAGATGTGTATACGCAGCGACCGCTGCTGCGTACATGTGCAACAAGAAGTAAAAAAGAAGAAGAAGCGGATAACGAGAGATCCCTTTTTTTCCAGGTGCCCGTTCGGCGAGAGGGCTTCGCGGCTTCTGCTGCACGCGTCGATCCGCTGTTATTATTCGGCTCCATCTGCTTGCCCGATCGTACCAGCGGACGGCGACGCCACTGCTAGCTGCTAGCTGGTGTCCGAGCTGGCTGGATATGCGGTGGGCTAACGTAGCGAGCCACCGTGAAAGTTTCCATGCGAGATACTAGATGCCTCCTCATCGTCGATCGTTACGTTGTTGCCGACGGTGTGGTATGTATGAAAGGGAGGTTTCCTCCCAATTTCCTGCAAGTCCTCATCCCTTTCCCGATCTCCTCTCCTCCCGTGCATTGCATGCGGCCGTGCCCACGCCCCCCGGATCGGACGTGCAGGTACGCATCGATCGGGACGAGCTCGATCGGCGGTGCCGCGTGCCCCGCTCCGGACCAGAGGAAGAAATAAAGCAGAGGGAACGGGCGAGGAGACCGGACACCGGAGCCCCGCCCGAGTCGCGCGCATGCCTCACCGCAATTGGAACGGGCGGCGGCGCCCGACCTGACCAGAAATGCGTCGACCACCACGTGCGAGAGGTGACGCGAAAGCCCCCACGCAAGCCAAGCTTCGGTGGTGCTCGCATTGACTCGCGGGTCGTGGCGGAGCAGTCCACAAGACTAGAAGCAGTAGGACGGGCGTGTCCCGGCCGTTTTCTTCACTGGGAAAATGGGACGGGACCAGCACGTACGAGTGCGCGGGGAGCGTTTGCACGTGCCGAAATCACCGTTTCAAGTTTCTCGCGTGGACGACGGACTTGAATTTTGAACGTGCTGTCGGATTGCTGGAATTTTACGGTCTTCAAGGTGTAACCCCTTTAGGGGAGTTTGCTGAATTTTGACCGGGTCCCCCTTTTTTTTAAAACTTAATTTTGTCATGGGTTCAGAGGTTGGTTGGACCAGGCGGCACGTTACTGTGCGTTTAGCTCCCCGTGCAGTCAACTGTCATGTTCCCCAAGGCGATGACGGTATCAAAAAAAAAAATCAAATTTATATGAGCAAGCATTTAGGTCCTGTCGTCGCATTGTCCGGTCGGCAGGCCCATCTACAGAAAATTGCCGAGCGAGAGGACGCCAGGGCCTGTGTAATCACTCCGTGGGCCGTCGATGGGCGTGAAGCCGCCCCCCGGCATGTGGGCCACAACCCATGCTAGGCAGTTCGCTCAAGCACCACAATTTGTTTGGCTACAGGCCTTCAGGCAGGCTAGCAGCAAACACAAGCTTTTATTGGCACCAAATTCCAATCATGCAAAATACAATCACAAGCAGCACTCGCATGCTGACCGGGTACCCCTATACACATCACACCACAGTTCACACAGTATTCTTTATTCTATGCAGACGCCACGCTTCTGCGTGCTCAAGAGCTCCTCTGACCGAAGCGTGTCGCACAACCCGTGGAACACTTCAAGAGCTGCATCAGCTTGCACGATAGCGAAATCCACTGCCGTGGGCACAGTAGATAGAAATACTGATTACCACACCCATATGTTTATTTTGCAAAGCGCCGCAGCAAATTCAGCATTCCAGGTCGCCGCCCTTCTTATTGGCCAGGCACGCTTCCACAGCTTCGCCAACCGTGAGGAAGATCCAGGCTTCTCCAGTTCCGTCGATGAGCTGTGCTAGTTTCATCTTGTGGATCACCTGCCATCCAGGGCTAGCTATAGCCATCTGCACATTGTTGTTCTCAGCAAGTGAAGGAGGATGGAGTGGTTGTATTGCATCATTTTTCTGCAAAAGTCAAAGTGTGAGAGTATCAGAGCGTGCACCTGTATGCCACGAGACACCAGCTCCTTGTGCAGTTCTTCCAGCGCTGCAAGACCTGCGGTGTCAATGTTCACCACATCTGCACGCCAGGGGTCACATAATATAAGCTTGTGATAGATTGTGGTACTAACAGATTAACAACCAACTTGTGGAAATTCATTTACTTGACATGTCAAGAACGACGGAGCGGATTTCCTCAAGCTTTTCGGTTACCCATCCTGTAATCCTGAATACAAGAAACACGTGTTAATATTTAGAAGTGCACTGCAACCTAACAATGCCCTGTGTTGATTCCACTTGCTTAATTACAAGTTAGAATTCATATCTATACCTTTCTCTGATGAAATTGGCGTTTATGAAGCAGAGGAATGAGGTGTCAATGCGTGTGGTCAGAACAGCTGGTGTTTGACAAACCATTGGATACTGCTTGATGTTGCAGAATATGTTTGTTCCCCGAAGCCTACCGAGGATCTGGACCTGAGGCCGAACTGAGTGTACAATAACCTTTGCAAAGGAGACACCAACCTGCAAAATGTACTCCATTGGTGGAATGAACTTTTGAGAATCAAAATCAAAACAGTAAAGGTGAGCTTGAACGAGTAACCATACTGCAACTGAAAGCCCAATCTCCACTGATCCAAATAGGACACCAAGAAATGAACCCATGCATGTGAGGAAGTCCATCTTGTCGACTTTCCACAGGATGCAGATTTCGTGCACATTGATCAGCCCTGGAAGTGCTGACAGAATGATTGATGCAAGTATGGACACTGGTGTATAGAACAGGAGCTTCATGAGCAGCTCCAAGGCAACCATCACAGTGGCAGCCATGACAACATTTGACACGGCTGTCTTACAGCCAGCTGTGAAGTTTACAGCTGTCCGGGAGAAAGACCCTGCAGATAATGGCCACCGTAATGTAGCTGTAAAACAAGTTAACAGCAGTACATGATAGTGCTTAACTTTTATACACCTGTTGCCACATAGCAAGATGATAAGGATCCTGCTACATTCATGAAGCCCATTGCTACCATTTCCTTATTGCCATCCAATTTATATCCGTTTATGACTGAAAAGGAGCGACCAACAGCAATTGCTTCCTATAACAAAGTAAGAAACAGCAGATAAGAATTAATATAAGAGTAGTTCACTCCTTTTAAAAGAAACCTGCATTGTATCTACTAGTTTTTTCAATTACAATTGGACTCATGTAAGAGTAGTTCATTTCTTTTACAAGAAACCTGCATAGTTTCAGAGCAAATGCAGAGTAATTGGCGAGCCAATTTTAATCTAAGTAGTGGATGTTGGGACTTGAGGATTTTGCAATTGTGTACTTATTTGTTCATATAAGAGCATTGAATCATTAATCAACTCCACTGCTATATTAGGAGACGTTTTTTACGTTGCCCTATGGTGCAGTTTAATATATTCGTACAGTAAACTCATACCGTTAGAGCAATAACAGCACAAATAAGAGCTATCTTTGCACATTCTGTAACATAGGGTCCATTGAGATTTATCTGCTTGACTGAACTCGAATTGATGCCTGCATCCACTTTTTGTATGATTTTCACACCACGGTTATCAGCTCTAGTCATATAAACCATGAGAGTAGATAATGCAACTGAGAGCACAGGTGCAATCGCTGAGACCCAGAAGAGCTTCTTATTTTTCCGACCCTAAAATTATTGATGTCCCAACCTTTAAATCATGTATTGCAAGAAAAGAAGCAAGTGAACATATAAGCAAATGAGAGTGAGAACAGCTAGATAATCTTACTATGAATCTCATGCCAAGAATGAACAGGAAAAAGGAACATCCAATGAAGAAGTTCTCGGGGTGCCACTGCCACCACATGCCAGATGAACGTTGCATTAAAAAGGAGGTATCCAAAAATAACAAACATTATGACAAAAAATGCGAAAATTAACAAGGATTTATCAGAAAAACATTAAGAAATGAAAACGAACAAAAACTACACTAGTCACTCAAAGACACATTTCCTTACAGACTTGTGGTTGTCCAATCAAGAGTAATTGGTAAAGAGAGTTTACAGTTGCTATAGCAAGATTGACTATGCATATGATAAGCCAACATCCATGATCATCGATTCTTTCATTGGAACTTTTCTTTTCAAGATATCGTTCTGTGTCCATTGACAGTGAACAGAAGGGCAAAATGCTTACTGGTTCATGAACAGAAACCCAAACTGCTCTGGTGACAGATACAATATCTGTGTTACTTGTGAAATGACTAAGCCCAAGTAGCCCCTTCAACTGCTGCAGTCCAATAACAATGGCAGCTCCTCCCATGAATCCAGTGATTGCAGCATGTGAGAGAAAATCCACAAGGAAACCCAACCTAAGCATCGATGCAAAAGGCCAATTAGTGAAAGTAAGGAAAGTAAGCTCATTGTGATCACAAGACTGCTAAGGCTCTACCTCAACAGACCAAATGCAAATTGGAAGACACCAGTAAGGAATGTCACAGTGAAAATCATTTTCCGATAGGAAGCCAGATCGATGGCTGGGTCAGCTATCTTCTGAACCATTGATGAAAGCAAGAGTGACACAACTGCAACTGGTCCGATGGCTATCTCCCTAGAGGTCCCCATAACAGCATATACAAGAGGTGGCACGGCACTTGTATCTTCCCCACAAAAAAAAGAACCACTTAATCAGAAGAACATCAAAAGAGAAACAACAACAACAAATCCTTTTAGTCCCAGAAAGTTGGGGTAGGTCAACGAAACATCAAAAGAGAGAAAAGCGAAAAGCAATTTTACTTACAAAGACCATACTGAGGATCCAGTTTTGCCAGATTTGCATATCCAATGCTCTAGAAAATACCAATCCAATGAAGCAAGTCAAATACATGTAAAATATATGTATGAGTACTAACAATATTACTTATCATCCAAAAAATGTCACCTGTGGAATGCTAAGGCTTGCGAGAGTAAGACCAGCCATGACGTCGCTTCGAAAAGACTTCAAGCTGTAGCTTTTCGACCATTCAAGTATTGGAAACAGACTATGCAGAATTGACATTGCGCACACAGAGAGTGTGAAATGCTTATCTGCACTTCGGTAGCGAACTGCCTTTCTAAGCATGCCAATAAGTTCATACCACAGGCTTGGAGGCTCTGGCCCTTGCAGCACCAGGTCTGCAAAACCTTCCCTTTTGGGTACAGATGCCTCGCTTGCCATAGGCTCGATGGCTAGTTTTGAAGTGTTTGGGTGAACTCCCTGAGAGAACTGCCAAGATTCCATCACATCATATTGGTCCCTAAAAGATTTCAGGCAAGCAGCACAGATCCGCGTGAATCTTGGATGATTCAGGTGTATTTCACTGCTCTAAGTTGATCTTACAATGTGCTATATATAGTGCTCTTGGTTTATGCTGAGTACTATTCAAGAAAGGAATGGATGCACTATAAAGGGCCTGTGCCTATAGTTCTTGGTTAAAGCAAGATACCTTTTAGAGACAAGAGACAGTGCATTATACACGGTTGGGCCTCCTATTTTTGCAGACGCATCTTGGTATGCAAAGGAGGCACATTAATACACCAAATGAATTCAACTGTACCCCAGATTTCTAATCATGACTGTTCCACTAGGCTTTGTTTTGATGGAAATACAGGTTGTCTATCTGACTATTATCTGTGGCATTCCAATTGGTACTCTTTGGCTCTTTGCATGCCTAAGTAGCTGACTCTTCAGAATTGCAAGTTCACAACCAAGAAAACAGCAAAGGAAAACATGCAGCACGCAAGCAGATATTGTGGCGAGTGACTGCTGCCAGGAAACACCATGTCCAAGGTATATAGTAAGTATGGACATCAACAGTGACAATAGGGAGGTGAGGGGCAAGACCTCGAAACACTGCACAACTGGTGGTTTTAATGGTCGTAGAAGCATCAAGCAAAGAGAAAAACATGTTTGTTTGCTTGATGTTGACTTGTTGAGGAAGAAGAGGAGAAATATGACTGTATGGAATGCAATCATCAACGTGTACCGAGTAAAATGATGTGTTGCTAATTCATGCTGATGCTAAAATGTTTCATCTGGTGCAACAATCTACTAGTGAGAAACTTGTACAAGCAAGGGGGGCCATGGCCCACACATAGCTCCGCCTAAATGTGAATGAGAACTACCATAGCAGGCTTCAGCAAAGGAGCAGCAAGCAGCACTAAAGAAAAGGTTCCAATTGTTGCAAAAAAGTTTTCTAGAACCAACAGATAGCAGTTACCGCTTCCTGTCAGAGAATAAGAAGAAAATCACTTTTTATGTCCCCTCCAATCACTTGCTCTTTGCCAACGAAATTAAAGGGAATATATGGAGACACAGGGATAACTGCAAATAAAATTGCTGACCTGCAGTAATATTGTTGAAGGAAAAAGTGGTGAATGATAGAACTTAATGCGACTTTTCCATAAATAATTGCACAGCTGACCCTCATTTGACTTTGAAGTTCTTCAATCACCATAATCTTCAAGCAGAATAAAAATAGAAATGTTTTACTGAACCATAGGATGAATGATGACAGAAGTTGTGCTATAGTACTCAACCCAGGAGCTTATATTTTTTCGAAAGACAAGGAGGCTTATCTTGGAGCAGGCCTCTATTTTGAGCTCTGCGTATCATGCATACGATAAGTGCTGAATTTGCGGTTGTCACACATTGATTACGCCAACGCAGATGTACCCAGCCACATACCCACATGGCTTTGCTTTAAGCAAGATTCGAATATCAATATTCTACGCAATCAAGTGTTCTGATAGAATCAAACTAATTAGTCTAACATGTGATTTGATATAAGTTGGCCTTACCAAACAAATGTGTGGCAGTAACAAATATGGCTAGCCAAGAATGGTGAGTGGTGAATGGTGGCCACATATTTTGGACCCATGGCAAGCAAGTATAGACTTTGATCATAATACACAAAATAGCTCATTGGATGTGTTGAGGGAAGTGGTTTGTCCACTTACTCATTGCCAATCAAGGTATGTTCCTTTCAAAATTTCGAATAATTGGCTAGAGTCAACTATAATACTGTGCAAAGAAAATCACGCACGGACGGGATGTTTAGGCCTAGACAGAACAAAGTTTTTTTTTCCTTTTTTTTAAGTGGATGCAGACGATCTGATTGCTTTCATTACTCCCTTTAGTAAAAAGTAACTACCGTCCTTTAACACGTGTAATCAAACTATATTGCTTTTCTTAGCATAGTTCTCAACAACAATCTAGTACTGCAGAGTCTACATCCAGTTTCTATGGAAGTGAAACCAAGATGTATAAGTGAAGGCTTCTTTCAAATGTAAAGAGAGAAGCAAAGGTGTTTCATGCTCTTTTTTTAGGGATTTTTATTTCGAGGGAACTAACGATGAGTGCCTGGTACTTTTTTAGAGGCGAGTACTTCTGACTTCCTGTAAAAAGCCGGCAAGAAAACAATGGCGTACATCGGGTGAAGTCCATTCATGGAAAATGAAAAACAATAGCGTAAGGTCGCTGTTGTAAGAAATCGCATCTCCCAGGAATCGAGGGCAACCTGAAGACAAGGCCGAGGTGGGCTCTCTCGCCCGGTCGCGCCTTATCCTCCCCCATTCTTGGGCGTTTCGCCCCATTGCTGCCTGATTCACCATCCATCCATCTCCCTCTCCTCCTCCTCCCTCTCGTCCGTTGCATCAGTGCATCGCTCGCTCCCTACGGACCTACTAGCCGCCATCTCCGCACTCTTCGGCATCGCAGCAGTGCCCGCACGGGAGGGCGGCGCGTGCACACGCGGCAGCGAGACCGGCGGCTCGACGCCGGGAAGACGACGAAAGGGCACGCGGTACTCGTCGACCTGGGGCCGGGCAAGTGGGCCCGAGTGAGTGGAGCGGTTGAGCGGCCTGGCACAACTGATAAGCCCAGCAGGCCGGCCTAGTATATTCGTTGGGCCGTCGTGGCCCGCTAATAACCAAAAAGAAACAGCACGGACCGCGCACAGCCCAGAGCAAACGACCCGATGGGCTTGGCTCTCAATTTGCACGTCTGAGCGGCGGCGGGCGGGGGCACGACGCCGTCGTCATCGCAGAGACGAAGGGCTTCCCCTTCCTTCCCGAAGCTCCGAACCCTACGCCGAGTCCGACCTGACGGACGGACACAGCGGCGACACCGCCTTGCCTGTACGCTCTGCTCCTCCTCGCTCTTCTTCTCTCCCCCTTAGGTTTTTTTATACAGACTTATAGAGGCGCAGCTGTATGCTTGTGGTTGCTTCTTGTTCTTAATTTCCGGTAGCTCTTTTTAGGAGGTGCGGAACTATTTTTTAGGGATCAGAGACACACTTGGTTAAGTAGCATGAGTTCATGACTAGAACGCCCAACATGGCAACATGAACCTTTGTAGCACGGCAGGATTTTGTTCCCCACAGCCACTCCTCACTACAGCCAATCAGTTATAGGTAGTTGCCTGCTCATCGTGCGCAAACATTGCAGTAACACCTTCATAGGATGCAAAGCTGCATCACTTATGGGATTATTTCTACTGATTACCACGCGCTCAACATTCGAGAGCCGTGCCCTTTTGTTCAGTTAGACAGGCCTCCACTGCTTCACCTACTGTCAGGAAGATCCAATCTTCTCCTATTCTGTCCACGACCCGCGACACTTTCATCTTCTGTACTGCATTCCATCCTGGACTGGATATAGCCATCTGCAGATAGTTTGTTTCAGAAATATCATGAGAACATTTTACCTGGCAAGTTGGCACTATAAGTCTTATTTTGCCCCCAAACTTAAAAGTATGCTAAGCAGTTAAGTACTTCACCTGTATGCCAAGAGAAACCAACTCCTTGTGTAATTCTTCTAGTGCTGTGAGTCCTGAAGTGTCGATGTTTACCACACCTGCAAAAAAAAAAAAACATGGTTATATCAGTTTGCCATAGTACAGTGGCGGAGTTTGCCTAAGAATTGATAGGAGGCCGATGCTTAGATAAGACAGCTACATTAGTTCACAGCTAGCAATTAACTAATAAAACAAAGCATTTCCTTCTATAAATATTGCACAAGGCTTTAAGCACTTACTTGACATATCAAGGACAACTGCTTGTATCCTCTCTCTTGCCTTCCCATCTGATGCCTCCACTTCTTCCCGTACCCACTCTATGATCCTGAATGAACAACATTTATTTCAAATCTATACTGAATTTTCATAAATCCAGATTATATTTTTTTTATGAAACAAGAGGGGGGGGGGGGGGATCCCCTACTGGATATATCAGATTTATATTTTGAGATTGCTAGTACCTTTCTTTGATGAAAGTGGCATTGATGAAACACATGAAGGATGTGTCGATGCGTATCGTCAGTACAGTCGGAGTTCGGCAAGCTACAGGGTATTGCCTGATACTGCAGAAGATATTTGTCCCTTGTAGCCTGCCAAGAACCTCTACTTGAGGTCGGAGCGACTGTATGATGATCTTTGCGAAGGAAATAGCAATCTGCAGCAATATAATCAGTCCCCCGCAAGTCAGAAAAGCTGAAACATAATGCTAAAATGTGATTCAAATGGAGGTATCTCAAGCATCTTACTGCAACAGCAAGGCCAATCTCCACCGAGCCAAATAGAACACCAACGAATGCACCAAGGCATGTGACGAAATCCATCTTATCAACTTTCCATATGTTGCAAGCTTCTTTGATGTCAATCAGTCCGGGAAGAGCTGATAGAATGATGGAGGCGAGCACCGCCATGGGCGTGTAGTATAGGAACTTCATAAACAACTCTAAGGTAATAAACACGGTGATGGACATGATGATGTTTGACATTGTTGACCTGGCGCCTGCGCTGAAGTTCACAGCTGTTCGGGAGAATGAACCTGCAGAACATTTGTCAGACGTAATGACCAACATATTTTGCTTCTTTTAAAAAGATTGCAGCAGGCACCAAAAATAATGATCACCTGTTGCAACATAGCATGAGGACAGAGATCCAGCAACGTTTGAAAATCCCATGGCGAGCATTTCCTTGTTTCCATCAAGTTTGTACCCCCTTACCGAAGCGAATGACCGTCCAACAGCAATAGCTTCCTGAGAAAGGCAATGCATACTTCTGTTTTCAGGCATACTGCATACGTATTTCACCATTGAACACAAGATGAACTGCTTACTATATATGTCAATTACCGTAAGTGCGATGACTGCACAGATGATGGCAATCTTGGCACATTCAGAAGTATGTGGCCCATTCAGATGTATCTGCTTGGCTGAGCTAGGGTTGATGCCTGCATGCACCTTCTGAATGATCTTCACGCCATGCTTGTCAGCTCTTGTTGCATAGACCGCAGCAGTGGACAGAATGACTGAGATCAAAGGCGAGATCGCAGACAGCCAGAATAACTTCTTGTACTTCCTCCCCTGTGGTTCCATTGCACAATTCATGTTGTTGTGTTGGTTAGTAAGTTACCGTCCAATTTATCGGCCAGTCAAAAAGATCAATGGTTGAAGAGTCATCTTACGATGAACCGTGTGGTGAGGATGAATATAAGGAACGAGCATCCGATTAAGAAGTTGCCTGGGTGCCACTGCATTTGGATAACACAGACAAAAGGAGCCACATGAGAAGCGGACATTGAGTAAAGCCAAGCACCAGGTGGAGGCGTTGACTTGAAGGCCCGTGCTATCGTTGTCGGAGCAGTGGGCTCCAACACTAAACAGTGGAGCATGTGCAGGCAAGTGGAATATTATTCACAATGTTATGCTCTTTATCCAAAACAGTTTGTGAAGTGGAATATCATTCCAAGTAATGACCGTGACTAATCGGTGTGTCTGTTGTGGCCTTGTGGGGTGGGGAGAGGAAGAGCACATGCTCCTGCACAATAAAGCCAGTGCTTTCCTTGGCGACAGGGACAGGGAGAGAGACAACTCACGGGGTCATGTAGCGCCGAGCACACAGCCTTGATCACCGAGACGATGTCGGTGCTGTTGGTGAAATGGCTGAGTCCAAGCAGGCCCTTCAGCTGCTGCAGCCCAATCACGATGGCCGCACCCGCCATGAACCCGACGATGGCAGCGTGCGAGAGGAAATCGACGAGAAATCCCAGCCTGGGGACGTGAGGAGCCGACATGGGTAATTAAAGACCACATGTATAGGGCACTCCCCAACATGGGAGAAGGCAGCAGAGTATATTTGCACGTGAACTGCGTAAAAGACGTTTTGGTAATATGAGCAGACCTGAACAGACCGAAGGAGACCTGGAAGACCCCGGCGAGGAAAGTCACGGTGAAGACGAGCGACCGGTAGGTCGCCGGGTCGGCGGCCGGGTCGACGACGTTCTGGATCATTGACGACAGCAGCAGCGAGACCACGGCGACGGGCCCGATGGCGATCTCCCTCGACGTCCCCATGACAGCGTAGATCAGAGGTGGCACAACGCTCGTGTCTTTCAGGAAAACACACACAAAAGGATGAGAGATAGAAACATGGCGTGTGCTTTTGCGCTAGCTAAATTGTTGTGCACAGTCATGGAGAGGGTTTCTGATACTTACAAAGGCCGTACTGAGGGTCCAGTTTGGCAAGATTGGCGTATCCAATGCTCTACAATATCATATCCGAACGAATCACATGTCAGATAAGGACGAGAAAACAACTCTACACATCTGAAAATTTCAAGGCAAAATCTATGATCTTTGGAGCATATGGTGGCTGCTGCCTTGTTTTTGATGAAAGCTGCTGCCATATGAAGTGTGTAACTACTAGTGTTTTATCTTCGTGATTGTGTGACATATGGTAGCTTGTGAATTGTTTTTCGAAAAAGAGTAGCTTGTGAATTGAGCAAGCGTGAATTGTACAAAAGCTATGATCCTTGGAGCATATATATGGTTGTTGCTGCCATGTAACTACTGATGTTTATCTCGTGATTCTGTCCGAGGTTTAGTGCAAGAAACACCAGCCAGTTGTCACCGCAAATAAAGATGTAGTGCATCCAAGCATACTCGTGTGCAGACAACAAAGAGCATTATGAAGAGGCAGCTGAAACTGAAGCCTGAACTGACGAGCAAGCGTGTGTAACATGAGCAGCCACCGGAACCTACCTGCGGGATGCCAAGGCTGGCGAGAGTGAGGCCGGCCATGACGTCACTCCTGAAGTCCTTGAGGGTGTAGCTCCTTCCCCACTGCAGCACCGGGAACACGCACTGCAGCGCCGTGAGGGCCCACGCGCACGGCGGCGCCCGGCCGCCAGCACCGCCGGAGGCCCGTGGCCGGAACGCCTTGCCGACCACGCCGACGAGCTCCTCGCGCAGGCTCGGCGGGCTTGGGCTGTTCAGCACGAGCTTGCCCGTGTCCGGACGCTTGGATACCTCGAATGCGGCCACGGCGGCCGACGATTCGACGGCTGCCGAGGTCTCCATGGCTGAAGAGGGCAGCTGTTGAAGTGTTTGGGGAAACTCGGGAGCCGAAGCTCCCTGGCTTAAAAAGGGGGTCTCGGTTCTGGTTCTGGCGCTTGGACGGAGAATAATATTGCGTTTAGGTGACAACGATCACGGGCGGATTAGAATTCCTCTCGTGTAAACATCACCGTGGGAGACGGATCATATAAGGACGGTGGACGGCGATATGATTCGCTGGGAGGGAGGGTATTAGAGGAAGAAGACACCCATCCGGTGCATGGGTGAGGGTGAGCCTGCCCCCAAGGGAGGAAATGCTCGGCTGGAGTTGGAGAGAATGGATGCCGGAGCCAAATTGACGAGTTGCTATATATGGGCTGGGTGCGGTAGACTGGTAGTGGAGTGGCAGCATGGATCAAGCACACAAAGAGGGCCACATGCACCATCGGTGACCGGTGACCGGCTGGCGGCGTTCAGAGAACTTTTTCGTTGCTTTGCGAATGTGCTGCTGCTGCCACCCGCGTGACCAATACTCTACTAGTAGAGTCCATGTATGAACCAGAGTTCAGTACAACACCATGTTCCGGTGGGGAAAATAGATGCTGCTGAACTAATTGAGATAAAAAAATAGAGAAGATAAGACCAAATTAATAGAAAATACAAGAGTAACGTCCTCAAAAATTGGGAATAATTATGCTGTTCGTGAGGTATTTATTTTCCAAACCATCATTTCCTCTAAAACTAGGAAAGCAACCAATGCTAGGTCGATTCAAGTATTTGAAGCCTTTACTTCAATTATTTATACAGCAAACTCTTTCATAGTGTTGCACAGAATGATCTTAATAGAATCATCATGAAAAGTGCCCCTGCATCATTGTAGTTTTTACAAATTTATCAATACACTATTCCAAAAAAATTACTGAATAAATTAGGTATGAGAGACCACGATACAATGTCCTCAATGATAAGTAAGTTAACACTTCAGGTTGTATTATAGTAGCAAGACAAAAATTCTCAGAAATCCTATGGACTTTGTGCGAACTGTATCTTTAGAAATCCACTTGATTACCCAAAAGGCCACTATAAAAAAAGGCGGGTGTTACACTCAATTATAAGTTGCCTTTCAATATTTCAATTTCATTTGGTATTTATAATGTCTCTGGTAAAAAAAATTTACTCCAATCTGCTATATCCTCACAAGGAACGTAATGTATAATTTATGTTACATGCTTATGTTAATCCAGCATGCCGCTCCAAGTATCTTTAGCCATCATAGCATGTTATTAATTGCTCTTCTAGGAGATATTATTCCATTTTCTTGTTTCTCGAACCTACCAAAAGGCAGCCAGTTCAACATTATTATAACATTTTTATTTAAATTTTACGATATGAATGCATTCTCAAAACTTCACAAAAGACCATCTATTAACTGCATTCTAAAAACATACGAGGCCCATCCGCCCAGCTGATTTTATTTCACTACACAAAACGCAAGATCTAGCCATACTGTTAGTCTGCACCTAACCACCTGAACGGTTTATGTAATTGTGTCGATGGTATATATTTGTCTATTGAACCTGGTGCTGTAGAAATTTTCCCATACATTTAAATAAAAAAATGTCAAGAATTGGACATGGGTCATTTGCCGACTAGTAAAGTTAGGCAATTTGAATTCTCACATCAAACAATTTTTTGATTGTATGGAGCACAGAAGCTTGATGTGTTTTCAGAGAACCCTGTTTGCTTACTGCTTGAGTAATATTTTTCAGTAGTAAGTGACGTGCTCATTTGTACGGATCACTTTATCAATCCTAAAATTTCTCAACTCATAAGTGCCATTTCAGTGGTAGGTGTGCGTATGTACATTCATATAGGTATGTGTATATACAAGTACCCGTATCCGTATTGTGTTTTAAAAAAAGAAAAAGAACGAAACTGCGCCCACTTGACAGTTTGGTCACTTAATTTCCCAATTTCGATTCATTCGACTGAGTGTTCCAATAATGTTGGACAACTCTTCTGCCACACACGTGGCCATGCATGTGCCCACATTCTGTTACCAGTAGGGAAGTATATTGAAATGCATTATTACGAAAAAAAAGTACTAACATCAGTTATGGTAAAAAAAAATGAACATAGGACCCATGCACTAATGCATCTTCCGAATCCCCAAAAACAGAGCACGACTCGAATAAGTCGCAAACAGGAAGTTGCTGAAGAAATTTCGTTTGGTATCATCTGTCGCCTCAGGAATGTCAACTTGGCTCCTGTGCGAGCACTCAATGTTGCTACTTGCTACGGATACATGATGCCTCAGATAAACATTGGATCAAGCATGATAAGGCTATAGTGGCGCTCGTACAGCTTGACTCCGTGGTATCTATGATTATTCAGCAAACCTCTCATCCAGAGAATAATTATTTATCCGTATTATTAGTTAGTATAATTATGTGCGTGGTACGCCGGTGATGACCATGCATAATATTTTTTGTTCAACCTGGCACTGAATTTGTGTCACTGATGACGGCAGAATTTGCAGACGTCGAGACGTATGGCCATTGTTCTAACCACATAAAGAAAGCTACCAGCAAGCCGGCGACTCTGCAGGCAGTGTGGCGGTTAGCAGGTGCAAGGGCAACACGATTCTATGGACCAATGATTAGGCAAGTGAAACACCCGGACTTGAGCCTTGGAACGCGTGACTGCAATTGGCTGTGAGTGAAAGTGCCTTCGTATCCCACTGTGGTGGTCAGACGACCGTGGAAAGTGCCAGTAAAACTTTTCCTCGCTTCCGGGTCCGTGGAGATGCACCACATGCGGCAGGACAGTCACAGACAGGACGCAGATGCTTGTTGGTAATGCATGCTGCCGTGGTTGCATACGTCGTACGCGCTTCAGCTTTTCCATGAGAATCTCTGGATCTTTTAGTTTCCATATATGCATTACCGATCCTGTCCGGCACTTGGTGGTTTACTGGAACGTCATTCAAGTGGGCTCCTTGCCTTGCTCTGCAGTTGCGTCGTCGGGGACAAAAAAGAAAAAAAAAATCAAATCACCATTTTGGCTTCATGACAGGTCTTAACTCGATCGACCACCACATGAGGTATACTCACTCCGTTCTAAAAAGATGCAGCTATCATTTCCCAAAATATGTGATATATTTTCATACTAAATTTATTTGGAGACGTGAATATTAGTACTAAATCTATTTGGAGACGTGAATGTTAGTATTTTTTTATAAATTTGATCAAATTTGAAACTGTTTGACTTCTCGACAAACAAGAGTTGCATTCTTCTTGGGACAAAAGGATTATGTGGTTACAAATCAAACCACACAGGCGCACAGGTTATGGTTATGCTAAGACCATACTCAGGTCACTGGTTCAAATCTTAACAACTCTGCGCGTATATTAAAACATATCCTGTCTTTTAATATTTGTTTCGAGTGGCATATCATATTTGGGTCGGTCACATATGTAGGTCCAGTTCTGATTCCACGTGGTTTTCTTTCATCGATTCTGCTTGTCCCTTGGAGAGAAGTTGGGCCTGCTAGCTAGCTCATTGATTATTAAGGCTCAATTTGATCCCCTTCTTCATTTGCTCTACTTCTGAGGATAATGGAGGAAGCAAGGCACTGCATTATCAGCGGATTGGCCGCCAGCAAAAGCTACCACTCCTCAGATGTTAGGCACGCATAGCCAAAAGCAGAGGTTACTGCTGGGACACCTCAACGGGGAATGTTCGAAACTTCAAAGCAGCCATTGTTTCAAGTTTACTGAAAGGATGGTAGCTGATGGCCACAGCGAGTAACTATTAGCTAGAACCAAAACTTTATTGGTGTCGGTATTTAAACCCGGCAACCTACTGAGAGGATATTTGAGGTAGTATTTTGGTTAGTGGGGCTCGTCGAGATAAGGAACTCGAAGGTAAATGTAGACATACGATTTAGATAAGTTCGAGCCGCTAAATTGCATAATACCCTACGTCCTGGTTGGATTGAATTGCTTTAGAGGGGTCCCTACCTCACCTTATATTACTGGGGGCAGGTTACAGGTCGTTTGGTTAAAAAAAACTAGCCGGATACGACTAGAGGAGTTCTACTCTTATTACTACTACTACGAGTATTTTTCTAATCCTCGACTAGTTCCTGTCTTTCCATGTAGACTACACCATCCTACGCCATAGTCTCCATGTCAGATGCGTCTCGGTGTCCAGCCCCATATTTATGACTGTCCAAACTTTCTGGTGGACCCATAGATGTATGTACGACAAGCTCCTGAGTACTTTTTAGTCAAATGCAACAGTTCCGAGTACTTCTGCAGACTTCACCGACTAGTTTTGGTGCTCTTCGAATACTTCATCTGGTTGAATCTTCAAAGGTACCCAAAAAACTGCCATGCGGCTAGAATATACTTAAGCCTCCCGAGGGTTAGCCCCACGGTGGCCACGCCTCCCAAGGGTCCTGCCCGACTACCTTCAGCTCCAGCTTGGCTTGGCTGGCGTCTCCAAGTTGACTTGGTCTGGACGGAGGGTCTCTATGGCTGCTGCCATATTGACTTCATTGGGATTGGGAGCATTGGACTGACTGTATCGGATTCTGCTAATCGAGTTGTGCGTACGCATGTTCCGCCAGTTGAGCCAACTGCCTTATGTACTTGTTTTGAGGCATCACGCGGGTGATGAGATCAATAGACGCGACGGTAGCCAGGGGAGTACGATGATGACGCGTTTGAACTGCTGCAAAGGCGTTATCCAGGTTCTGCTTTTGCAGCATTTCTTGCTCGTCGACGAGTTCTTTGAGCTTCGGTCTCTTTCCTAACAACGTTGGCAGTGAGTTCATCCTACGAGACGTTATCCGGGTGATGCTCATTTTGTGGTTTTCTGTCTTGTTGCTCTTCTTCTTCGTTCACTTGTCCAGTAATGACGGTGAAGAGTTGTCGCTCCAGAGAGTGGCTTCCCGAGCTTGAGGTACCGACCTCCGTGGTGCCGCCTTCCTTGTAGATGGGCGACAGAAGAGCTCCCTCCTGGTATGGGAGAGTGTCGAGGTAGGCGATGAGGCGCGAATCGTCATCTTTGCCAAGAGCGAGTGGCTTCATGTTGGGCCAGTAGACGAATCTGTCCTGGGGAGTTGATGTGATTACCAAGCCCTGCTGCAGACCTGATAAAGGAGTCTCCTCATCCGGATCTGAGTAGTAGTCGAGGTCCTTCATCGTATCCATATCGGATTGTGATGCAGCTTGATAAATAGTAGTAGTCCGAACAGGGATCGACTTGGGTGGTAGTCCGACTCACACGATGGTGTGGCGGATCGCCTCAAATTAACCTAGCTAAAGTGTACTTAAGTCGCCTAACACGGGAACATACACTTTAATCAAGCTAACTCGGCAGTCCGTCGGGTTTCACCTGATAAACCACTTAACTCAGATCGATCACAAAGCAGGCTCACACGAAGGTGAGTGTTATCCCTAGAAATTTGAACAATCCATCTAGATTAACATAGTATGATAATTTATTACATAAGAGTTCGAAATTCAACCAAGTTTGCAAAGTTTTCAATAGCAGAAGATAAAAAAATGCAAGTGGAAGCTAAATGTCCAACATATCACGGTGAAGCCAACCATGATATCAATAACCCCTGTCCTCACCGTTCGAGGAGGGATTCCACTCGACCGACGAGCCCGGAGGGAGCTGAGTAGGCCAAGTAAGACTAGCAGCCACTTCATTGAAAACAGTAACACTTGAAAAGTGAGCCGCAAGCAAGGCTGAGCAACTAATACTCAACAAGGCTGACCCGATAGGTGATTACTACTTCACCAACTTCTAGACATGCAAGACTTTTTGGCTGAGGGGTTTGTTTGGCCATAAGAAGCTAAAGTAGGTCCTTACTTTCAAGTTTTAGCAGCAAGTTCCAGTTGATTATCCATTCTAGGTAAGCACCTGTTGTAAGCAAGCATGTTGAACAAACAAAATTAAACAAGCAAGCAGTATTAATCATCATCCTTTGTTTCACTTCTTACTCAGTGCAGCGCAGTGATCAAGTAGTCTCAAACTGTGATAGCCAGACGATTCGAATCGAGTTTTTAAACCTTGCAAGGTAAACCTAATCCCATGACATTGCGTACCACGACAGGTCCACACATGTCAGCCATTCCCATCAATTCCCAAGCACGTGGTCAGGGCCCACTTCCCTTGGATACAAGGCTCCATGGTCCCAGAATGTTGCCATACCGTGACTGCACTTGTACCCACATGGTGCACCAGAGGAAACTCCATTCCAGAGAGAGCGGGGAGTATGTCCACATCCCGGTTCAATCAGGTACTAGGCTTCCCTATCCCATATTAGGTATGAGATTAGTACTTTCAAACACTTGACCGCGAACGGCGATACATTTCGACCTTAGCAGTTTTCTTTTAGACAGACGGGGCAATCCACCAAACAGAACATATAGCCTAGCTCCGCCCGTCAATCCTTATGATTTCAACATAAGTAAATAGACAACTCCCATAGCTCGCGAGTGATAGGAAATCACTCAACTTTTACAGAGTCCCTATTTAGCATTGCAACTACTCGTCTTAACATACTAGTATTCAGCACATAGGTACCTAGGATTATGCAACTAGGTTTCAAGCAACTCCTATGAACTTAAATGCACAAATATAAGCAACATAAGAAGTGCATAAATTTAGAAAATTTGGTTATGCTTTGGGGCTTGCCTTCTAGCTCAGTGGGGTCAATGGGTCTTCTGGTGCTGGTTCCTGAACTAGGTCAGCCTCCACGTGGTGCAGATCAACCTGGGGTTCCTCCTCTTGAGTAGGATGCAGCTCGTACGTACTGTTGGCAAGGTTGACCTTTACACTTGATGCATATGCAGTGTTCAAGTTTCATGAGTTTGCGAGCAAGATGCATTTCAAGTTAAACAGACGCATTAAGTGCAACGGCCACTACACTTAGATAAACATTAACTTTATATACTAGACGAGTAAATTCGTGTTTTAAAACCTCGGGTGCATTTGATGGTGATTGTCTTCATACATATGTGACAAGCTTATTAGACTCTAGATTGGAAAATTTTCTTATTTCTGAATTTTTTTGTACCTCTTCCAAAAATTACCATTTTACCTTATCAATTCTTAATTTGTCTTATCTATTTATTCTTTGCTTTAACTTCCATAATTCATTTCAGTGGCATATGATTAGCTATGGGTGTGAAACTTTTACAAAGATTTCTCACTACCCTTCCTAAGTTACTATAGAAATTTGGAGTCCATTAGATTATTACAAAAATCAACAAAATTATTTCATTACACTATTTTTATCTTGCCTAACATAGAGAGTTTGTTGTTTAAAATTTTAACAGTGAGTTACATAGGTGCAATAGAGTCTTTGGTGAATTTTTCAGGATTTTTGGTGATGGACATCTATCTTCCATATTTATCTATTATTTACTCTTGCATAAAAAGAAAGGCACGTTCCAACATGTTTCTTATAGTGACCATTATTTTTTTCCTAGCAAGTATGTTGCATAAGTGATCTAACCCAGGTGGTTTCATATTTTTCTCTAACAGATTCCATTACTTATGCAAAAAGAAAGATTTTTCACTAGATTTCGAGGATAAAACTAAAATAGTGTACAAAATATCTAAACTAGGGTCACAACTATTTTTCTTCGCACAGGCTCAAGGTTACAAGGCTAACAGAGGTAGTTTTGCTATTTTACCATTTTTCTGTGATTTACTATGCATTTAAAGGCTTTACACAAGAAATAAAGTCTAGAGAAATATTTGTAATAGTAACATGGCCAACACCATTTTTCTGTGAAACTACTCATCTCAAGAATTTTAACAAAGTTGGTTTGGCACTTTTACCAAGTTTCTACAATTACTTATGCATTTTCAAAGTTCAGCTCATTTTACTGCATTTAAACCAGATATAACCGTGGCAGTTTTGCAGACAAACCCTTAGAGGTTTCAAACATTCATAGAAAAGCCCTCAGTTTCTTACATCTAGGTCCCTGTGAAAAAGGCCCCTATGGAGGCCGACGGCGAGGTGGGTGGTGTTCCAGCGATCTAGGGCCTAAACGAGGGGACAAGGGGTGGGGGACGTGCGGGTGCTCACCGTGAGGGAGTCCGGTGAAGGTTGGGGCACGGCGGTGGTTTGTCGGTGGTGAACAGGTGTGGGGACGAAACTGCGGTGTGGTGGCGGAGCTTCACGTGTTTCGGTGCCGGCGGTGTAGCTGGCGAGCAAAGGGCGGCAAGGAAAGCTGCGTGTAGGCGCTGGGCTGCTACTGCGAGCGACAGCGCTGCGCGGAGTGGGGCTCTCCACGGGGAGCTAGCGCGCGGCGGGCGAAGCAGAGGAGCGGGCAGGGGGCGAGCGAGCGGGGGATGTAGCTCTGGTGGGCATTCACTCCTTTTATAGGGTCGGGGAGATGCGGGGGAGCGAGGCGGAGCCTGCGGGCATGCAGGACATGGTCGGAGGGGAGCGGGGGAGAGAAAATGGGTGGCGCCATTGGCCGATGGCCATGGTTGGTTGGTCGGAGGTGTGCGGATCCGCGGGGATTTCCCAGCCATTGGCCAGGGCAGATTGCGAGCGTGCAAGAGCGGTTTTGCCGGGTGCGGGCGTTGGTCAGCTACAGCACGAGTGTTCTCATCGATCTAGAGATTGGGCGGAGGCGCGGAGCCGATCGGTGGCGAAGTCGTGGCGCGGTCCGGTAGGCAGAGGCGTCCGCGGGATAGGGCGGAGGGGATTGCGTGTTAGGGGCAGAGATTAGCGCGGCGCGGGACTGGGCAAGAGAGGCGCCGTTGGGTCTTGTCGTGGCCACGGTTGGTCAATAGCGAACTCGCTGGTGGAGCGAGGCCATGCGGCGGCGGCGCTCTGGTGCACGCGGCGCGCATGCTCTTGGCGAAGGGGTGGAATGTGCGAGCGTGCAAGGAGCCAACGATTTAGCGAGTTTTTCTTGAAAAATTTCAAATGAAATTGAAATTTTCTCAAACTATGAAATGTAGTCCTAGTGTCATACTTCAAAAGTTAGAAAAGGAGTTGGTTGAAAATCGTTATAGATTTAGAGATACAAGGCCTCAAAGTTTGGTGGAACGTGGTTTCGTCAGACTTAGCTGATTTTCGAGTTTAGGCTGATTTCAGTGTTTTAGCTGACTTTGGGTTGAAATTTGAAATGGTTCTGTTTAGTTTTGGGCCTAGGTCAAATAAGTGGAGTTGTAGTACACACCTAGGAATCCAACTTTTATAAAGGGTTTAGCTCGAGTTTAGTTTAAATTTTGTGAGTAATGTTCACGCCAAGTTGATGTCTTTCACTGGTTCAGACTTAGAGCTGTCTTTGCTGTTTTTGAAATTAAGGCTGAGTTTAGCCTAGAATTTGAGCAGTTTCTAGGGTGATTTAGTCCCGGTTCCTATAGCCAAACTTGTTCTTCAAAGTTTACTCTAAAACCTTTGTAAAATCTCCAACTCAAGTCCAGGTCTAGAATTTGAAATAACAACAACTAAAGTACCCTACTCAGCACTGTTTTCAACACTTAGCATTTTTGAAATGGGGTTGATTTGCCATGGAGTTTGAAGCTAGTTTTTGAATCACTTCCTTTCTTAAACATTCAAAGTGCCAATAAGAAAAGTTGTTGGGTTTGTAAAGTTCTACAACTCTTATATTGATAAAAATTGAAGTTGTTATATGAAATTTCAATTTTAAGAACTGCCCCCAAAATATAAGCTTTTAAGGGTCATTTTGGTCCCTTTAAGTGCTAGTGTAACTTCTAAACACTCTACTTAAACTTTGAAAAAATTCATTAATACTAGGTTTGTTAAAGATGGCTTATGTTCGAGCTCGTGAAAGTCAATACGACTAGCAGGAAAAGTCGAGTTGAACTCGGACTCGTCCCGGTAGCCTCTGGCTAGGTCAGAAATAAAAAATTTGCCGAAATTCTCAATGAGATCCTCCAAAGCTTGGCGTTGGAGCTTCATGGTTTGCTGCTTCTTCTTCGATGTCGATGCAATGGGGTGGTGGAAATTTCCAGCACCGTCTGTGATGCAAACCCAAGAGCCGAAGACAAACGTCAGGCCTGCTTCGAACGTGATGATCGGCTTGATGATGACTTGTGCCATCGAGTTCGCTAGTGGATTCTCGATGAGTCCCCCTACCTGGCGCGCTAGCTATCGGTGTTTAAACCTGGCAACCTACTGAGGGGGGTGCTTGAGGTAATGTTTTGGTTAGTGGGGCTCGTCTAGATCAGGAACTCAAAGGTAAACGCAGAGACACTTTTTATTTAGGTTCGGGCCGTTAGATTGAGTAATACCTTACGTCATGTGTGTTGGTTGGATTGAATTGCTTTGGAGGGGGTCCCTGCCTCACCTTATATTGCCAAGGGCAGGGTTACAGGTCGGTTGGTTACAAGAATACTAGTCGGATACGACTAGAGGAGTTCTACTCTTATTGCTATGAGTACTTTTCTAATCATCGACTAGTTCCTGTCTTTTCTTGTGGACTACGCCGTCCTGCGCCATAGTCTCCGTATCAGATGTGTCTCAGTGTCTAGCCCCATATTTAGAACTATCCAAACCTTCTAGTAGACCCATAGATGTGCCTTATGGTTCAAAAGCAACTACTATACCCTAATCATTGCCTATTGGCAACATCAGCTGATGGGCGATCACCATCGTCTTGGTATGGCTGTCTAGTTGTCTAATTGTGTTTCTTGTGATTGATTGGATGCAAGAACGTAGAGTATGTCAGAAGTACAGATGACTAAGGAACATGTAATCCAAAATTACATTATGTCTTCGGTATTGATGACATCTAGAAAATTAACAACTAGTCGTTGAACGGAGTAGAAGATAAGTGCTGTGACTAGCTTATCTGGGTTCTCAAGAAAGCCACCCTGTTTATCTAGGTATTTTTCATTCAGGTTGAATTTTAAGTAATGCATTTCGTGACTCACTGAAGCATCCCCACATAAACAGAGACTGATAACATATTTATTCATCAGATGGATCACAAATCGTACAGCTCCCGAAGGAGTGAGCGGGCAAGCCACACCTAAAGGAGAAGTAAACAAATAACAATACTGATCCAAGTTGCAGTCCAGTTGGACTCTGGGCTGTAATCGGAACTAAGCGACAGTGGAAGCATTCTGCAAAGGCCAACACCACAGGCAGTGTTGGGTGCCGAAGCAACCTCCTACTCGAAATCCTCGATGACGAAGTCCGGGTCTTCCTCTGAAGCAACAAAATAAGGGTGAGTACAAAATTACTCAATAAGTCCAACCCTATCCATGGAGGGGGATACAAGCAAGAGTATGCAGAAGATATAACAAGGATAAGGCTAAGGTTTATTTGCAATAAAGCTAGATTTTTAACACATGCACGGGTTCATTTTCAAAAGAATTTTTGCAAAGCATTTGTTTTAGTAACCAAATCAATAAGTGGGGTTGATCCTACACAAAGGATCCAAGTTTTAATGGTACCGGACTCCTCGTCCGTAGTAGCTCACGGCACAACTGTCGGACTCTTCCAAAATCTAACACACACCATGAAAATCATCCATCTCTCAAACACTAGTCATGTGTCCAAGCCGTAACTCGTCCAATGCCGTGGACATGGCTACCCGAATAGGTTTTAACTCTGCAGAGGTGTACACTTTACCCACAAGTAGGGTATCGCAGCACGATCACCTTAGTGTCGGTGCAGATCCTATCAAAGCCATTACCCACCTTAGCTAAGCCTGACTAGCCAACACGGAAGCAACCAAGGGGTTAATGGCCTTCCAACGAGGTCTCAACCGGGATCTAAGTCACACAGTTCTTACTCCTTCTCCATGGTCTCCCGTTGCTCACCAGGTCTCCTGATGGCTAACAAACCAGCTAGTAGGATTTATGCTAAGCTGTTGCCGCATACAACGGTCGACTGGTTGCACGATAAATTAGGTTAGGCAAGATGGCACATCAACTCGGTCCTTAATCGTGACAAGATGGATATTTCCCAACCCGCTCAACCACAAATGTACGAGCCCAACTTGGCATTTCACATAAGAAACACCCATTCATCTCATCTAAGCATTTTCTTTTCTTTATTTCCCCAAAACCCATTTTTCTCCTTTAAAACACTCACACCTTTATTTTTTGATAAAACACATTGAAGTCATAATTGAATTTTAATCAAATGAGTAACAAGGTCCTAAGTATTCTAGCAGTAATTATCATCCAAATAGAGCATATCATATTTAGAGATAATTATACGACATCAAGGAATAATCATAACAACCACGGGGTGGCTATCCAACCGTGATTCAGCAATAAAACAATATGCAATTTTTGTAAAACAGGCCAATAGGTTGTGTTTGAAAAACTAGGATAAATATGCATCAAAGGATAAGATTGGACTTGCCATCCTCAAAGTCGACCGGGAGTTCTTACTTGCGGTACTGGTCTTCAGGCTCCGGCTTGCGGTACCGGGCTTCAAGCTCGTCTTCGGGCTCCTCCGCGGTCACTGCGCGATCTACGGCACACAGAAGTAAGCACACAATAAATAAAAGAAAATAAAGTTTTACCCGTTGAGCTTGAAGGGAGGGAGTGAACTAAAAATAGGAAATGAGGAGTATTTTCAGGGATTTTGTAGATGACTCGGCAAAAATATATTTGAGAATGATATGGTCGAATTTGGGGTTCATTGGAGAGGATTTGACGCACAAAATGACGAGGTAAAGGTGGTTTTTAGGGCTAAACAGAGGATCAGGGGCTTATTTGTAAGGAGTTAGGGACTTGTTTGTAATTATTTTCGGAAGTGGAAGGGTCTCTGATAAAAATGGCAAAGAGAAAGGTGGGAGGGTATGGATGCGAAAAGGAATAAGCGGATGGGTAAAAAGGCAAAACAACCCTTTCTTCTTCCTCGAGACAGAAACGTCACGGGAAGAACAGAAGGAGATGGCCGGTTGGCGCCAGGGCACGGCGACAACCGAGAAGAGGGGGAAAATGGAGAGGAGACCGAGGGGGTTCGATTCCTCTCTTTACCTCGGGCTGAGGCGGCTCATGGAGGCAGCTCCGCGGCGGAGGGCGAGAGATGGCGGGAGCGCACTAAAAGCTCGAGAGAGGGGGGGAGTTGGCCGGGAAGCTCGATGGTGTAGTGGAGAGCGGAATTGAGGCCCTTTTATAGGCTAGAGGCGAGGGGGAGGCGCACAGGAACGGGCGGAGTTAATAGCAGCCATGATGCTCGAGCACAGGATGCGCATAGGACGGTGGTGTGGCGACGTGGAGCTCCACGTGCGCGGCGCGGCAGGGCTGGGCTCGCGCGGCGAGGCGAACAGGGACGCGGTGGCATGCTCGAGCAGCGGTGCGCATGGATGGCGTGGCCCGACGCTGTCGGCGAGGCATTAGCGCGGTGTGGCGGCGCGGGCGTGCGGTGACCATGGCCAAACGGTGCGGCATCGTGGTGGCGCTGTGGCAGGGCGTGGGCGTAGCCGTGGTGGGGCATGGCGCGCTGGAGACGCGAGCGCGGCGCAGCAGTGTCGTGGTGTGCCAGCACGCTGGGGTGTGCCGTGCGTGAGCACAGCAGCAAGCGGTGGGCGAGGCGTGGTGCGCGGCGTGTGGGAGACGGCGTGCGCACATGCGGGGCCGGGCAGGGACACGCGCTGGCGCGGCCTGGGTGCAGCGGCGTCGCGCGTACGCGGGCTAGGGGCGCCGAGCGCGGGCGCGTGGGAGCCAGGCGCGGGGCCACGTGGTGGTGCGCGTGTAGGGGCTAGCACGGGGGATGCTGTGCGGCGCGGGCTAGGGAATGGCGTGCAGCAGTGGTGTGGTGGCGCTGGAGGCGAGGCTTAGGGTGCTGGCGCTAAGGGCGGTGGGGCTAGGGGGAAGCGGCACCTGGGAGCCAGGCGCCGGTCGCTGGAGCATGTGGCAGGGAAAAAGGCAGGGAGAAAAAGAAGGGAAAAAGGAAGAGAAGAAAAAGGAAAGGGAAAAAAGAAAAGGAGTTAAAGTAAAAAGGATTGGAGTGAAAAGATTGGATTAAATTGGCTTAGAAGTTAAAGAGATAGAGAGGGAGACAGGGGAGATTGTGGAAACGGTCACGAGCACGAGCAGCGGTCTTCTGTCCGGCACGCGGCGTGACTCGCGGAGAGGAAAAAGGGAAAAAGATGGACGGTCGGCGGAGATTTGCGGAAGCGGTCGGGCCGGCAATGTGGCACGACACGCGGGTGAAAAAGAAAGGAAAAATGAACGGTGGTCGGTTTTGGTGCAGGGATGGCGGAATCCCCGTCATAATTCCGCTTTCTTTTAGTTCCTTCCTAAGTCCATCAAATGTACCTAGAAAATCACAAATATTTTGAAGTTAAAAATTTAAGTACTCCTTACGTCCTGAAACACAAAGCATTCTGAGTTTTTTCAAGGTCAAATTGTAAGTTTGACCAAGTTTATAGAGGATAATATTAACATTTATCACATCAAATAATAAAATATCAAAATATATTTCATAATGAATCTAATGGTACTTTTTAATCTTGCAATTATTGTTTATATTTTCTATAATTTGGTCAAATTTTACCTAGTTCAAGATGTCTTGTATTTTAGGATAGAGGGAGTAGTACAATAGAAAGCCTATATGAGTATTTTGTTTTTTATGGGTCAATTGTTAGCGATAAGCCTCTTAGAAAACTGAAAGACATCAAGATCAATCCAGGCAAATACCAAATCATATATGTAATAGGACTATAGTTATAGGGAGGGATTCAATGAAAACTATACGGACAGTTTGATTGGAGGATCAACTGAGCAAGAGCAACGACGACCTATCATGCATTCTGTCACCAACCTCTACTGCTCAACGCATCTCTATCTGACACCAACGCTGAAAGCTTATCCGGTGTTGCTTGTTATTAAGGCACTAGCCCAATCAGTACATATAATTAAGGCCAATAATTTCAACAGAATATACTGGCAAATGGCAATTGAATTATGTGTTCGGTGTTCCACGTCATCAGATGTAAGATATCTAGTTGACTAACATTTCTTGTTCCCAACTAGAGTTGTAGTCCATCGATAGCCTCCTCCTCGAGTCAATTAAACGTGGCGAAGTCCAAGCAGTTATCAACCGGAGATAAGAGTATCTCTACGTCCGCTTCCATGTAGTTTTTCTTTTACCAACCGCACAAGATAGTGCGAGTTTCTATTGATATAGTAATAAAAATGAAAATGCTATCATCAGGGTGTCCAGACGCCCATCCACCTTTTCGGACGCGTCATCCACTGTTCGCTACATTCGACGGCTCCGCTTCCTTCTTACTGGCAACCGGCAACCGCCTCATTTCCCCCTTTCTTTCTTTGCTCATTTATTTTCCCTTTTCCAACCGGCAACCGTCGCATTTCCTCCTTCCCTGTTCCATTCCTTTACCGTTGTTGCTCCGGCGATGCGGTCGCCGCGTCCGGTGGGAGGGACACCCAAGTCCTCTTCCGTCTCGCCGGCGCTCCCTTCTTCGCCTCCGGTGGGAAGGATCACCAGGTCTTCATCAGCCTCGCCGAGAATACGGTCACCGCGCTCTGTTCGAAGTCCGTCCAGGCCCTCCGCGCCGGCAATGTGGTCGCCGCGCCCGCTTCAAAGTCTGCCCCTGGAGGTAAATTGCGGCGAGCCAAGCATCGATGTTGGCGTTTCCTCACGCACGCGCTCATGCCGGCAGCTCTCGTCTTCCCTTGGTTTGGACCCCGCTGCTGCTCCGCCAGATCTGCATGAAGCAAATCCTTCCCCCAATGCTCTTCAGGACAACGATAACAACCGCGCGAGTGAGTGTTTTAATTCTGTTCCGGTGTTTTTGTGTGGATTTTGGATCAGATTTGATTTCGTTTAGTGGTTAGGGTTCATCCGTTTAGTGTTTTAGAATTTTTGAACTAGCATATCCTGTGTTAGGGTTACATGTCAACGCTATTTTTTCAGTTGAGATGTTGCAAAAGTTTTAGATGATAACATTCATGTTACCATTTTATTTCGAGATGTTTTATCAATTACTTATCAATGTTGCTACAGATTTTTTGATATGTTGCAATAGTTTGGATGATGTTTAGAGGTTAACATTCAGTTCATCTTTTTAATTTTCAGTTGTTTCATTAATTATTTATTGATGTTGCACCTGCTTTACTTTGATGTTGCAATAGTTTACAGGATGTTTAGGATATAACATTCAGTTCACCTTTTTAATTCTGATGTGTTATATTAATTAGTTATCAATGTTGCACCTGCATTTTTGAGATGTTGCAAAAGTTTAGAGTATAACATTGAGTTCACCTTTTTTAATTCTGAGATGTTTCATTAATTATTTATCAATGTTGCACCTGCTTTTTTGAAATGTTGCATATCTGTACAGGTTATATGTTGTATCAATCAGTTAACATATTCATTTAAATTGTTTCATTAATTTAATATCAATGTGGCACTTGCTGAATAGGGATGTTTCAAAGAATTTTTAGATTCTGAAACATTAAATTTTCATGTACCATTCAATTATACATTTTATCATTTACTTGCTATCTTTTTTTCATCTTATTTTTCATTCTACGGCTGATACTTTGTTTTATTTATTGTTAGCAGTTAAGGTGCAGTTAAGAAAAGAGGAGGAACACTTCAAGACTAGATTCTCAGTTCATAGAATTCGCGACCTACTTTCTAATCTTGAGGATCATCAAAAGCAGTGGATCAATGAAGCTGGCTTTGGTGCTCTGTTGATGTTGGCTGAGTTTTCATTGCCAGTGAAGCTTGTTAAATGGATGCTTAAACATGTGGACCCTTTGCTCTGGGAGTTTAGATACAGGAACAAGGTCATTGTATTCAACCGTCACCTTGCTTGCAAAATTCTTGGGCTTCAAAATAGCATCATTCCTTTGAGGTTATCCGGTGACTCGGAAGATGTCAAGAAACTTCGGGAAGTCTACAAGGATGGTGATAGAGCTAAAATTGCAAAGTGTAAAGAGATTGTGCAATCTAGCAAGGACAGGGATTCCTTTGTCAGGGCTTTTTCTCTGTTGGCTCTAGGGACTATCTACACTCCAGGAACAGGCAACTATGTCAGCCTCAAATATCTTCATAGTCTAGTTGATATTTCTGAAATCAGCACCTTTGATTGGGCGGGGCATGTGTTGGATGAGCTGATGAATCAAGTGAAGAAGTACCATAAATTTACTCCTGATAGGCTTGACAAAGACCACCAGATGGGATCTTGTCTAATTGTTCTAGCGGTATGGTTATTTAATGCCTTTCTTTCAGCATTTTAAGTTCTTTTTTCCTGCCCATTCAATAATTCTATGATCATATTCTTATATTCTCTCTTATAAGGACCATCTTATCAAATTTCAGATTGCTTACATGGACCATTTTGATTTGCCAACTGATCGAGGAGGCCATCAATTTAATTACAACATGCCTCGTATCTGCAATGTTTGAAACATAGACTTTGATTTTGTCTTGACAGTTGATAAAAACAGGCTGGCATTGGGCAATACATTTGGAAAACTCCCTGTATGTTCTTTTCATAATCTTTTCTTCATTCCTTTTGCCTTCTTTTTCATTGCTTTTTGCCTTCTTAAAAATTTTCATGCTTCTTTTCATGATCAGTTTCGCGACTTCTCCCGTACTCCTTATGGTGCTGCCCCAATTGTACAAGAACACCCTACCCCTACTGTTGAAATTCCTGCTCCTGCTGCCACTGAGGAAGTCCCTGACCCAGCTGCCACTGAGGAAATCCCTGCTATCAGCTCTTTAGATGAATGGCTGCATGAACTACCATCCAGTAACAATCTTCTTCATCAGGTGAAAAAACATGTTACTTTTTCAGTTTCTGATTGTGTCATCTTATTATACTCTATGTTGCAATTCATTCTATGCTCAAACACTTTTAATGTTGTTGTAGTATATCTTTAATGTTGCAACAATACAATATAAGTGTTGCAATAAACTTATGTCTTCAATATGATTAACATGAATTCTGGACCCATAGTTTGGTTTCATTTAAATTTATTTTGTTGTAGTAGTTTTTTAATGTTTCAGAATCAACAAATAGGTGTTACAGAAAAATACATCTGTTTCACAAAATATAATATGATTCAGCTTGTTTTCACCAATGTTTCAGTACACATTCTTATGGTGTTGCATGTTAACTTTTTGTGTTTTTCATATTTTTAGTTTCGTCCCATCATGTTGTAGTGTCCCAATACACTTCTTGCTAGTACTCTTTTATTTATTTTTTAATTCTATATAATAGATCCCTCTCGAGTATCAGAATATTGTTTCTCATTACTCTAAACTTGTGGAGCAAGATGCTCTCCAACTTGCCGATGATATCTCTACAACCATCAGTGCACAAATTAAAGATAAGGTCATGGCTATTTGGAGGAGGCGTCACATTGAAATGTTGGGCAAGATGGCAGATCGGTGTTGAAGAAGGGGTTTCCACCTCTAATGTTGATGCAGCAGCTCCTTCCATGTGTGGTGGTTCAGATGGGCAAACTTCCAATGCTGCTGCCACAACAAATGCATCAACTAGCACTTTAGGAGCCCCCACCAGTGCTGCTGGTTCACCTGTTGACAAGAGAAGCAACGATTCAAGTTATCTTGATGGCATCCCTTCATTTGATCTCTTGTCCAACCAAGGAATTGAAACAGATTGTTTGACCCCAGCGGCAGCAGCATCTAATTTGGGTGACTTTTTTTTTACCTTTTTTTGTCTCCATTTTCAATCCTCTTTTCTTACATGTATTTGAGTATTTTGTTATTCTTGTGTTTGCAGCTGATCTCACTATTGATGAGACTATTGTTAACAAGCCTGGATCAAGTACATTTGACAAGAAAAATAGGAGGAAGAGGGTTGCCATCCATCTGAACTAAGGAAAGAAATTGAAGAGAATTAAGTTAGATGATGAAATTGTTACTGCATATAACAAGTATCTCAGCAAGAGGATAATGAAGAAAGTGACAATCAATCCAAATGCGAATAATGATGAACAAGAACAACCGTGAGCAACTCTTTATGTCTTTCTCCATGTTCCTTATGTATGTTTCACATGTTTCAGTAGGTCGAGTTAGATGTTTCAAGTATGTAGTACTCATATTACAGCAGTTCAATTTTTTCCCAATGTTCCTTATGTATGTTTCACATATTTCAGTAGGTCCAGTTAGATATTTCAAGTATGTAGTACTCATGTTACAACAGTTCAATTTTTTTTCCAATGTTCCTTATGTATGTTTCACATATTTCAGTAGGTCTAGTTAGATGTTTCAAATCTTAATTTAGTTTTTTTTATCCCAGCCCACCATTTGTTCGAATTGATGGCTTCCATGTTACTTATGATGAATTCTATGGATCCTTCAAGCAAAGGGGGGAAATTAATAACCATGTGATGGCTTTATGGTCCTATGAATTTAACATTGAAGAAGCTAAATGCGTGAGAAGGACAATAACATCGTTAAGAAATTTGCTTTATTCTACTGTTCTCACTGTAAGATTTGAATTCTGTTTTGCAATTTTTTATTACCATCATATGTGCCCCTGCATTCATTTTTATAGTTTCTAACTTTTTTTCAAGGACAAGCTAAAAATTGAACCTGATAATTTCATACAAGACAGCTGCAACACGGCTTTGACAAAGTTGAACAAGTCTTGGGATCTCTCAAAAATGGATCTGGTACTGTGTTGCACAATTAAGTTGCCTTTCATTTCCCATTCTTTTTTTTCTTATCTACTTTTTTTTAGTTGTTTTTCCCTATTGTTGAAGAAGGGCATTGGGTACTTGTCAGTGTCAACATGTTTCTAAAGGAAATTTGCTGGTTCAATTCTCTTGGGGGATCTCGTGATATGAAATGTTTTGTTTCTGCCAAGAATGTGGTCAGTACTCTCAAACTTGCATCTCTTTTTTTTTTGTTATTAATAGCCTCTGTTACTTGATGCTTTTTCATCTTATGGTGTGTCAATAATTGAAAATCAATGTTGCACCTGATGATTTGCGATGTTGCAGAACTATAGAGGTTGTAGATTGTAACAGATAATTAACCTTTTAATTTTACGATGTTTCAATAGTTAATTATCATTGTGGCAGCTGATTTGAAATGTTTCAATAGTATATAACGTACCATTTGGTTCTATTGTTAGGTCACCAATTTTTCAAAAGCATGCATACAAGCTGGGGTGCTAAACAAAGACATCTCTCTGTTTGATTGGAAATATCCCACAGACTACCCGCATCAAAAATCTTTGTAAGTTTTTCATCATTCATGTGCTTACATAAAGAATTATTCATGCAGTTTTTTCATCTTTTCTCACCATATTTCTTTTGATAACCCAATTCTTTTTGTTTTTAGGCATGATTGTGGGTTATACACAATGCTATATATGGAGTCTTGGAATGGGAAGAAGATGGACACCACATTTGAGCCAGTATGTCTTATTGCAATGTGGCTACCTAATTCTTTTACCCAAATACATGATGTTACTTCTGAAATTTTTTTGTACCTAATTCTGTTTTCTTTTTCCCTTTTTTAGCACATGATTGCAAACTATAGGAAATTGGCTGCAGGCATTCTCCTACTTCTCCAAGAAATGATATCCTGGCAAGCGAGTTTGTTGAAAAGTATTGCAACCAGAAGTAGTGACATCATGTTTCATTGTGCAATATATGAGTTTAGGTCTCTGTATATAGCTAGCAGTTTTATATGATTGACACTGTAACAATCATCTTAGAAATGTGGATGTATGGAGTATTCAGGATTGTGGGATACAACGTTGAGATATTTGTATGTCCTTTGTCTCAAACAGTGTATTCAAGTGTTGCAATCCTTTAGCTTCATATATCAGTTTATTAAATCTATTTCTTTGTGCAAATCTGGTCAACAATTATTTTACCATAGCATAGTTTTTTTATATGTTGCCGTAGTGCACTTTATATGTTGCGAATTCTACTTTATTATGTTGCAGAAATGTTAGCTTTTATTTTCTTGTTTGCAACATGCATGGATAACTGATGAAACATCATTAACTTACTTTTGCAACATATACTATAAATCTTTTTTTTCATGCCTTCTTCCTTGTTTTATATCTTCAATTTGTGTAGTACAATATTTTTTTATCAATGTTGTTGTACTATAATTTTAATGTTGCAAACTCTACTGAACCATGTTGCAATAATGTTGTCGCGCCATTTCTATTTTGAGACATAATGTTGAGACATAATGTTGCAGTTCATAAAATGAAATGTTGAAGTACTTTCTAATAGATGTTTCAGGTCATTCTAATAAAAGAATAATTAAAAATTCAGAGCTTCAGCTCTGTTTCTTTGAGATCCTTTGCAAGTGCCTCCGCCTTGGTCATGTACGCGCAAGTCTGTACACTATGACCATCTTCAAAGCAATATGAGCATGGTGGGATTTTTTGGGCCGTCTTCTTACCTTTTGCCTTCTTTTTCATTGCTTTTTCCTTAGCTTGTGCCACTACTGACTTGAACCTTTCCACCTTCTCCTTTGGTCTCCCTTTACTTTTTGTTCTTGTTGGATTCTTTACCATGACAGCAGGAGTTTTGGACTGTTGACCTGTTGCAACATTGGACGCTTCATCTTGTTGCATTTCTTGTGACACCCTTGCTGTCCTGACTGCTTGTACCAATGTATCTATCCCAGTTGAAGCTACAATGTACTTTTCAGGACCCAAACAAGCTTCAGCTGCTAGTGACGTCATTTTTCTACACAATGCATTGTACCTTAGCTTGTTTGTGGTTGGGACACCAAATGCTGGTTCTGTACCCGAGAGGCGTTCTGGTATCATTATAGTCACTTCCTTTGACCATCTTCTAAGTAGATACTTCTTTGGAATTTTTTCGACATCCCTGTTTGTGAATACTTTTAGTATGTGAGGACACAAGAGGCCATCACGGTCAAACATGTTGCAAGAGCATGTATATGACGTTGCATCTTTATCAATGGTGACCATGCAGACTCTAGTTGAATTTGGGTGCACAATTTGAATGGACCAACCCTGGTCATCACTTTCAACAGCCCCTACCTTGTATCTTGTAGAATCACGCAACAACTCTTGAAATTTACCAAAGACTTCACCAGTGTAGAATGCAGTAGCTTGCTTCTCAAAAGAATACCTTCCCCATAGTGGTGGATCTGAAATCTCTCCCTTGCAACGCTCCTTATTTTCTCTTTCTGCCCTGGTGTCCATGATGTAATCATATTGTGTTATAAATTGCAACATTGAGTCCTGAGGGTGAACAACTTTCTTGAACAATGAATTCATGCTTTCCAATCTTCCTGTTGTGCCTGTGAAGGGGAAGAAGTACTTTCTGAAGTACGCAGGTGCCCACATCCTCCTTGTACCAGACATACTTTGAAAGAATTCATTTTCCTGCAAGTGGTATTTGTCCTCTATGCTTGCCCACAACATCTCGAATTCTTCTGGTGTTTCAGTCCTGTTCACACAGTAGTCAAACTCCTTTGCAAAGTCTTCTTCCTCACTAATAAGCCAAGCAAGCTTATCATTAGCCTTCCTCAGGACATGCCACTTGCAACATCTGTGTGTTGCGTTAGGGAACACTATTACTATTGCTGCTTTCATTGCTTTATCCTGGTCTGTCATTATGTTGTTTGGTTCACGCCCACCCATCTCTCCCTTCAACCTTTCTAGCACCCAAACAAATGTTTCCGTTGTTTCATCTGGCAACATTGCACATCCAAGCAGTATGTTATGCAAATGGTTATTTAATGGCATGTCGTATCTGTTGGTGCAATATGTTGTGTCAAAGAAAATGCAGTCTCCAAAACTCTTGTACAGCTCTCTAGTCCTCCCATCTACCCAAAACAATCCTCTAACAACATTATTATCATCTATCATTGTTGCATAATAGAAGGAAGGACTTTCAGCTTGTAGCTTTTGAAAATACTCTAATGTTGCATCCATATCCCTGTAGGTGAGACCTCCTCTCAAGTGTGTCCTCATGTTTGAAACATCCTTACTGCTGAAAGTAAGGTTGCCAAGCCCCCCATGGAAATCAGCAAGCACCCCCATAATCTGTGTTGTGCTAATATTTCTATGGTGTAGTGTTTTCAGCAGCTCATAATCAGCCCAAGAGATGCTTCGGTGGGACCTCAAGTGTTTCCTAACCCCAATCGCCTTCACCATGGGATGAGTATGGTCAGGTTGCATTACAATCACTCTCCACCTCGAATTTCTCAAGCCAACCGCCATATGAGCTTTGCAGTTGTTGACGCCAGATTTCGTCACTAGTAAAATTGGCGCCAGGAAGAGAGAGAATCGAAGAAGCACAGTTGGGAATCGGTCGAATGGTGCTACAGTGCGAGATCGGCCGGTGACTTCTGTCTCGCTTCGGATCGAACGTGCCGGGGTCCCAATCGGTTGCCTTTTGCCGATAAGGATTCGGCCGATTAGGAGGTTGGTTTAATTGGGCCTGTATGGGCTTGGAAAGGAATAAAAAGATAAGGGGGAGATCAGCCCATGAAGCGTAGAGTAACCAACCTAGCACGAATCGTGCTTGTAAATATTCGTTTTCTGTTTGAATTAGGGATAGAATTCTAGTCGGTTAAAAAGTCATCTGTACGGGGCTATAAATAGCTACCTTTGTAAATCTGTAATCATCAACAAATCAATACAACATACTACTTTTTCCTCATACTTACTTTCAAGCTGGCGACTTCGCCAACACTTTTCTCTTTTTCACGAGTTCGTGCGGGTTGGCAGGGCTGCATCAGCTTGATCTCCGGCCGATTCTGTAAGTTCCGCTTATCGAGTAATATCTAAGCTTTAACTTCGGGCGTATCGCTGTTATTTCGTTTAGATTTATTCACTAGTTATCGATATTTGCTAGATTTATAGGTTTTACCTGTCTTTCTAGTTTTATCACCAGTTATCCAGCTAGGAATCGGTAGTTTCGGCTTTCTTCACGTTCTGCTATTAAATTCATCTATCTTATATTGCCGATTAGATCTGTTCCTAGTGCTGTTATCATAGCGTTGTATCAATTACTCTAGTAGTTTTCTATCTACAAGGCCACAGTTATCGGCTGCATTATAGCCGATTTCTTTATTACGGCAAATCGGCCGATTCGCTGATAAGCTATCTCGAGATCGGAACCTTAGCCGATCGTGATTCCTGGACCTGACACGTATTCTTCCTTGCCAATCAACAGGTCAGATTGGCTAGCACGCCGCGCGAACCGCACCAGGGCAATCACCCGAATAGGAGTTAAGCAGATTCTCCCGGGTCGTGTGTCGGACGTTGGGATTCGGTTGACTGATTTCTAGCGCCAACACACTTTTGGCACGCCCGGTGGGACAAATACAACCGCCATCATGTCGAAAGCTGCTGAAATCTCCGAAGAAAACGTCATCGAGGTGACGGAAGCAGATCTGAAGGACGACCAGAAGGAAGAACTGGATAAGTATACGGCACAGTTCCGGAAAGCTTGCCTACAGTCTTTCAGTCGCTACAGAAGCGGGGAGACTATCAAGAAGACTCCGTTCCCTGCTCCCCGCCAGATCACGATTTCTGAGGACTCGGACAAAATGGCCGATATGATTCAACAGTCCATTTATCACGCCTTCGTTGATCAGTCCCTAGTACTTTCAAATATGGTGCACAACGCCGTTGTCAACTCCTTCGCTGGTGGGATACCTCAAGGATACAGGGGACCGGCATATTTTCAGCCGATTCCACCAAACCAGAATTATTCGAATTCGGTTTCACAGCCGATCCAATTTTCTGTCGGGGGTTCAGAGGCTTCCTCATCATCAGCTCCTATGGGGTATAACTCCATCCAACTGTCTTCTGCACCATTCCCTCCAGTTACCCCATCACCCTGGGGGGCACCTTCAGCCACGGCCGGTCAGAATCAATCGGCCAGTCAAGGAAGCCCTCCATTCCAGGCATCTTTCCAGGCGGCCACTCGGCCGACCATACCGCCATACCAGCCTGTCGCTCCGGAGGTCAACAAGACAGTAGAGCTCATGCTATATGATGAAACGAGTGGCTCATTCAAACAGCCGACCTTTACTACGCAGCCGGCTTTCACTCAGATGCCACCTGCTTTCACTCAGCCTCTGTTTATTCCGCCTCCGGTTTACCAGCACGTGCCAATACCTCAGCCAACGGTTCACCAGCAACAGCCAGATTGGTCGGCACGTATTGTGGAGGTGATGCAAGAACAATTCGGCTTAAAACCGAAAGTACAAACTTACACCTACAGAACACCATACCCGTCTACATATGACCTATTGCCGTTCCCCCATCGGTATAAAGTTCCTGACTTCACTAAGTTTTTGGGGATGGATGACACTTCGACCGTAGAGCATGTGAACAGATTCATCATCCAATGCGGGGAAGCAGCTACGCAGGATGCCCTACGGGTACGGTTGTTCTCATCATCTTTGTCTAGTTCGGCCTTTCAATGGTTCACGACATTGCCGCCAAACTCGATTATCACATGGGCCGATTTAGAGAGACAGTTCCACAAATACTTCTACGCCGGGGTGCATGAGATGAAACTGTCCGATTTGACCAGCCTCAGGCAAAGAAGTGACGAGCCGATATCCTCGTATGTACAGAGGTTTCGGGAAATCAGGAACAAGTGCTATTCCCTGGCTTTAAACGACGCGCAGTTGGCCGATATCGCTTTTCAAGGCCTTCTGCCCCACATAAAAGAGAAATACGCCTCACAGGAGTTCGAGAGTTTGAGCCAGATCGTCCACCGATTGTCTGGACAGGAGGTACGTTCCTTCGATCCACGGAGGAATTTG
Source organism: Setaria italica (assembly GCF_000263155.2). Lineage (NCBI taxonomy): Eukaryota > Viridiplantae > Streptophyta > Magnoliopsida > Poales > Poaceae > Setaria > Setaria italica. The sequence continues at coordinate 53,966,077 of NC_028458.1, read as the reverse complement.
CAGAAGAAAGTGGCGTTCCTAGAAGAGTTAGAGGACGAAGAAGACGTTGAAGTCGGACTTGCGGAGTGGATCAAGGGAAAGAAGCCGATATCATGCCCATTCGGCAAAAAGGAGCCGGAGGTGTTCAGTTTTGACACGACTAAGGCCGATAAAATCTTCGACCTTCTCCTCCAGGAAGGACAGATTAAACTCTCACCGTACCATACAATACCTTCTGCCGAACAACTAAAAAAGATGAAATACTGCAAGTGGCACAATGCCACATCCCATGATACTAATGAGTGCAAAATCTTCAGGCAGCAGATACAGTCGGCCATTGAGCAGGGCAGACTTAAATTTGAAGTGCCGACAAAATCGGCCAAGCCAATGAAGATCGACCAGCACCCCTTCCCCACCAACATGGTTGATACGGGAAAGAATTCACTCCAAACAAAAGTGCTGACGTCCGAATCGGCTAAAAAGAGTGGCGCCGTCGACCCTAGAAATCAAGCTACGCCTGAAGATGTCAAAGGGAAGCGGCGGATGGAGAATGACGATGGAGAATCAGAAGAGCCACGCATTACTTCCCAGTTCCTGCTCCAGAAGTACCAACGTCAGCATGAACGCTCAAGGTCCCGGGAAGAAGCAATGCGACGGCACGAAGATCACTGGAGGTGCCCGTTCTTCATCCACTGTTGGGAAAACAACCTCAGGCTACCTTCGGCCGATAATTGCCCAGAATGCAACGGTCCATATCGTGGCAATCGACTGTTCAATAGATCTCGCTCCAGAGACAGAAGGCCAGAACCGATCAGCAGGAATTGGCGCAACCAAGATGACCAGCGCCCTCCCGTGCGTGATCGGCTGGGTGGCAGAAGTGACCGATACGATCGGTCGGAAGATAGACGCCATGACAGGTAGGGGGGCAGGACCGATCGACATGACCGGTCAGAAAGCAAGGCCAACGTTCACAGCCGGCTCGAAGAGATGGCCGATGCTCGGGTGACAGACGAAAACCCGTTAGGACGCGAACCGGAGTGGGAACGCGCCAAGTCAGGGGGCAGACCAATAAACCCCAGGTGGTGTCCCGATGGATTGACCAAGTCTCAAAAACGAAGAATCCAACGTCTCCGCCAATGGGAACAACAAGAAGAGGAACAACAGAGCACTATGGACAAGAAAGAAGGAAGGCCTCGGGTGTGGCACCCCAAAAGAAACGATAAAGGAGACGACGAATCGGCGGGCGACGAATCGGCAGCCGAGATCGGCATGGTTTTCATATTGCCGATGGAATTCATGACTCCCGCCGATCAACAAGATATATCGGCGATAGAAGAACAGACGGCACAGTTGGCTTTGGAGCCAATGATGGCCACGTTCGAAAAGCCCGAAGATGATGAACGACAACACATGAAGGCGCTGTTCCTTAAAGGGCATGTTGACGGCCGCCCCCTCACTAGACTGATGGTAGACGGAGGAGCTGCAGTCAACATCATGCCATACGCCGTGCTCCGGAAGCTTGGAAAAAGCGATGACGACTTGACCAAGACGGACATGATGCTCAAGGATTTCGGGGGCAACGTGTCAAACGCTCGCGGCGCTCTCTACGTCGACCTCACCATCGGCAGTAAGACCCTTCCTACCACCTTCTTTACTATTAATGGCAAGGAATCCTACAATATGCTGCTCGGCCGGGACTGGATACACGCAAATTGCTGCATCCCGTCAACAATGCATCAATGTCTCGTACAATGGGTCGGCGATAACATCGAGGTGGTCAATGCCGATTCCGCATACAGCATCGTGGCAGCCGACACGCAGCAGTGGAGCTGCGAAACCATCAGGTGCATATCCGGCAGAGTATGGGAGACCGATTTCCTGAAGGTCACCGATTTTGGCCTACAGCCGATCCGAGCAGTCGGCTCCGAAGACTAAGAATAGATGGATCAGTTCGCTCGAGAAGATGGGAAGTTAGGGCACGGGTTCACGTCGGCCGATTCATTAGAGATGATAGACTTAGGCGATGGTACCAAACCAAGGCCGACTTATATTAGTGCAAATTTAGACCCAGAATACAAGTGTAAATTGACAAATTTGTTAAAGGAATTTAAGGATTGTTTTGCTTGGGAGTATCATGAGATGCCCGGTTTAGACCGATCTATTGTTGAACATCGGCTACCCATAAAACCAGGGTATCGGCCGTACCAACAGCCCGCACGGCGTTGCAATCCTAAGATTCTACCAGACATAAAAGCTGAAATAACTCGGCTAATCGAAGCAAAATTTATTCGGCAATGCCGTTATGCCGAGTGGATCTCCAACATTGTACCAGTATACAAGAAGAATGGAAACCTACGCGTTTGCGTTGATTTCAGGAATCTTAATCAGGCCACACTGATGGATGGTTACCCCATGCAGACGGCCGATGTACTGATCGACACTGCCGCGGGGCACAAGATTATTAGCTTCATGGACGGAAACGCTGGGTACAATCAAATACTTATGGTCGAAGAGGACATACCTAAAACGGCCTTCAGATGCCCAGGCCACCTTGGCTTATTCGAGTGGGTGGTGATGACTTTTGGCTTGAAGAACGCTGGCGCTACGTATCAGAGAGCCATGAATTACATATTTCACAAACTCATTGGCATTCTGGTAGAGATCTACATCGATGACGTCGTAGTCAAGTCCAAAGGTCACGGAGAGCACCTGGCCGATTTACGAAGAGTGCTAGAGTGCACCAAGAAACACGGTCTTAAGATGAATCCCAATAAATGTGCTTTCGGCGTACCCGCCGGACAGTTCTTAGGATTCATGGTGCACGAACGAGGGATAGAGATCAATCGGAAAACCATAGCGGCCATCAACAAAGTCGTAGCCCCGCAAAACAAAACCGAATTGCAGTCTTTAATCGGCAAGGTGAATTTCATCAGAAGATTCATATCTAATCTATCTGGGCGGATTCAGGCATTCACACCACTGTTGAAGTTAAAGCCTGACCAGGAATTCATATGGGGGGAGGAGCAGCGCAAAGCATTGGAAGATATCAAGCAATACTTGGTCTCGCCACCAGTATTGGTTCCTCCTCAAACTGGTAAGCCGTTTAAGCTGTACTTATCAGCCGATGAAAAAGCTATTGGGTCGGCTCTAGTCCAGGAGTTCGAAGGTAAGGAACGAATAATTTATTATGTCAGTAGAAGACTTCTGAACGCTGAAACAAGATATCCTGCGGTGGAGCGTTTGTGCCTATGTCTTTACTTCTCATGCACCAAACTCAGGCACTATCTACTGTCGGCAGAATGCGTGGTCGTATGCAAAGACGACGTAGTAAAATACATGCTATCGCTGCCGATCTTGAAAGGACGAATCGGCAAATGGATCTTAGCGTTGTCGGAGTTCGACCTACGGTATGAATCGGCAAAAGCCGTCAAGGGTCAGGTCATGGCCGATTTCGTAGCCCAACACTGCGGACCGGACATTGCCCTCGTAGAACCGGCACCTTGGACATTATATTTCGATGGGTCATCATGTGGGGTCGGATCAGGAATCGGCATCGTTCTCATATCGCCTCGGGGGGCAAGCTATGATTTTTCTCTGCCGATACGAGCATAGGGGGGTCCGCCGATTCTATACGAGCTCGGACTCGGCGACTGGTCTTCTTGGTGATCCTCTTCTGAACTTGTTTCGATCGGCCAGCAATCACGTCCACGGACGGAGCATCATAGCCGATGAGAGGATAAGAGGTGTATGGATGGTGACTCTCTATTAGCCGACCACTCCGGCTATGTGTTGGAGGTGTACGGTTCTCGGCCTGAAGAAATAATAAAACCATTAGTATTCAATCACGTTAAGAGGAGTAAAAATCGGCTAAGGAAAATACTTCGGCGTTCGGGTCGATGTTGGCTGGATCCAGGAGGTTGCAATATGCCGATGCCGAGTTGCAGAAGAGAAATTGCTTCCAATCGGCCCACCAGAGTTTGTACGGCTGGACAGCAAAAGGAGCTACTATCCAGTTGTTCAGGTCAATGGTATTGGAGTCCGGAATCCGGTCTCGTACCCGACTGTAATCCAGACCGGATGTGAGCTCATCTCTGAACTTGACTCGGCCAGCAAAATACACTTGAATCGGCAGCTGACCCATGCCAAACTGACGTGCTGCAACGGAAGGGTTGTAAAACTCATACGTGGGGGCATCTTTCCCCGAAAAGAAGTTAGCTGGCAAGATTCCTGGCTTGATTAACTCATCATTGAGCTCTTCGTCAAATCGGCCAGTGATTGGATCGAAGCAGGTGGGGAGTTCAAAGATTGGGTCATCCCGCCGATAAGGAAACCAAACGGTTGCATCTTCATTAAAGCCGTTATAGAAGCATCGGAAGTACTCGGCTACCTTTGTAGCAGAATATGTGCAACCTGGAAAGGCCGATGCTGCTTCACCAAAAGACATGCATCGGCGACGTTCGGTAGGATCTTCTGCCGATTCAATGTTGGGGAACATCATACGGTCCACCCTCTGCTGAGTGATCTCGCTCATATAAAGGTTCAGCCATAGGTTGATGAACCACCAGGGTCCGCCTGGATTTCCGATCGGCTCTCCCTTGGATAGCCTGACGCCGATTTGGTGGAGCATGTGGTACGCCGCCCCTAGCAGGTGTTTCCCAAGGGGAACACGATTTCCTCTGGACAGTGCTTCTGCTAAAGCCTGGGTGTTGGTTGATGGGCCGGCGGCTCTTCCACAAAAGAAGTGTTTTTCTAACCACATCATTAAGAAGGTCGTATGTTCCCTATTCTCAACAGACCCGGTTCTTTTATTACTTCTGATGAATCCCTTCCACCCGCCGATTCCCCTTGTGTCCAGCCGATGTGACATTGCGGCTAAAAGGTGGAAAGGTGTATCCGGGGAAGAAATGTCAAGGCCGGTCAACAAAACCACATCGGCCAATGTTGGGGTCATAGGTCCGTGCCCAAATAAGAAAGCATTGAGTGCATCAGACCAAAAGTAAGAAGCCGCTATTACCAACAGCTCATTTTTCTCCATCTGGGACAAAGACAGGTTGATGCACTGGCCGATTTTGAGCTCCTCCCATGAGACGCTCTTCGACGCAGCTACCCGTTGGTACCACTCCCTCCAACCTGGGGTTTCATTCGGCCAGGACCTAAAAGTGCCCAACCACTGATCTAAGTCCATGTCGGACAGTTTGAAGGGTATCCTGTGGGTTTCTAAATTGATAAGCTCTATTGGATCTGGGTTCCCCATAGGTCCGAGACAAATAAGGCCGGGATTTCCCGTGAGATGGATGGTAATGCGATGCCTAACCGCCTAAAAAAGGAAAGGGGGGTATAAAAAAGGTAAGAAACAGATCTAAGGTAAATGCATTGCCGATAAAAGAAGGATTCGGTAAATTACCTCTGGGATGAAGTTCCGTGTAGTCGGCGCGGTCGCCGGTGCAGATGCGGACGATGAGGCCGTGATGGGGATCGCCATTGGGATCTCCGATGAAGCTCCTTCTTCTGTGGATGGAGCAACGGCCGTCGCCACTACCGCCGGAGGTGTTACTTCCGGAACGTCGCGCGCTGGAGAGCTGCCGGAAGGAGCCGCCATTGGAGGAGAAGGGGAAAAGTAACAGGAGGATGGCGCTAGAAAGCTTCGGCGGCAAGGGAAAGGTGCTAAGGAAAGAAGAGGGCGCGCGCGCTGAGAAAGAGAGACGTGAGCTTGAAGATGAAGTGCGGGCTGAACCACTATTTAAAGGGTGCCTGAAGGAGGGTAAAAATGGAATTTTTACCGCGCCAGCGTTTTGAGTTTTTCGGGAGTAGTGGTTGTCGTGGGCGCCCGTTTCGAAAAGATGGTAATCATCAGCTGGAAGACCGCGAAACGGAAGGATATTTTCATTGCAGCTGTTTCGGAGGGGAGGTTATAAAGAATTTCGAAGTAAAAGACTATGTTTTACTCCGAAACTGGGGAGCATGTGTTGACGCCAGATTTCGTCACTAGTAAAATCGGCGCCAGAAAGAGAGGGAATTGAAGAAGCACAGTTGGGAATCGATCGAATGGTGCTACAGTGCGAGATCGGCCGGTGACTTCTGTCTCGCTTCGGATCGAACGTGCCGGGGTCTCAATCGGTTGCCTTTTGCCGATAAGGATTCGGCCGATTAGGAGGTTGGTTTAATTGGGCCTGTATGGGCTTGGAAAGGAATAAAAAGATAAGGGGGAGATCAGCCCATGAAGCGTAGAGTAACCAACCTAGCACGAATCATGCTTGTAAATATTCGTTTTCTGTTTGAATTAGGGATAGAATTCTAGTCGGTTAAAAAGTCATCTGTACGGTGCTATAAATACCTACCTTTGTAAATCTGTAATCATCAACAAATCAATACAACATACTACTTTTTCCTCGTACTTACTTTCAAGCCGGCGACTTCGCCAACACTTTTCTCTTTTTCACAAGTTCGTGCAGGTTGGCAGGGCTGCATCAGCTTGATCTCCGGCCGATTCTGTAAGTTCCGCTTATCGAGTAATATCTAAGCTTTAACTTCGGGCGTATCGCTGTTGTTTCGTTTAGATTTATTCACTAGTTATCGATATTTGCTAGATTTATAGGTTTTACCTGTCTTTCTAGTTTTATCACCAGTTATCCAGCTAGGAATCGGTAGTTTCGGCTTTCTTCACGTTCTGCTATTAAATTCATCTATCTTATATTGCCGATTAGATCTGTTCCTAGTGCTGTTATCGTAGCGTTGTATCGATTACTCTAGTAGTTTTCTGTCTACAAGGCCACAGTTATCGGCTGCATTATAGCCGATTTCTTTATTACGGCAAATCGGCCGATTCGCTGATAAGCTATCTCGAGATCGGAAACTTAGCCGATCGTGATTCCTGGACCTGACATGTATTCTTCCTTGCCAATCAACAGGTCAGATTGGCTGGCACGCCGCGCGAACCGCACCAGGGCAATCACCCGAACAGGAGTTAAGCAGATTCTCCCGGGTTGTGTGTCGGACGTTGGGATTCGGTTGACCGATTTCTAGCGCCAACGGCAGTCCAACTTTTTGATAGTGTTGCGCTTCCTTATTGCCGTGATAAGCACAGCTGTTGCTGTTCTCTTTTTCGATCCAACTAGTGTTGCAGTGTCATTGTTGATGTGCTCGCTGATGTGTTTTCCTCTCCATCATCTTCTCCATCAAGAGCTAGCTTCCTAGCATGAGAACACTCCCACTCCTTTTTGATCAGCTCCTTTGTGACGTTGCTATTTCTTGAAGAAGCCACTCTTATGCTGAAACCCAACTTCATGGCATACTCATTGTAAACCCGCCTTGCTTCCTGTATCGTGTCAAATTCCATCCCAACTTTCGGCACAATAGGCTGTGAGCATACGATGTCTTCATCCTCATGGTAGACCTCTTCATTTGCACCAACTTGTACTGAAACATATTCACTTGAGTGTGTTGATATGCTCGCAACAGGAACCAATGCTCCATCCCCCTGCAAATAAATGTTGCAGTTAGTGTTACTAGCGAAATCAATGTTCGGATGTTGCAAAAACTGTACATGGAAGTAAGATGCAACATTCAGTTAGCACATACAATTTTTGATGCCTATTCCCCGAAAAAGAAAATTTTCCTCACTCAACTTATCTCCATCACCATTCTACGAGATTTTTCCATTTCCTATACTATTTTTCAATGTGCCACATGTTATCATTAGATGTTGCAAAACTATATAAGATTCTGTCACATCTAGTGTTTCAAATGAAATCATACCTATCGTTTTTGGAGACTCAATTGGGATGCCAATCCCCCATGGACGCTGCTCGAAAGACTTGGGGGCGGGTGTTGAAGTGAATTATCACGCTTGCTCGAAGAATTCAATGCAACATTTAGGGATTCCGAGCAACAATAGGGGGTGGCATACCTGGTAGCGTGTTGAGGTCAATCATCTGTAGATCTGAGGGGTTCCGAGCAACAATGGGGGGCGGGTGGCCGCCATGTGGTTGATCTGGAGGGGGGAGTTCGATTTTTTGAAGGATATGCGCCATCTTCACTCGTCGCCGGCGGATCTGGGCGGCGGCACGAAGCTGGGAGTTTCGCTCCTGTCCCGATCCGCGTGAAGGAGTTGACGCCAGGGTGCGCTTTTTCTGTGTTTGGTGCGAACTTGTCCCGATCTCCTTGTGTTTCATCTGACGGCTGACACGTATTGAATCCGACGGTGGAGAGTGCATCCGATTTTTGCACCCGGAACGGATGTTCGGGCGCTAGTAGTTCCGTAATAAAAAATACAAAACTACAATCCTGAAAGGCAATAGGCAGGAAAAAGAAAAGAAAAGGAAAAAACATACTCGTCCGGTTGGATTGGGACATCAACGCTAATAACCACTCAACTCAAAACCGCCAAATCCGACCGGTTGGATTGGGACATCAACACGGTCACACCACTCCACTCAAACAGCGGCAGTAGAGCACACAACATCACTCGCCACCTCCACCGTTGGACTCCACCTCGCTCTCGAGCCTCACCACATCCGTCACGGTGCTCCATGTCACATTTCTGTTTCTTTGGTCACCGTCAGTATGCTGAGCAATGTTGCCCCGCTTCCCAAGGTCTCCATCAAATAGCCAAACTGCCGCCGCAGGTCGACTTCGCTTCGTTGCTCAGCCCACGCACATAGCCTCCGCCGCCGTGCCTACAAGCCAAAGAAGTCGCTTGCACCGTCTTTTGACGATGTACTGCACCGGAGTAGCCCAGCAAAGCTGAGCAACCCGCCGCAGTCCGTTGCAAGCCTAGTCATCCCACGATGTCGTTGCTACAAGCGCCATCCATCGATGTAGCCCCACGCTGCACTAACAGTTGCCAAGCAACGCCAGCAGCCGCGATCCACTACAAGCAGCCAACCCGACCAACATGCGGCAACCCCCTGGCCGCTGCCACAACAATGATCGCCTCCACGTGAGCTCAGCAACCCTCGTCAAGCTTGCCATCCTGCACCATGCCGGCTTGCCACACCGCAAGCCCGACACGGCAGGACCGCCGCCACCGGCCACAGCCTCCCATGACCATCGGTGTCACCAGTATTGCTAGAAGTCGAGTTGGGTCCTAAAAACGATGCCTCCAAGAAGGGCATGACGCTAATGTTGTCATCATCGCTCATCCAGAAACTGGACAGGGTTTTCACCAAGAGAACCCCGTGCAGTAGGAATAGAGCTCCAATATAACGCCCCCAACGGGGAGAACGATGCCCAAAGGTGCCGCCACCATCGCCACCAGCAAGATTACTGGTAAGGGATTTCGCGTGAAGCATCACATCCCTAGCCGTTGCACGCCCTCCGCCCAGCAATACCAAGACCACAGCCATGGAAAACCCACCCGAGGCAGCGTTGCCGCCGTGCCTCCTCATCCGCTGCCACTGCACGCTCGCACCCCATGCTTGCCACCCAGACATGCCGCCGACCTCAGATCCACCTCGTCGTGCGGCCTGCATGCCGCAATCACCGCTGAGACCTCGCGCCGCTCATGGCCAAGCTTCCCCCAGCCGCATTGCTCGCCCCGACGCGCACCAACTCCACACGCTCGTCGAGGAGCCACCTCCTCACCCTCATAGTTGCTGCTCGAGCAGAGCCGCCCCGGCCAGTGTCGCATCCGCTGCTTGCCCCAGACTTGTTGCTGCAGCGCTCGCCCTAGAGCCGCCTTCAGTCTGGCTGTCGCTGGCCAACATGGTCACCCCCACCGCACACGCCATCCACCCCACTGCGGTGCTACAGCAGCCAGCCGCCGCCACCCGAGCGCAATTGCACAGCGGGCTGGCAGCCGTAGGCGCGCATAGGCCGTCGCCGCCTCAGCCCTTAGCCTAGAGGCCCCTAACTGATGTAGCACTGGCCCAATCTTCCAAAAGGTAGTGATAAATTCGATTGGTGGAGACTCGACGTTGATAATCCGGGCTTCTAATCGGACACGATTTGAATCCCTGCAACCGCTACACCGCTGCTCCGTTGGTTATCAACCAAACCCAACTTGATTGATCCCGCCGAGAAGGCTTTCCCTGCAAGCGAATCAAAGGACAAAAGAAAGAAAGTATAAACACGCAATCTGATATTGCAAATATGAATGAAGTAAGATGGGTTCAAGCTCTCAATTCGAAAGGACTAATCGACACAATGGAGAAGAATAAGAACAGGGGCCCTAGATCACTGTAAAAGGACTTGTGGCCACAGTTATAATGAATCAATCTAAGTTTCTCGAAGGAAAACTAGAACTAAACAAAACCCAAGTTTCTAAGGTGGCGGCTACTGAGTTTATATCAAAAGAGGCAAACTAGGGTTAGGGGCGACCAGAAAGGGGGCACCCACAACTTGGGCTTAAGGCCCGACACGATACAAGGCCAAGTTGGTCTAAAACTGGTGACACAGCACCTTATCATGGTCACACAGAATGATCCACAAACCTTCTGAGGCTAGGACTAGAACCAAAATAACGGCGGCGGCGTCCCCGTTCCAACGCATCAAAGAATGCCTCGTTTCAATGTCGTATGAGGGAGATATGGCCGAAACCGTGTAGGAGTGTCAGCTGAATCCGAAATGAACGCGACGACCGAGTTGGTGACGAATTGTAACTTGTGGAAGACCATGACTCGTACGTGTCCAGCATGGTGATGTCCTCATCACCACCAGCATCACCGTCGAAGAGCCGCCCCAGGGCCCCCGCGCTGAGGCAGCCGCCACACGGGCTAGGAGCACACGCCGCCACACCCTCGCGAGCAGGTGCCGCAGCTTAGCCGCCCATCCCCAACCTCGCCCTCCACGCCCAAGCCACCGGGCCGCCCACCAAGACGGATCGGCGTAGATCAGTCGAGGGAGACGTCGGATCCGCCAGCAATGGCAGCAGATCCGGAGTTCGTCGACCCCACGGCTAGGAACACACCTCCGCCATGGCCTACCTCCCGACGTCCACACACGTGGGGTGAAGAAGTGCCCTACCGCCACCGTCCTCGCGGCCGCCCCGTTGTCAGCGGGGCGGCCGCGAGAACGGCGGCGGCAGGACGGGAGAGATGCGGGAGGGGGCCGGCAGCGTGCAGTTGCGAGCGCCGCCCGAGTCGTCCATACAGACAACGCGGGGGCGGAGACGCCTAGCGGGCTTTTGTTGTATGTGGCTGGGGCATTACTCCTCCACGCAGGACATACTGCTCGTCGGCGACGGGGACTTCTCCTTCTCGCTGGCTCTTGTCACCGCGTTCGGCTCCGGCGCCAACCTCGTCTCCACGTCCCTCAACACCTACGATTCGTCTACCCCGCTCCATGTAGTTGTCTCCCTCTTCATGTATACCCCCAAATCCCAGTGCAAATATATAAGTGGCGTACGCATGATAATTAAACATGTTCGGGACACGCATTGCACCAGGCTAAAATGACATAAGCATATGAAACGTACGTCCAGGCGTCCAGCCATCTTGTTAGATTCAAATTCGTAGGATAAACATAATGCCCGTGAGTATGCATGCGCAAGTAGTCATTTCATGATCCAAACCAACAAAGCCCATTGCAAAAAAAAAATTGCAATAAAATCGTTAATTCTTAACTAGTCATCAACTCATGCTATGCACGGACTAGTAAGTTTAAGAGCCTTAATTGTTAGAAATTGTGAATGCTTATTTCACGCTCTCAAAGTCTCTCTATATATCTCTCCCTCTCTCGTTTGTTCATATTTCTAACACAACACTATAGATATTTTCTTATCTTTATCTAATTGGTTATGATATGCTTCAGTTATCAATTACTCTATATGCTTTTCTATCTCTATTAACAATTTTTCCTCTTGCATATCGCACGTCAATGTGAGTTTAACAGGAGTAAGAAGATAAGGGCTGGGACCTGTTTATCTGAAGTCTCAAGAAAGCCACCCCTCGTTTATCTAGTTTTTTTTTCATTCAGGTTGTATGTAAAGCAATGCCTAGATGAGTCACACAAACACAATAAGTCTGCTTCTTTTTCTCTTTTTTAAGTTCCTTCCGAAGTGGACTGAAACATTTTGATGTTTAAAAAATAGCTAGTACTCCAACCGCTACCGGAAAACTGAGCATTGGTCCTAGCCCCTAGTACCGGTTGGTTTTTGACCCGGTACTAATGTGAGCATTAGTACCGGGTCTAACGGATAGGTCCACAGGAGCTCCTCGTGACCCCCTTTAGTACCGGTTGGGAACTCCAACCGGTACTAAAGGTCACCTATTGGTATCGGGTGGAGCCTTCATCCGGTACTAAAGGCTCTTAAGCACATTAGTACCGGGATATTAGTACCGGATGGAAGTTCCACCCCG
>NC_028458.1:53791311-53953702 GCF_000263155.2 Setaria italica | reverse complement strand
GGACTCCTACTAGGATTCCCCTATAATCCTACTAAGACTCGTCCCGTGTACTCCTACTAAGACTCCTCCTTGTAACCGACTAGTAGTCCTGCCCCCTGGAGTATATAAAGGAGGGTAGGGGTACCTAGATCGGCAAAGAGCTCAACTAAGCTCAGAACCATTAACAATAGCCAACAACTAGGCTACTCAACACCCAAGCGCAGGGCATAATATACAACACCTCAAACAGGACGTAGGGTATTACGCTACTCTAGCAGCCCGAACCTGTATAGATCTGTATCTTGTGTCCTCGCTTTTACCTTCAAGTTCTAGGTCCGGCGATCTCCCACCGACAAATCGACTACCTTAGGTACTCCCTCGGTAGGTTGCCGGTATAAAACATCGATATTTGACGCGCTTGAAGGACCTCATCATCAAAAATCAATCTACTTTCATGGCATGTTTGCTGCTGGACGACGACTCCAGTCAAGTCAGATTCGATTCCATGCGGGGCTCTACACGTATATGATGAAGGGCCTGCCAACTCGTTTGTTTACTGAGTTTAGGTCCAGCCTGTGCGTTCGTGATCCTCCCGCTTCGACTGCGGGTGGGTATTGGGAAGTATATTTGTATATTAGGATATATTTATCCTTTCCTTGTACGGGGGGGGCAGCCAGGCGCGGCCGGCGGGATGCGGGGCCGGGCGCTAGCCGGATTTCATTTTTTTTATTTTTTAATACTCCTTTAGTATCGGTTATTAGACCCGGTACTAAAAGGCCTCTCTTAGTACCGAAGTAGTAATGCCGATTGCACAACCGGTAGTAAAGGGGCTTAGGAACCAATACGTTTTCCCTAGCAGTGAACTGAAAGTCTCAGATATTTTTTTGTCGGCCAATTATTAGCCAAATGCCTCTTAGCTAGAAAACTGAAAGACATCAGTATCAATCCAGGCAGGATCCCAAGGAAACTACGTACAGTTTGATTGGAGGATCAACTGAACTGAGCAACGACGAGCTATCATGCATGCATCCTGTCATCACCAACCTCGACTGCTCGACGCATCTCTATCTGTTACCAGCGCTGAAAGCTTATCCGGTGTAACTTGTTCAGGCACCAGCCCAACCAATACATATAATTTAGGCCAATAATTTCAGCAGAATATACATTCTACTCTCAAAAAATAGAGTTATGCATTCCGCTTCATCAGATCATCGATTGCCTATTTGCCTCTACAGGTCAAATATGGGAAAGTCCAAGAAGTTTTCAATCGGAGATAAGAGTATCCTCTACGTCCACTACTACCTATATTTTTCTCCCTCGCCATGTATGCTACCAATGCAAATAAGTGGCGCATGCATGATGACTAACACATGTTCGATCGGGACACACATTGGACCAGGCTAAAATGACACAAACATATGAAATGTTTGTACAACCAAGAACCATCTTGTTTGATTGAAATTCAAATTCATAGGGTAAAAATATATAAAAATGTGAAATACAAGAATCAAACACATGATTTTTTTCTTAATTTATTTTAAAAATTATCGACATTATTATATCATGGTAGGTGACTCACTTGTGATGACTTTGATATGTTGGGTTAATCTCTTGAAGGTGCTTCACGGATAGGTCATACACGCATGACTTCATAGAGAATGGATGTGGGTCCGTGCACGTGAGATTTGCTTTTTTTATACAATAGGAGGGGAGACCCTACTGATTATATATATATATATATATATATATATATATATATATATATATATATTATAAAAAGAGTATCACTAGTAAAGGGGTTTTAAGAGACAAAGAAAGAAAACCAAATACTGCTAGGGAAAGCGCCTTCAGTACCGGTTCCTAACCACTTTTAGTACCGGTTGAAGGGGGGCAATAATCAGTACTAAAGGGGTATTAAAAAAAAAGAAATCCCATCGGTATTGAAGGGGTATTAAAAAAAAGAAATCCCACCGGCCTGAGCCACACCCCGCCGGCTTGACTGCCCGAGCCTGAGCCCGAGCCACACCCTGCCTGAGCCGCACCCCGCCGGCCTGATCGCCTGGGCCGCACCCCACCGCCGCCGCTCCATCCACCTGGCCCCGCATCCCATCGGCCGCCGGTGAGCTCGGGTCCCGCCGCCACTGCTCCATCCGTCGGATCCCGCCGTCGCCAGATCCCGTCATCGCCGCTCCATCCTATTGCACTGAGCCCGCTAGCCACCGCCGCTCCGTCGCCACCGCCGCCCCCGGATCTCATTGCCGCCCCCAAATCTCATTGCCGCCGCCACCCCCGGATCTCGTCGCCGCCGCCGCCGGATCCCGCCGCCACTGCTCCGTGCCCCGATGGCTGCCGCCGCACCTCGCCCCGCCACCGCTCCTCGCCTCAGGTCCGAGGTGAGGGGTGAATGCAGGGGGGAGGAGAGGGGAGGTCGGGGAGGGATGGATGGGGCCGGTGGAGGGGGAGGGAGGGGCTGGGTCGGCACCTCCTGGAGGGAGGGATGGAGGGGGCCGGTGCGGAGGGAGGGGGAGGGAGGGAGGGAGGGGGCCGGTGCGGTGCAGAGGGAGGGGGAGGGAGGGAGGGGGCCGGTGCGGATAAGGCTTGCGTGCCACCGGTACTAAAAGTCACCCATTAGTACTGGGTGAAGCCATCACTCAGTACTAAAGGCCCTCAGGCACATTAGTACCGGTTGGAGGCTTCAACCGGTACTAATGGGTGACCTTTAGTACCGGGTGAAACCTCCACCTGGTACTAAAGGGGTTCACGGGGGTTCTCGGGGACTAGCCGTTAGGCCCGGTACTAATGCTCATATTAGTATCGGATCGAAATGCAACTGGTACTGAGCGTCGGGATGAATGCTGAGTTTTCCAGTAGCGAAAATATCAAAGACACTAAGAAAGGTTTTTTCCGCTGCTAATGAAGGCGGTGTGTACACCAAACATCTCCTTTATTTAGATTAAGGATATCAAACATCTCTTGCAGCTAGCGACTTCGTTTCTTTGGTACGAAAAGGTGAAGAAAAACAACTCCCAAACCCAAAGTCGCTACCACTAGTAGTCCTCAAGCCAGCGACTTGGCTCTCCATCAGCGGCACGTTGCAATATTAGTGGCGAGTGGCAACAGGTCAAGAGGACACTAGAACCTGCATCGGAGTGGAGCTCGTTGGACGGCAGATAAGCTCCGCTGAGATTGGAATCCATGCGGCAGCATCCTGCAGATTGCATTCCGAAAAGGACACTTTAAAACCTTCCAACCCAAACAAATCCAGCGGCACAGCACATTCACTGTTCACTATAGAAACACCCATGACATGAGAGCTCGAACTCGGTCTCGTTCGTGCGTCCCTTGCTTGCTGCCTTTGCGTTCCCCTCCCTACGCCTAGAAGATGCTCTTTTTCGCCGTGCCAAGTGACTGGTCAGTACTCGTGGGACGGCACGCCCACTGCTGGGCCTCGCTGTCGCTCACCCGCCGTGACCGCTGCGTGCCTTGGGTGGCCTCGCCGAGCAAAATGCGCGTGGGATCTCTGTGCTGTCCCGACGACGGCGACCGGACGGGCGGAGGACTCCTCCGGGGCAGGCTGCACCTGCTGGCCTGCGGCAACTCGGTGGCCGCGCGGCAACACGGAGACATAAAGGACAGCAAGTGTCAGCAATCACAAGATGGACGCACATTCTTTGAAGTTGGGACGCTGACTTCTCTTATCTCTATCTCTAAATAACTTCATCTAGCGGATCTTACCGACACGGACGTATCATTATTATCACTTACTATTAAAGAATAATTGCATGTAAATACAAATATCCTACTAAATCGTAGACTCAGACGTGAGTGTTTGTCACTTAATTCCGTTACCTTTTTCCCCTACTAAATCCTTGAATTTGGTAGCTTCACAATGCTACGATAGTAGATTGGACCCATCAAACTACAGAGAACTTTAGTAGATGGCACCCCAATGCTATGGCCAAAGATCCAATAATGAACCGAACAAACTACATAACGATTGCATCGACAAAATCTAGTTGACAATGTTGTCTATTTTTTCGAAAGACAACAATGCTGTCTATCATTTACACTTTTTCAGTGCTCACATATACACACACAACATTACCACTATGAGTATCTTTCAAAGATTGAGCTATAGATCTCGAGATTGGTGAAGTCACCAATAACGTCTCCTTGTCGACGGCATGTCATCTATCACTAAAAGAATAATTCCGGAGCATCGTGCCAAATCGAGGATTCAAACTCAACTGAGCGGGTTCCATGACAAGCTCAGTTTACAGATTGTTTATCATTTTTTTTCTCCTCACGATACAATTGTCTATTCCCTCCCTCAAAAAAGAAAGAAAGATATTTTAAGATTCAAAATTTATCTGGAATAAGATACTGTTACCCATTTAGTATGTGCATGTGCATGCAGTAATCAATTAATAAAAATATGACTAATAGATAGGAATAATCAAGGTTATTTTTATTTTTTATTTATTAATCTGTTCTAGAATCTCTAGAATAACTTTATTAGGAAGGAAGTATGAAATAATGCAATTAAATAAAGCCAGTCCCTCTAATCCAGCGTAAGCTCCCGTTCGGAACGCAGCAAAGTCAAACCTAGCCAGCAGATACTTCGGTCTTGATCCTTTTGTTAACCCCGTTCGCTCCAGACCCTGATTCATTGAACCTGGACACGATTTGACTTTCTCTCTCCTCCGTCTTTGCACTCGTCAAAACCAGCGGAGCTTTCACCGCCTGACCCACAATCGCGTCTACATTCCAAACAACCCTCCGCCATCCAATCTGCAAATTAATAGTAGTACTCCATTGGTAGGGCCCGCGAACTTCTAAAGAAAAAAAAAACAAAGAGGAAAAGGTCTCGAGGTTCGACCAAAGTACTTGGAGAGGAACATCATCACAGTAAGCAAAAGAAAATCTCTGCTCTTTTACATTTGTTCGCTTTTCCTTTGTTTCCTACTGCATAAAATTTGTTACCGGGAGGAGAAATATTTCGAAACCGCAGTCATAAAACGTTTATTTCCTGCCTCCGTCTTGTTTCCTTTCGCTGTTCTTTGGGTTCAGTGAACCTGCTTTATGATTTCGAATCAGAACTAATTTTGGGTTTATTCAATACGATTACTTCGTAACCATTTTAGCCAGTAGTTTGGCTGCATCAGATCGATTGTACTAGATGCAATCACCCAAAGAGATTAACTGATCGCTCCTTAGACAAACTGGCAATATGAGAAGCCAGTGCGGCAGATTTCAGAGGCTCATTCCCTCTGCTGCAATTTTCAGCTGCATGTCTCCTTGCACTCTGAGAGACTCATTGTAGTATCCATAAAATTATGATTCATTGGTGTATTTTCAGGAAAAAAAATGCTGAGTGAAATCTGATCCTGACCTAGTAGTTGACTGAACATTCGAGGTCCTCTTCATGCTCTCAGCTGTACTGAATAGTACACTACAATGCGAGGCATTGCCTCACAGGCATAGTGGCATCGAAAGATGGAGAGAGATGAAAGATGGAGAGAGATGGACCAATATGAGAAAGCTAGGACTAGGATGCTTTTCTAAGCAAGTAATGAGAGCCATCGAGAGTGCCTGGAATCTGTTAGCCAGAGAATGCGGTGCTGGTTGCTGTGCGCTTTAGAACCTTCCACCTTGTCACCTCATCACATTTTCATGTGTGGATCTGACTGAAGAACTAGTAATGAATTCGCCCTACCTCTGTGGCGCATGAGTTGAGTTCTTGGACCAAGTTGATGCATGACAGCCCATGATACGTGGCCAGTAATGGCAAAGCCAATAATTTACAAATACATCGGTTTTTTTGCGGTGACTATCTGTCGAGCTTGGACTGGTATTTATGCTACATCTTCAGATAGTGATTTGGAATCAGAATTAACATACCCCATTATTGAGGCTTGCTCGGTTGTACTGTGATGTGTGTCTTGTCATAGTTGATAGGAGTTCAGCTTTGCAAAATCTATCGATTGATCAACATGTAAAGTTCTCTAGTACTCCCTCCGTCCCAGAATATAGCTACATTAAGGGTTCAAAATTTGTCCCAAATATAACAATGTGTAGACCACATTTTACATATGAATGGACCAAAATACCCTCATCCTCTTATCTCTCCACGCGTCAACCAAATTGCTGGCTCTCCGAACGGTTCGTCGCACTCTCCCATTATTCCGTGGTAATTGACGTTAATTTGGTGAGGTAAAAGATTTGGCGCACAACTAATTTGGCAGCAAGATTTTGCATGGTGAAAAAAAATTTGCATATTGCAGTTGTTTGCATGGCTTTCAAAATTCAGAGACGTTGAATCTGGTGCCAAATGAATCAGATTTGGCAAGCCCTGCTTTTTAGGCTATACAAATCTGACACCATAGCAACAAAAAGGAAACTCAGCTGGATAACCTGCATCGGATGTGGAGCCAGGCAACGGTTACGCACCCACAAAATTAGCGCGTCTTTATTGTGTAACACACAGCTGTGATGCTAACCGAGGACAATTGAGTCTTTTCATCAACCTTCTTAATCTGTCTGAAAAAAGCTTAACGTAGCTATATTGTGGAATGGAGGGAGTAGTTGATAATACGAAATGGACTTGAGTTGACAATATGACTGTCTTTCATTTCTTGATTATTTTGATACATGCATATGTACCTGTCCTCTTCTTATTCAGCTGTCGATGTTGAACCTGAACTTGCTACACAAAAGTCCAATCTGTATGCTTCTTACACCAAATATACAGACTAGACAAGTTAGATTTAATTCTTGTCCCTTAGTTTCAGCACATTCTCTTTCAACTGCTGCTGTGTCTGCAAAATCATTTACAACTTGGACGTGGCGTTCAGCAAGCGCCGAGCTGTGCAATAACCTATTCATTATGGAGTTGTTCCCTGCCACCTGCCGCTATGTTGAACATAGTACATGTTTCGTTGCAGATTCATAGCTTGCATTGCTTCTCATCTTGGCACCTATTAAAATAGAGTTTTGACCTTGAGCTGTAGCAAGAGCGACATCTGCATCTGTGTATATATAACGACAGGCAGTCCCTGGATTCTTCACAATGCAATAAAGCAGACCTTCAAACTGTGGGTTAAGTGCTTCTGCTGCTATCAGCACCGTTGCGTATGTTTTCTTTCCTAGTTCATCCTCCATGCTTATACATGATGCTGTGATCAGAAGTTTATTGGCTTCATCGGAAACAACTCATTGGTTCTGTTGACTGTTTAGTGCTTGTTAGTAATACATTCATGCATGTGTTTGTTCAATTCCCTTGGTTCTTCAAAACAAACAAATATTATGATCTCGCTTCGTTTTGATCTTTACTGTTCGTAGCTGCTACAACCTTAGTTGCACCATGCATACATGCTGCTGGTTGTGTGCTATGTGATGTGAGTTTTGATTCACAAAAATTCTGTTTTTTTTTCATCTTTAACTGGTAGAACCAATGGATATACAATCTGTATCTCCTGTGCTACCCAGTTGATCAACGATATTTTCTTGCACTACCATGCTGCCGATGTGATTCCTTCTTGCTTCTCTACTTTGCTCCACAGGTAGGCGTATACTCCTGAAACACCAGTAATGCCACGAGCGGTGTCTGATGGAGGGGAAGGCTTCGAAGACATCGCCAGCCGGACGTCATCACACCGCCGCATGGACAGCATCCAACATGGGCACGGCTACAAGGTCGGCTTCCCGCCGAAGAAGGGACTCTTCGCCGAGTTCTCCGACGCAGTGAAGGAGACATTCTTCGCTGACGATCCGCTGCGGGAGTACAAGGACCTGCCCAAGTCCAAGAAGATATGGCTCGGCCTGCAGCAAGTCTTCCCCGTGCTCGACTGGAGCAGGGACTACTCCCTCGGCAAGTTCAAGGGCGATCTCATCGCCGGGCTCACCATTGCCAGCCTCTGCATACCCCAGGTCAGTGAACTTACACCTCTCTTGCTGATCAGCAAAAGCACAGTCCATGAACTGAGGCAATCTGATATGTATAACACGTACCTTCAACTACAGGACATAGGTTATTCGAAGCTTGCTAACCTGCCACCTCATGTCGGACTATGTAAGTGCACCCATACACATTCATCTCTTCGTTCTAGTTGAGATCACTACCAGCAACTGAGTTGATCAGAGAAGTGTGGTCACCAATTTTACAGACAGCAGCTTTGTCCCGCCTCTGATATATGCGGCGATGGGCAGCTCCAGGGATATAGCCATCGGCCCTGTGGCTGTGGTGTCGCTGTTGCTCGGTACTCTCCTCCAGAATGAGATTGACCCGAACACGCACCCACTGGAGTACAGCCGGCTGGCGTTCACCGCGACGTTCTTCGCAGGGGTTACTCAGGCTGCGCTTGGATTCTTCAGGTCAGTGCCTTCTGATGATTCTCATTTTGTTAATTCTTGTGGCCTCTTGGAATGGACAGTTTATGTAGTCTGTAACTGAACACTCTGACAGGCTAGGGTTTCTCATAGAGTTCTTGTCTCATGCTGCCATCGTCGGATTCATGGCCGGTGCTGCCATTACAATTGCTCTTCAGCAACTGAAAGGTTTCCTTGGAATTGCACATTTCACCAAGAAAAGTGATATTATCTCAGTCATGGAATCGGTCTGGGGCAATGTTCACCATGGGGTAAGATATTGTACCGTGTGGATCTTTTTCTCTTGTCTGATGAAAACCCCAATATTTGAGACTTGACACAATTTATTCTTGCACTCTTGCTGCAGTGGAATTGGCAGACAATACTGATCGGCGCATCCTTCCTGGCATTCCTTCTGGTTGCCAAGTACATTGTAAGACAGCATTACAAGCTCCAGAATCACATCTTCGTAAAACTGTTTGCGGTAATCACTGTTTCTTTCAATAATTCAGGGGAAGAAGAATAAGAGGTTCTTTTGGGTCTCCGCAATCGCACCGCTCATTTCAGTGATCATATCCACCTTTTTTGTGTACATCACTCGTGCAGACAAGCATGGTGTTTCAATTGTAAGTCATACTTGATTACTTTCAGAAAGGCAACTGTATCTTATCAGTTGAAGTTAACAACAATGATCATCACTGAATAACTGCAGGTCAAGGACATAAAGAAAGGCATCAACCCACCTTCTGCTAGTCTCATATACTTCACTGGCCCATACTTGGCGACAGGATTCAGAATTGGGGCAGTAGCTGGAATGATAGGCCTAACGGTGAGTCTAACCCTTTCTCTTTTTAAGGAAAAACAGACTTCTTAACCTAAAATGTTCAAATTTATGATAACATGGGGGGGAAAACTCTATGTTAGAAATGTGCTAATTAATCAAGGGATGCAAATTTATCAGGAAGCAATTGCAATTGGAAGAACATTTGCTGCACTGAAGGACTACCAGATTGATGGGAACAAAGAAATGGTGGCTCTAGGAACCATGAACATTGTTGGTTCAATGACTTCTTGCTACGTAGCCACGGGTAACAATTAATTCAGCCTAAAACAATTCGTAGCCCATACAGATGTGCCATTTTTCTGACAGAAGTTGTTCCCCATAGGTTCTTTCTCACGGTCAGCAGTTAATTACATGGCTGGCTGCAAAACAGCAGTATCAAATGTTGTTATGGCAATTGTTGTAATGCTTACACTGCTGTTGATCACCCCATTGTTCAAGTACACTCCCAATGCCATCCTTTCCTCTATCATCATATCAGCGGTGCTTGGCCTAATTGACTATGAGTCAGCCTACCTTGTCTGGAAAGTTGATAAATTGGACTTTCTAGCATGTCTGGGAGCATTCCTCGGTGTCATATTTTCATCAGTGGAATATGGCTTGCTCATTGCGGTGTGAATCACAACCATTTCTTATATGCTACCAACAATTGAATTCTGGTATAGTAGACGAATAGATTTTGACTGTTGAATTTTTTTTGTGAATAGGTTGCGATATCACTTGCTAAAATTCTTCTCCAAGTAACACGGCCAAGAACAGCTTTACTCGGAAACCTTCCACGAACAACTTTATACAGGAATGTTGAACAATATCCAGATGCCACCAAGGTTCCAGGGGTGCTAATTGTTAGAGTGGACTCAGCTATCTACTTCACAAACTCCAACTATGTTAAAGAGAGGTAAAAATGCTTGTAATCAAAAGTTGCTTCTGTTACTGCAAAGACTACTATTATAAGGTTTCAGAGTGGCGTATTTTTATACTTGTCACCGATACAGCTTCTTTTGATAAAATGAGGTGAACCTGAGGCATTTATAAATAACTTAAATATCAAAAATAAAGGATAGGATGCTGATGCTTGCAATAAATATCAATAAACCCTTTTCCATCCAGGTCAACATGTGACAGATAAGGATTTGGCATGCCAAGCACTAAGTTATATTTTAGATCCGTCCATTGAATTACACTTTGAAAATTTTGAAATAAAACTAGATGATGTGATTACCAGCATTATTGTTTTTTTCCATTCGAACTGATAATTTCTTAATTTGGAAGGTAACATCAATGCTAAAGCTGTTATATGATCTTCAGAAGCAGAAAGACAACTTGCAGTTCCTTTCAAAGAAAGTGCATGATTACATTAGAAGCTTTTCTAGAATTGGCTTCATGTGTAAACACATTATAAGATGAATATTTTAACAGCATAAGATTAAATTAGGTGCGATTCGAGAAATATTAAATTAGGTGCATTATACTATAACGGAAGTGTGTTATGATTTTGAAAGTAGTTAGAGAGAGAGAAAAAAATGCATCATTACAATATATTTTTCAGGATCCTGAGATGGCTCAGAGATGAGGAGGAACAACAAAAGGACCAGAAGTTAGCCAAAATTGAGTTTCTGATTGTTGAACTATCTCGTAAGAACATCATTTTGTCTCAAACAAGGCAGTATTCTTTTTATAATATAAACTACAGGTAGTGATTCAGAAAATTGCTTTAACTCTGAACAGCTGTAATTGACATCGACACGAGCGGAATCCACGCCTTGGAGGAGTTATTAAAAGCACTTGAAAAGCGCAAGATTCAGGTAAATAGCCGAATCAAACTTTACAGCTATTAGTGGTCTAGCTGCGGTATTGCTAGTCTGCTACCACAAAAATGTTCATGGAAGAAACCCTTCACTAAAATCAAAACGTCTTTCTATCACTTACAGCTGGTTCTTGCCAATCCCGGACCAGACGTGATCCAGAAGCTCCGCGCAGCGAAATTCACAGAACTGATTGGTGAAGACAAGATATTCCTGACAGTCAGCGACGCCGTGAAGAAATTTGCTCCCAAGGTGGTGGATAATGTCTGAAGGGGTTTCAGAGTCATGTACAGGAGGGGCAACGGGAAGTCTAGCTATTCTTTTCCAGTGACCGGTGTGAATTTATAGAGCTAGAAGCAGAACGGAACGGGAGTAAATGACAAGGTCTGCCAAATGGTGAATAAAGAAGATGCGCTAGAGTTGGAGCGCATCACGTTTTGCGAGATGTGGTTGGATAAAAAGCAGATGTTGGTGGCCTAGTTGGGTGTCTATGTCAGTCCGTGGTTGTGGGGTATGTTCTCTGTTGGCAGGCACTTCCGAGATTGAAGGTTTGATGGATCAGAAGATACCGATTCCTGACGATTAACACATCACCATTCATCGTTGAAAGAAGAGTCACCTGTTTGGGATTTCAGTCTCCACGTCTATATCTTATAGTAATTATCCCCTTGTTTCTCGTAATTCCAGGCTTTATGATGAGGTTTTCGTTTTACATTTGCCTATGTATATTCTGTTACGCTGATGCATTCCTAAGGGTTCCCTGAAATAAAAGGATTGATTGTGTAGCGTGAGGAATTTATTGAAGAGGAAAATCCTGACTTTGTTTCCTCCAATCCTACCGGACATGCATGTGCAAGAACCAAGATGCATCGAATGCCGCACTTGCCTCCCTAGTCCCTAGCTAGCGATTCGACAGTGAAGCAGAGTGTCACAAGGCTCACCTGGCCGACCGGAATCGGCTAGCCTAGCCGAGATGGTCCGTGACGGCGGACAGCCGATCAACAGTCGCTGCCGTGCCACCCACACGTGCTGCAGTCCTAAGTCGCCCAGGGAAAGCTGACGGGCTACGGTGCCGGCGCGCCGGTAGAGGGCAGGAGGAAGCAGCGCGGGTGCTCGCCCGCCGTCCGCCACCCGACCTGCACGCCCGCACCCTATGGTCTGATTGGTTCCCTGCACCACCCACCCCGGATACGAGCTCCCCGCATGCAACCTCGAGCTGATTGGTTATCTGGACTAGGTGCTGGGCCTGGCTTGCTGCGTGCAAAAAGCGTCGTGGAGCCTGGCTCCCGGGGTGCGGCTGAAACCTTCGTTTCCCCGGAACCAGGCTCGCGCGGTGCATGGATGAGCACATGGGCAGCATGTCAGTAAGAGGAAGCAGTTGGCGGTGCATGCAACCAATCAATTTCTCTTGTTGGTCTGGCTGCGTTGAAACGCAAACCAATCAGCCCGCTAGCGCACCTCGGGAGCCTGGCCAACGGGGGCCTGCATGACCTGTGCGAGCCAGGCTGCGACCGGAAGGAAACCAATCAGACCCTAGTCGCCACACTCGGTCTCGCGATGTCGCCCGCACCCTAGTCTCCACACTCGGTCTCGCGGTGTCGCCCGCCGCCATTGATTTGGGCGTGCGCTGGACCGGACCGCGAGTGCGCTGGCGGCCCGCCCGCCCGCGCCCCCTTGGCTGCTGGCCTGGCACAGCCCAGAGGCGATTGTTAGGTTAGCCGCGGGCCGTGGCCTTCTGGGCGGAAGATGGGCCACACGGCCTCGGACGCAGTCCAGCTGTGCAAATCTACGCGAGATTTGGGCGCAAGATGAGCCCGTCACTCGTTCGTCTTCCTCGTGCTACTCCCTCCTCCCTTCCGATGGGGCAGCCCCCACATCGTCGCCCCGTGTCCCCGCCCTCCTCCCTTCTCCCATGACGGCGCGACGCCCCCCTCGCGGCTTCATCCTCCCTCCACACGTGGAGACCCCTCCCATTGCTTCCGTACCCTCGCGCTCCCTCAACACGCCATCGCCGCGCGCCTCGCACCAGATCCCTCCCCCTCTCCCCCGCCTTCGTCTCGTTCTCTCGCGATAGCCACAGCCACAGCGGTTTCTCGCTCTCTGGTATCCAGGAAAGAGTTGCAGCCGCAGCCGAAGGCAGGCAGGCAGGCACCAGCATCAGCTCCGATCGCCTCCCGGGTTAAGGGAGTACGCCGGAAACTGACGTGGCAGGTGTGGCACCGCGGCACCTTGCTCGCTGCCTCTCCCCCGCGCAGGACGGCTCCTTGAAGCGTCACAACCCGCATACGGATCGCGCCCCCGAGCTCCCTCTCTTCCTCTCGTGGAGACATTCCCACGAACACCTGCCGCGCACGTTCGCCACGCGCCTTCCCCGGCAATCAACAGGTACGGCCGCCGTGGGACGCGCCTGAAACCCACTCGATCAAGTCCTGTCGCAGCGAGGCCGAGACGAATTGGGCTCGGGATTGGTGTTTCTGCGTGCATTCGCGCTGTTGATCCATCTGACCGAGGCTTCAAGTGGCGACCACTGTGATGGACATGTACTATCAGATGCTGAATGAGGATGTCCTGCCAAACTTTGAGTTATCTACAATGCCGGGATCCTGTGAATCATACAAGGATGCCGCTGTTGGGGATGCTGAGACAATCACGAGAAAAGGTGTTCAATCGGGGATGAGTCCAGTCCAGGCCTCCAGGGCATTCAGTACACCTAAATGCTTCTGCTAGGAATCGCGACTTGAATTCAGCATGTGAGCTATTGAATTGGACGATGGGTTTCACGGTACACCTAAATGCTTCTGCTATTGTTGCTAGGAAAAGCAACTTGGATTCAGTATGAGATCAATTGGATGGTGGGTTTGGAACTATCCCCATGGCTGCATTATGGGATTCCTGAGAGCTATCAGTTGATAGTTGATACTGAGCACGAGGGAACACAACCAAATGTCTGTGTTTCAGGGATGCTCTAGTTTATTTTTGGGAAGTATTCTACAGGCGGATGGCAAGACATATAGCCTGCTCTCTAATACATGTACATGTAAATATGTAAATTCTAACTTGTCGAAAGTGGGATAGTTGAATCTGCACTTGTTTATGACATCGTGGAGATATTCATGTGGTTTACAGAACAGCAGGATACATGATGAGATGATCATGGAGTTGCATTGGTGATGCCTGGAAGGAGAACATTTCATCCAAACGCATGACATACAACACCCTCATCAAATTTTGTTGTGGCGTAGCAGATATTACTAGAGTACTAGCACAGTAGTGCTCTGGATTCTAGAGTCTAGATAAGTGGCTCACTGAAGTACTGAACTGATTTGTGAACTGCAGTTATTGACAGATAGGAAAGCTAGATTTATTTGTAATCTTATTCTTTTGGCTTCTGGAATGTTTATTGAAATGCTGAATCATGTGTTATACCCAAATCAAGGTACCTATACCTCTTACCTTTTTTACTTATTTTCAGATACTATCCCAGCTTTTCAATAGACATTGATTGTTCCTAAAGTTGCTTCTTAGTTATGAGCTAGCAGAACTTATTGATTATATGGAATTATCATCAATTGTGAGTTTGTGACTCAGCAAATACTACTGGATATTGGTGCTTCAAGATCCTATGAAGTCAATGAAAGGATTATGGTTACCTCATGACTGATCTTACACAGAACTGATTCTTGGTTTTTGCAGGATCAGCGAAATGGAAATTTGACCTCTAGAATGGTCAATGAAATGTTGGATCATGGCATATGCCCAAATGAAGGTACCCAACTCTATTCATTTTTAATGGTCTCTGATCACCCCTCTCATTGCCGTTTTAGTTATATATTTCAAAAATAATAAAGTAAGTAATAAATTGAAGTATTGTGCTTCAAAAAAATGAAGTTCATGCATTCTAGGAAGGGGGGAGCAAGCGGATAATTCTGACACGAATTATTTTTTTAACCATGCGATGGAACTCTTGGTTATCTTTGATTACTTTTCCAACAATCGTGGATCATTCTGAAAATAATGGGGAAAGGATTGTTAAGCTAGGGGGGGAAACAGGGTTTCCGAGTTGCTCTAAGTCAGTTTTATTGAAAAAAAATAAAAGAAAAAGAAAATGCTGTCACTTACATGGAGCTGGCAAATTTCAGTAAATCAAGTCTGCATAAGGACTTGAACAAGACAAAGAGAGCTACTGGATTTAAGGATTCGGGGCTCTAAATAATTTAGTAGTTGTAAGATGCATCCACTTGCTAGGATCAATTGTCTGTTCATTTTTCAGCGATGCATGCTAATAAACAACTTGGACCTATCGTGTGAGCTCTAGGCAGTGGGCACCCACAATATCAAACACCGTGGCCAGTAGAACTGGCGGCTCACGCACTATCCGTGACCTTTTTCCCTGACCACGCTGCATTAAACCTTTCATCTTTTCTCTTGGTTCAGCACGTATTTCTAATATGTGGGCACAACCTATTAAATAGGGTGACCAGTGCTGAACTGGTGACTCACGTACTGTCCGTGATCTACTTCGGTTTCTGATGAGGAGGCAGTACATTCTTAAAGTGACATGTCAGTTCTAGTAAGCCCATGTGATGTTTGCCCTTGGAATGCATGTAATTAACTAATTAAGCATGCATATAAGAACATAATAAGCTAAACGTGTTTTCCCTAATTGTTTGATTAAATTTGAAATTATAATTATACTTATCTATTGTGCAATGCTAACGTGTATGGATTTTTTTTTTGTTTTACAAGCTAAGTCTATGTTGCTATATTCCTGTTCCCCATCAAAATATGCAATTGTAAAAGCCTTCTAACTTTTCCGTGGTTGACTCTAGACTGCGCTCAAAGTACAGGATGTGCGCTTGATGTTATTTGTCATTTTT
The DNA here is from genome assembly GCF_000263155.2 of Setaria italica. NCBI lineage: Eukaryota > Viridiplantae > Streptophyta > Magnoliopsida > Poales > Poaceae > Setaria > Setaria italica. The sequence goes on along the minus strand of NC_028458.1, from coordinate 53,937,833 downwards.
TTAACAGTATTGCTTTAGTCTCACCTGTATCCTTTTCTACTTCATGTATATCTGATAAGTGCTAAATACCTTTCACATGCAGATGTATATCTAGGAAGCCTCATATATAGTAAAATACCCAAAGAAGTTACAAGGCCAAAATGCAACAGAAGTACTGCAAATAAGCCCAGAACTCAGAAGCCATACAAAATAACGAAAAGAACAGCAGGGCCATACATGCTTATAGTAGATTACAGATGAAGAGAGGTATCGACATCTACATCACTCCTATAGCCTGAATTCTGCATTCCTCCCCACGAGCTTGCTGCTGGCGGCGAAGTCTGGCCACCGTTGGCGCCAAGCCCATGGTACACCGGACCGCGCAGGGGCCTAGATGGCCGGATCAAGTCCGGATGCAAGAACCACCTTGGCCGCTCGGTGCTGTTCGCCACTTGCAGGCCAAGGTTCAGAGCCGAGGACAGGGAGCTGGTACGGTCAGCATCAGTACTGTGCACCTTCTGCAACTCTCTTCCTTCCCTCATCTCCTTCACCTTCTGCAGGTTCCTGAACCTCTCTTGGAGGAGAGCTATGGAAGATGTGTGGACGATGGAAGGGGAAGCCTCGCTGCCGTGCCTTCTCATCGGAGAGGTTAGCAAGTGTTTGGTGCAAGGTACTTGCTTCACTTGTCTTTTGGGTAGTCTGTGATGTGAAGGGTTGTATGTTGGTGTATCTGTTTGGAGCTAGCAAGGTAACTGCGAAGGGCTGATCGATCGGGGAGGGTTTGGAGGGCGCTGAGCTGAGGTGGGGTATATATAAGGGGGAGGGGGCGTGGTGTCCTCTTGCACTCACTCACTCACACTGATTGCATGTGTTTCTGTGCCAACTCCAATGGATCCAATCCAGGCCACTTTGTTGGCATAGCAATTTGCAGTGGAGAAGCAAAGGGAATCAGGGTGAGGCATGGAAAGTCCAAGCGGGAAAGGGCCTCGCAGGGTAGGGTGGGGGGAGTGGTGCTGTGCAGTGTAGTAGGGGGTTTGGTGATTGGATGTGAGGGCTGAGGAGCCACTTTTTAAAGGTGGCGGAGTAAGGGCGGAGAGGTAGTACAAACCAGTGTGGAGGCTAGCGTTTGGCGCGAGATCGTGGAGGGGAATATGGCCATATAGGATTTTGCGATGGTCTTTGTCCTCTAACTCTTGCCATGGAAGCGAGTGGGGGCCTTGAAACCTTTTCTTTTTCAAGGGTTGCTGGCTCTCCTTGTCCGAGCCCTCCTTGTTCCTCAATGTTTATCCTTGCCTTGTTTGATGTCATGGACTGGGACAGGAGCGCCCCAAGGCGGTGAACCGTTCCAACATCGGTTCTTTCTTTAACCCCGGGGGTTTTGGTGGGGCGTGTAGGTGTTGAGAGTCATTTTGATGTTTTCTGTTGTTCGGTTACAGGGGTTCTAGTGCGCGGCTGAAGTATGGGGTTAGTGCTTCGACCAATCAACCGGCCAGACGAAGCGTTAAGATTGGCTTAAATAACATTACCGGCTCTGATTCGGTGATTCTGTTTTTTAACTAGGAACAGTTGGACTGGTTGGAGCAAGTCGAAGCTTTTCGGTGGTTAGGTTTGTTTAGCCTGATTATTCTATGGTGTTTTAAAATGAGGTCATAAGCAAGAGTCGTAGGCCCAAATCATATGTTATGCCAGAGGGGGAAAGAAACAAACACTAGAGACTCCATGCATGATCTCTAGCCTATGCTACCACCTGTAAGCATACCAAGCAGCCTGCCCTGTCGTGGTTTTCCTACTACAAAGCTACTCCCTTCGATCCCTTTTTATCTGTCATTTTCACTTCTCGAGAATTCAAATGCAATCAACTTTGACCAAATATATATAAAAAAGTATTAATATTTATGATACATCATTAGTTTCATAATAAATTTATTTAAAAATATAAATATTGCTAATATTTTCTACTAGTCAAACTTAAAAAAGTTTGATCCACGCTTCCCACGGACACTAAGGGACAGAGGGATTAGTTTTACCAGAGCACTAATAGCCTGCGCTCTCTGCCCGTGTGGGCACGGGCATACATGTGTGTGCATGTGTGGATGTTTAGGGGCCTCCTTTTCGTTGTCAAATGAGGTTTGCGTCACTGTTCGTCAGAAAGGGACGGGTCATGTCATAACTTGCTGATCCATGCATCTCAATTATGCTGTCATGGCTGCTGGTGCCTCCATGCACCCATCATCAGTTTCTGCTCTTGTATAACCACACAAATACAATTGTCAAGGTCGTAATCGATGACCGATCGAGTTGATTATTGACTCAATCCCACGTATGGGTCCAAATTCAATTATATGATGTATACATGTGGCCTGTGTATCAGTTCAGTCACCTCAGCATGTTGTGTACCTCTAGCTAGTTAGCCTAAGCTTAGCTCAGCTAGATAGTAGATGGTTAATTAGTTTTGATACTATATTATATTATATTGTTCCATGGTCAGATTAAGCTAGCTAGCGCAATTGATTCTTCTTTTGATAGCCGTGTTGAAATTCGTGCTGATGGCCTGGGTGCCCTGCTCTGTGCTCTGTTTGGATACTGATCCGTGTAGGTTGTTGCGCGCGAAGCATGTGGCGCACGGAAACCCAAGTGCTTGGGTTTAGTTCCGGCAAGATGCCCAAGTGGCCGAGTTCTAGGTTTCTTCGACATTATCATTGATCGTACCTTTGGTTGATTGATTGAAACGAAACTACCTGCTCGTTTGAAACAACAAGGGTGTATTGGGAGTGATCATGAAATTCTCAGAGGAATGCATCACTTACGATGGCGCCACACGCGAAATGTTGCAAAGAAGCATTGACTATCTGAGTGGTGCTCCTACTGCTTCATTGTTGATCTTAGGATGCCATCCGTGTGCTGAACTTTTTTTTTTAAACTAACCGGTACGAGAGCTGCTTGTTATATTAACGAGGAGTGGTTCGGCCTGTTCGCTTCAGCTTATTCAGCCGGCTTATCAGTCGTCAAACAGTGTTTTCCTCTCACAACAAATCAGCCGTTTCAGCTTTTCAGCCGGCTTATAAGCTGAAGCGAACCGGCCAGTTGATGGTCAAAGAAACACAAAGTTATTTACAAACTGTATAAATTACATTCTGTCCATTAGGAACTTTGCTATTGCGCCAGAAGATTGGAAAAGTATGCTCAGAGCCTCAGACAACTTTACTTTAGGGTAAAAGGGTTAAATCCAAACAGTTCCGACGAGACGATCGGTGAAGCGTAACAGTGCCACTGCGCGTATCATGCTGTTGCCCTGTGTGCCCCCGGCCCACTGGCCACGCAGCCATGCACCCGATCCCTGACCGAGGGCCCTCCCTTCCTCCTTCGCAGACGCAGTAGCACGACGCACGCGGAGTGTCCCCACCCGTCACAGCCCTGGCTAGGTCCCTTACTCCCTCCCGGAGACAAACAACCTCGGATTTCTCCGATCACTTCACCACACAAGACTGGGGCACCCCGGGACGTACGGTGTATTGGTATGATCACAATCTTCACGATCCCTTTGCCCTTGTTATTTGGAGGGAATACCATCCCACTTCCATCCAACGACACACCGTGCGTCCGTGCTGTTCCGAAGAAAAAGGTGACGCTGATGAGCCATTGGAGAGCGTTTCCCCGGGCGGGCGCGCGCGGCCGAGCAGAGGAGGCACGGTCAGGCGGTCACCTCCATAGGCAATTATGCACGCGGCAACAGCAGCGACTAGCGAGCGAGGCGTGTCCCCTCCGACCCGCGCAGCGATGATTCGCGCCGGGGGCGTCCGGTAGCTAGCGCTGGTCTGGTCCTTCTTTTCTCCCGGTGATCGGAGCAGGGTGGGTGGGGAGAGAGGACGGTACGCGCTCGCGCCGCACAGGGCCGAGCGGGCTCATCATGCGGTCTGGCGACGAAAGTTAACGGCCCCGCCGGCCGGGGAAGGGGGAGGGAGGGAGGTGGGGTTGTTTGGACGGGAATGGCGTGCGGCGCGAGACGGCGAGAGCTCTAGCCGGGCGCGACACCCATCCATGTCCATCCGGCGACGGCGACCCACGCTGCACGCCTCCGCGCCAGCTTTTGCGCGCCGTCGCCTTGCGCTTGGCGCGCAGCTGTTCCCTGCATATACGCGCCGCGACGAGGCCGACGGGTCCCGGCCGGGGGGCGGGACGGGACCCCCACCTGACGCGTAGCGGCGCCTAGCGCGCGCGGCCGGGCCGGGCGGGCAGGGGCCGTGGGTGGCAGAATCTTTTTGCTTGCGCGGCGGCAGCAGCAGCGTCCGTCGAGGTCGAGGTCCAAGCCGAACGACCGGGTCTCCAGTCTCCACAAGGCCGCGTCGCGCGCCGCCTGCCTGCAGGCTCGCGGCAGTGGCGACGCGTCGTGTCCTGACGCCGCACACGCCCTCGCCTCCTGTGTGTGATGGGCCGTGGCATGGCGATGGGCGTGAGGAAAAGATGGAACGCGCTCGCTTCCGTTCCGAGATCCCTGAGACCCTGCAGGGCACGGTTCGATCTGGGCAAACAGACGCCAGTAGTATTTTGCTGCAGTATGATATGCGTACTATACTATAGTATATGCCGTCCTTGCTGCGTGGTCAGAACTTTTGCGCACGTTGTGGCTCACGAGTCAGCAGCATGGGCGGACATGCCGTGGCGGTGCCTCGGTTAGGCAAGTGCCCGCTGCTCTGCACGTCACCACAGTGAGCTCGCCCGACCTACACACGCGGCCACACCGTACACCGGTCGATCGGCTGTCTTCGTCCTCTTCTCATCAACGCCACCATATTGAGTGGCTCAGAAGCCTTCTCCTCCGTAGCATTTTTTTTTATTAATTGGGACCTTCTGGCTAGAGAGTGAACCCTCCTTTTTCATGGCAGACAGCATGCCCACCTTTTGTTGCTTCGGTTAACAGAAATGTGCATATAGACTAAGTGAGGTCGATGAAGTGAACTAAGAGTGATACAAATACGGTATCCCGACTAGCCTGCCCCGCGTCATCTCCGGTCGATGAAGTGAACTAAGAGTGATACACATACGGTATCCCGACTAGCCTGCCCCGCGTCATCTCCTGGGGGGACCCCCCCCCCCCCGGCCTTCTCTCCACTCACCACCGCCAGAGCAAAGCACCGGAAGCCCGTGTGCCTGCTAGGAAGGCAGCGGTGGGACTTCTTTCGCCGGCCGGAGTGCCCCCGCCCAGGTCAACGACGCGGCGGCGGTGGCGGCCATGGAGGCGGCGGCGACGGCTCGGGCCGGCAGATTCGGTATCCCGGGAACCGGATTCTGCATCCTGGGGGCGGATCCACGCGGAGTGGCTATCGGTGGGAGCTCCCGGTGGCCTCACGCGAGACGGCGGTGGTTCCCCCATGAGGGAGCGACGCGGAGTCCACGGTGGTACTGACCCGGTGCCGCGGGCGCAGGCGCGACCGGGCTAAGGCGGTCGCCAGCCTTGTGCAGGCACGACAAGGGCGGGCCTGCTCCTCTCGAGCGGGCGGCTGTGGAAGGCGGCACACGGGCTCGGCAACAGCCTCGCGCGAGAAGTGGCCACGGGTTCAGCAACGTGGAGGGGCGGTGAGCAGCGAGGTGGGCAGCCTCGTAGCGAGGGTTGCGGCCATGTGCGGGCAGCGGCGCCCTAGGGACCGGCCCATGGCGGCGGTAGGCAATGCAGCAGTGGCAGAGGGTGGTGCAGCAGGTGGTACGGCAGCGGCGGCAGCATGAAGCGGGGAAGCAGTGTGACACGGTTGCTTGCAGGCGTGGTGGCCGCATGCATGAGGTAGCGGCCCGCGGATGGCAGCGCATGGCGCAGGGCGCGGCGCGGATGTGGCGCCAGCGCGGAAAACAATGGCGCAGAGAAGGCGTGGCGCGCAGGCCGCGCGCGAGGCGGCGTAGGGCACGACGCGAGGAGGAGGACTGTCGGTGAGTGAGTGGAGGTGGAGGTACAGCGGCGTGGTGCGAGGAGGCGTAGCGGTGATGCCGCCCTGGTTGGACTGCAGTGACTGTGGCCGGGAGTGCCGAGCCGTGAGCGTGCAGGGGTTGGGATGCTCTGGGCGAAAGCCTTCGCCGGTGTTCTTATTGGTGGAGACGACGGCAGCGCCCTAGGGCGTCGTTCTCCCTGTTGGGGGCGTCATTTCTGAGCTACAACCCTGCTGCACGGGGTCATCTGGGTGAAAACCCTGTCCAGTTTTTGGACGAGTGACGATGGTGCCATTGGCGCCGTGCCCTCCTTGGAGGCATCGTCTCTAGAGACCCATCTCGGTTCGTGGCATTCTTGATCCATTAGTCATGGACGGCCGCAACCGGTGGCGACAATTCCGCCACGTGGCAAGCTAGACGGGTGTTGCCGAGGCCACGTGGAGGTGATCGCAGTTATGGTGGCGGCAAGGGTTTGTCGCATGGTTGTCGGTCTTGGTCACTTGCAGCGGACCACGACGGTTAGCGTTGCTTGGCAACGGTCAGTGCGACGTGGGACTACATCGGAGGATGGCACTTGCGGCAACGGTATCATAGGACAACTAGGCTTGTAGCGGATCGCGGCGGGTTGCTTAGCTAGGCTGGGCTACCGGGTGCGGTGCATCATCAGAAGACGGCGCAAACGACTTCTCTAGTTTGCTGACATGGTGGGGGATGCTTTTGTGCGGGTGAAGCGACGAGGCGAAGTCGACATGCGGCGCCGGCTTGGCTGATCGATGGAGATCTTGTAGAGATATTGCTCACCACTATGACAACAACAAAAGAAACGGATCCGTGTTGTGGAGTACTATGGCGGGCGTGCGGGGGCCCGCCCCTGCACATGGTGTTTCTTCGAGGCGACGGGAGGTGGAGTCCAACAGCAGATGTGGCGAGGCCTCCGTGTGTTGTGTTATCGCAGTGGCGACTGCGAGGCAGCCTGCGAGAGATCCGGATTCGGTGGTTTCACTCTGTCAGGTGGAGTGTGGTGGTGCAGCAGCACTACAGCGGAGGGTTCTGCATAGCGGTGGCGGTGCGGTGCAGTTTGCTTCTATCGGTTCCCTGTCGACGCCGGCCCACACCTAGAGGTTTCGGCGAATTATGAGCATGTATGTTGGTGGGTGCCGTCGTGCCGATTGGAGTGGTGAGGGCGCGTTAATGTTCCAATCTAACCGGTAGGGTGTGGCACGTTTTGAGTTGAGTTGCTACCCGTGTTGATGTCCCAATCCAACCAGGCGAGTTTGTTTTGCTTTTCTTTCCCTTTTCTTGTATCTTTTCAGTCTGGTACTCCTCCTTTTTAGTATAATCAACAACTCTCTGGTTCGTTTAAAAAATGAAGTGAACTCAGTGCAGCTTAGTTGATTAGTTTTTGGTGTGTGCCATGACAAAAACAATGATTATTCAAGATGGGTTGTATGCCTACTAAGAATCAAATCACAAGGAGACGTTCCTCGCAAAAATAAAATCACAAGGAGACGTTTATGGCAACTTTGTTAATCTTACCATTTTCGGTAGATATTTTAGTGAACACATGTCAGCCTGGGCCCTGCTTCTTTGGACATCGATCGGGAACTTGAATGTCCAGAACTGCAAATGAATTGGACCGCAGTTGTAGGGTGGGCCTATCTCGAGTACTCACATGGGCCTCCACCTGCATACGGCGGCCAGGGAACATAATATAACCTTGACGTTGTTTGTAGAATTTTTTTTATTTTTTTATTTTTTATTTTAGCATTTTGCAAAAATATACAGTCGGATTTCCGAAAACGGCCGGCCCACGCGGCGGTAACTGGTACACCCCTCCGCACCATACTTTAAAAAAATCATAACTAATTCATATCAACTCGGATGGAGATAAACTTTATATAAAACTTGTAGGTCTCGATGAGATCTACAACTTTGTAGTTAAATTTTTTTTCATTTGATGTCATATTGGTGCTCAAATAATCGACACAAGTTTCAGATCTAAAATTCAATTTTTAGATCCGAAACTAGTGTCGATTATTTCAGCAAATAAATGGCTCCAAATGAAAACAATTTGAACTACAAAGTTGTAAATCTAGTCGAGGTCTACAATTTTCATATAAAGCTTATTTCTATCTGAGCTTGTATGAATTAGTTATCATTTTTTAAAGTGTGCTGCCCAATTTCAGATCTAAAAATTGAATTTTAGATCTGAAACATGTGTCGATTATTTGAGCACCAATATGACATCAAATGAAAAAAAGTTGAACTACAAAGTTATAGATCTAGTCTAGATCTACAAGTTTTATATAAAGTTTATCTCCATCCAAGTTGATATGAATTAGTTATGATTTTTTGAAAGTGTGGTGCGGAGGGGTGTACCCGTTACGCCCTCCCGCCGGCCCAACCGCCCTTTACCGCCGCTTGGGCTGGCGGAAGGGTCTTACCGCCAACTCAGCTGATAGTCTAGTTTTGCAATTTTTAATTCCGACTGCATATTTTTACAAAATGTTAAAATAAAAAATATAAAAATAAAAAAAGTTCTTGTTTGTAGACCACTCTATGTGGGCCGGCCGTCGCGCACTAATCTGTCAAGGCCCTGAGCCTGCCCAACAAGCTGATCTCGTTCTCTCGTCTTCCCCTTGCTACAGTTCCCAAGGCGAAAAGGAGGCGAATTTCTCCCAGCGCCGATTTCGCCGGATTCCTTGCCTCCGGCGGCCTCCCGGCGCTGGAGGGTGAGGGATTTGGGGATTTCGGTACTACCTACTAGTATAGCTTGAAGTAGGATAGGATTAGATCCTCCTGAAGGTGAATATGCCAGCCACCAGTTCTATCTCCCTTCATGGTGGATCCGCCGTTGGCGACGACTTTGGTGACGCTGATGGATTCAACGGTGATGCGCTGTGGAGGCTTGAATCCCTCCACCTTGGTGTTGACGAAGACGGCGACGGTGACGGCGTCGGCTCCTATTGGATGGAGGTTAGGGTTGGATGACTTCCCGGTGAAGTTCTCGCCGGGAATCTTTTGCTTCCACCCGGGCTTCTCCGGCGACGGCTTTATTGCTGGTGGCCGGGTTCTGGTGGCGGTTCGTGGGCGAGCGGTGCGAGGTAACAGTATCTTTTGCAGGAGGTTCGGCATCGGCGATTGTTTTTCGTCCTTTTCATCGGCGTTGATGCTCGAATCTTTTGTGGGCTTGTTTGTGTTGCCTGCGCCTGTGATGTCATCGGCGGCGCCGAATTCGTGACCTCTAACAAGGCTGTTGTCTGGAGGAGACTCAGTGAAATACTCCACCACCTCGTTTGTATGGGCTGGTGTTCTTTGGCCCCCTTTGCGGGTTTGCTACTCGTCGACTGGGGTTGGATGGTGGGGCGACCGGTGTCCGATCCTGATGACGACGAAGAGATGGCTTGCCATTTGCTAGGACATTCAACGGATCAAAGGCATGCTCTTGGCGTGTCACTGATGGACCTTTCAAAATTTATGGACTCTTCGTCGATTTAGGATGCGACTGCGAGTTGCATTCTGAGTTATCTTCTCTATTGCGGGAGGTGAAGAAGAACCAGATTGCGGCAACGTTGGTCGACGATGGCGAAGTTTGCTGGGTGCTCCTTTCAAGGGCTTGTATGTTAGTTATCTTGTACTCTGGGGTGCCCTACCAGGGCTGGATGTAATACTTTATCAATAAAGTCCATCCCTTTTTCTAAAAAAAACAAACTGATCTCTCCTCTGCAAGCAAGCGAGGTCGGCGCTGCTCTTTTCCAACAGTTCGCTACTTCGCTACATCTGCATATGCGTCCGCCCGTTCTGCGCGGAACGCACTGGGCAAAGCAGTTCCGCGGCTCGCGCGCCACCATCCACTTCTTCACACGAGCTGCCTCACAGTTGATCCGCTGCTCACCCATCCCATCTCACTTCACCGCTGCCATTCTCCCGCAAGATCGAAACGGCACGGCATGCTGCCGCAGTGGTGCTTGACGGCGGCAACGGAAAGTCGGAAACTGCCGAGGCGCAACCGTCTAGCCGCGTCGGGGAACATGCACGCGCGCGTCTCTCCGCTGCTCAGCTCGGCTGCAAGCCTGCGACCGCGATGGAAAACGACGGGATTCATTCAAGGCATCCTGTTTGCCCGGTCCGCCTCCGTTCATGGTAGCTGATGCGCAGGTACCCGTCCCCTTTTGGCCATCTTCCAATGACGCGCCCGGCCATCCATCCATCTACTTGTTCTCGCGCGTCCTTAATGGTGTGATAATGACATCGACGCTGATCACTCGCCACTCGGAGCACTGTTCTACTCGTTCGACGAAAAGGACGCTCGGCTCGGTCAGTCAAGTAAGCACACTGTCACGGGCGACCATCGCAGGCCTGCATCCCTGTACGCGATGACAGGGCCGCGCATCGCCCGGCTTCGTTCGCCTGTCGAACCAGCTGGCATGCTCGAAAATGCTGGGCGCACGGATATCTTGAAAGCTACATCTGCTTTCCATACCTCTGATTAAAACGCTTTTGCAGGTCGATCGCAGCCCTGGTTCTTTCTTTCCCCCATTAATGTCCTTCGGAACAGCAGTTGCATCGTCCTCTATGTTGGATTGTTGAGTGGTAATGGGCGGTGGGCATTCATGCCAGCCACGAATTAGGGCGTGGTCCGCGCGCGTACGCCGTCGATCTCAGCAGTGCATTGGGGCGGCGTCAATCCTCAACTGCTGATGCTATACATCAGCATCACCTGCCATATATATAACAGAGTTCGAGTTCAACCCATTCGGGACGAAGTTCTCTGAATCTCTCACGGGAGGCTTCGTTACTCCATGTAGCATCAGCAGTGCCTACGGATCAGATTGTTAAGTTCTCTGAACGCATGCTCTGAACAAGAGCAAAATCTGATGAACACTACTGCTAGGATGCGTTGCCACTGACCACCTGCTCGGAGCTTTAGAAGTGGACAAGCGCCACCATAATTATGCCATTCAAAACGTCTGGTCCTATGCGTGATTTAATCTAGGATCTTGCCATCGGGGGCGTTGGTGGAAGGAGCGACCTTTGCATTTGCGTTGCATCTAGACAAACTCATTTGACAACGCGCAGGAAGGGGAGATCTTTTCGTTCCATTAGGGCACCCGCGTGAAGCGTGTTAGTTCTGTAGGATCGCTAGGTGCAAGAACTAGCGGGTAAATTTCTTAAGGTAAAAACAAATTTTTATCTAAACAGAAACAAGAGAAAGAGAGAGAGAGAGTGAGAAAGGGCACCACCATCGGGTTTGGTCGACGAGCTCGTCGCGCTAGTGACGACGGTGTTGACGATGGCAGCGGCGGCAGCGAGGTGGCAGCGGTGCTTCCCGCCGCTTCAGCTCTAGGGTTTAGATCGGGTTCTAGGTGTGTCGGTGGGTCTGTGGGCCATCCAACTTTGGCGTGCGTGCCCTCAGCCCCCACCTCTCCTTTTATAGAGCTGCGCGAGATCAGGGACTCCGACTCGGTCGTTGGACCAAGCCGGATGAGATCAAACTAACATCCTTCCCCTTGATCTCATCTCATACTTAAACTTAATCTTAAACTTGAAATGCTTAACTTAGCACCCATTTTATCACAAATCAGTGTATAGAGTATGCCTCATCATAATAGTCGGTTACGTACTATTAGATTCAACAGCTACAACACATCTTTCTATTTTGTAACAGATTCTTGTTCTGGACCCTTAGTATCCATGGATCATAGACTTTCCCATAAACCCATGCCGGCTAAGTGTTCTCTGAACACATTAGGCGGTTAGCCTTTCGTGAGCAGATCTGCGAGCACTTTCTTTGTTCTTATATGCTCTAAACAAATGGTATGATCCTCAATTTTCTCTTTCGCAACATAAAACTTGATGTCAATGTATTTGACAGCACCACTTGACGTATTGTTGTGAGCGTAAAATACTGCTGGCTCGTTGTCGCAGTACATCTTGAGTGGCCTTTGAATGCTGTCTACCACTTTCAACCCGGGTACAAATTTCTTTAGCCATTTTGCCTGCCCCGTGGTCTCATAACATGCTACAAACTCGGCATACATCATGAACGATGCTATGACGGTTTGCTTGGAGCTTTTCCACGATATGGCTCCACCTGCGAGAGTAAATACATAGCTTGACGTGGACTTTCTATCGTCTACATCTCCCGTAAAATCTAAATTTGAGTACCCTTCTATTTCAAGGAAATCAGGTCTTCTATACGTTAACACGAGGACTTTCGTACCTTGCGTATAACGCAATACCTTTTTTACCATTTTCCAGTGATCTATTCCTGGATTATCCTAATATCTGCCAAATATCCCGGTTACAAAAGCTAAGTCAGGACATGTACATACTTGAGCATACATTAAGCTTCTGACAGCTGAAGCATATGTAACCCCTTTCATTTGATCGATCTCATATTGGTTCCTGGGACTCTAAAATTTCCCAAATCTATCGCCCTTAACTATGGGAGCAAGCGTAGGTTTACTCGCATGCATACTATACTTCTTTAGAATCTTTTCTAAGTATGCCTTTTGAGATAATCTTAAAACCCCTTTTCTTGTATCTCGGTGAATTTCAATTCCTAAAATGAACCAAGCTTCACCAAGATCTTTTGTATCAAAGTTCAAGTACAAGAACTTCTTTATCTTCAATAGCAGACTAACATCACTACTAGCAAGTAAGATGTCATCTACATACAGGATGAGGAAAATGAATTTCTCACTCTCGAACTTTGCATAAACACAATTGTCCTCCTTATTCTCGTTAAACCCAAACTTTCTTATTGTCTCATGAAACTTCAAGTACCACTGTCTGGAGGCTTATTTTAATCCGTAAATGGATTTCTTTAGGCGGCATCCCACACGTTCTTTTCCTTCCACGACAAAACCTTTGGGTTGTGCCATGTAAACATTTTCATCTAAATCCCCATTGAGGAATATCATCTTTACATCCATCTGATGTAATTCTAAATCATAGTGCGCCACTAAAACCATTATGATTCTAAAAGAATCCTTACATGATACTGGAGAAAATGTCTCATTATAATCTATTCCTTCTCTTTGCGTGAAGCCTTTTGCCACAAGACACACTTTATATCTTTCCACATTCCCTTTGGAGTCACATTTAGTTCTGTAGACCCATTTACAACCTACTGTCTTAGCTCCTTTAGAAATTTTTTTCTAAATCCCAGACTTTATTGCTACTCATAGACCTCATTTCATCTTCCATGACTTCAAGCCATTTTGATGAGTGAGTGTTTCTCATGACTTCTTCAAATGAGGTGGGATCTCCCTCCATTTGAACTTCTTCACTGATATAAACTTCATGGTTATCAGGAATAGCTGGCTTTCTAACTCTTTGAGACCTTCTGGGGGCCTCAAAATTTGGCACATCTTCCATGTGGGGCTGTTGCAGCTCTTCCTCATGCGTGACAACAGGTTCTATAGGATTCTAAAGGACATATTCCTCATCTTCATTTGTTGTTGCTATGGGAGAACTAACAATAGGTGTTGTTATCACAGTGTTCTGCACTGTCGGTGTAGCAGCAACAGGTATCGAGAAAAAAGGTTTCTGAATCGTCTTAGTGGTTACGTATACCCGCTTCTCCTCAAGGTTAATTTCTCGATGTACCGTGCTCCCCCTAATCATCTCATCCTCCAAAAAGAAAGCGTGTCTCGTTTCTACAAACTTAGTATGTCTGTCAGGATAGTAGAAACGATAACCTTTTGACTTATCTGGATAGCCAGTGAAATGGCAACTGACTATCTTAGGATCTAGTTTCCTAATATTTAGGTTAAATACTTTACTCTCAGCTGGACAACCCCACACATGTAAATAATTTAGTGAGGGCTCTCGTCCAGTCCATAATTCATATGGTGTTTTAGACATTGACTTACTGGAAACTCGATTAAGAATGTGAATAACGGTTTTTAACGCCTCCATCCACAAATTAATTGGTAAAGTGGAGTAACTTATCATACTTTTCACCATATCCATTAAGGTACGGTTGCGTCTTTTAGCTATTCCATTTTGCTGAGGCTCGCGCGGTGTGGAGTACTGGGCAACTATGTTATTTTCCTGTAGAAACCTTGCAAAAGGTCCAGGACCTTGGCCATACAGGGTATGTCAACCATAGTACTCGCCCCCACGGTCGGATCTTACTATCTTAATTTTTAAACTAGGCTGATTTTCTACTTCAGCCTTAAATATCTTGAATTTATCCAATGCTTCTGAACGTTCCTTAATTGGATAAATATAGCCATAATGTGAATAGTCATCTATGAATGTTATAAATGAATCATAACCATTCACAGATGTCATAGAAAACGGACCACAGATGTCTGTGTGAATTATATCTAAAATTCCTGAGCTTCGTTTGGCGTCTTTCTTAATTTTCTTAACAAACTTTCCCTTAATGCAATCGATGCATTGCTCTAAATCTGAAAATTCTAAAGGCGGAAGAATTGATTCCTTTATTAACCGTTCAATTCTCCCCCTCGAAATATAGCCTAAACGACAGTACCATAATTTTGAAGATACATCATCAATTCTTTTCTGCTTATTTATTACATTCATAGACGAGGAGGCATTCTCATTCTCAGCGTTTACAACATTCACATTTTCATAAAGTGATAGCAAATAAAGCTTGTCTTGTCTGAAGGCAAAACCAACACACTTATTATTAAACTTGATCTTACATTGTCCATCACCGAAGTGACAAGCAAAACCATCATCGTCTAAGTGTGATACACTTATTAAATTTCTATGCAAATAGAGTACATAGAAAATATCTCTTAGATGAAGTACAAAACTATCTACTAATTCTAATGGGAGTTCTCCAATAGCTTCGACTTCAGCTTCGACATCATTTGCTACTTTAATGCTTCTTCTCCTCTTTGCAGGGTCCTCCTCGTATGGAATCCCTATAATGAATTTGCAACATGAACAGTTGCACCTAAATCAATCCACCAGCTAGATTTTGCATAACTTAAATATAAGGACTCATCTACAAATGTAATAAGGTCCTCACCTTTCTTACACCGAAACCTTAGGAATTCTACACAATCCTTCTGGTAGTGTCCCTTCTTCTTGCACCACTTGCAAGTGTCCTTGCCCACCACCTCTTCATGGTTTGATCTCTGATGGTGATCATTTAGTGGAGCCTTTCCATGTGCCTGAAGAAGAGGTATTGTCCCACTGAGGTTTCCCTTGTGGCTTAGAATTATTGCTTTGATAATTCCTCTTCTTATTCTACCTCACGTAGTTGATAGAATCACCACGTGAGCCCTTAATTCTTTCCTCCTCTTGCACACAAATGGCAATCAGCTTTTCAATGCCCCACTTATCTAGCTGTGAGTTGTAATTAACAACAAAAGCCTCAAAGTCCTTGTGTAGGGAGGAAGAGATCAAATGGACAACAAACTCATCTTTGAGCTCCATGTCCATAGGCTTGAGCTCGGATGCCATGTTGCTCATCCTCAGTATGTGCTCCCTTATTCCACCACCAGTATACTTCTCAGTAACAATCCTCTTAATAAGAGTGCTTGCATAAGCCTTTGAAGAGCTAGTAAACTGACTCTCCACCTTCCTTAGGTACTCTCTAGCGGTGGTACACTCTGGGATTGTTCTCCTTATAGCCTCCACAATGGAGCTCTTAATCACCATCATGCACTTTCTGTTCGACTGGTCTCACTTTGCACGATCAAGGTCCTACTGCATTCTAATTGGTGCATGATCACGCACTTTAGCATTGAAATCTTCTTCGCTCTCATTTTCACCCCTCACGGGGTCCTCAGGTGCTATGGGACAAGGATCAGTCAGTGCTAGATCAATATCCAACAGCGCAAGTGCTATCTCAATCTTCTCTCACCGTGAGCCGTAATTCCCTCCATTGAAGACCTCTATGGATGAGATAAAACTCAAAAAATTGCCTGAAAACAAAAATTCAGAAAATTTGAGTTAATTCAATGTTGGTCAAATTAAAACATAAAACTTCTCAATATTAATTTTACATCACCGCTAGGCAGAAATAGAATCAATAATGATAAAACAAAACTTATTAGTACAATAATCTTATCAATAACGTTGGTCAGTAGATAAAATTATCATACTCAGAAAAATTACTTATTTTCTAATTAAATTTTCCGGTTGGTTTAATTAGAAAAATAGACTAAAAAACTTCAACTTAATGCATAAATTGGCAAACTAATGCCAAAAATTCAACTTATCTTAAACTTAACACAGCGGAAGCTTAAACTTAAGTTGTGAATTTTACCCACTGGAAAAATTCCTCAAAACTAATTTTATTTGAGCCATTAATCAATTTTTAGGAAAAATACAAAATTAGCTGGAAAAAGAAAAAAGAAACGAGCTCAAACTTCTACTGTTCTTTTAGCCCGACCACGGAAACAGCCTGGCCCATATCGCACAGTGGCGGCTCATCTCGGCCCGCGTCTGGAAGGCAGCCCAACGCGCTCAAGCGCAAATCCGTGGTTCAGCTAGGCCCCTTTTCCGCTTGGATCTGAAGTCCATTGTGCAGCCGGCCCGTGCGCTCGCCCTCCCAGGCTGCAACTTGGGCCTAGGCCGGGAAAGCAGTCTCCCGCCTGGGCCAAATCCGGTCCATCTGATCTGTGCCATTCATTCTCATCCGACGACCGTCCGACGATTTTGGATGGATCAAAAACACCACGGCCGGCTCCGCTCGAAACCCTAGCGCATTCTTTCTCCTTCCCCTTCTCTTTCAGCACTACCACTCGAGCGAGCGAGCGAGAGCCAAGCGGGTGCGCCGGGGCGGCAGAGCGGTGGAGTGCCGGCGAGCGCCGCACTGAGTGGAGCGGCGCTGACAGAGCGCCGGCCCTCGGCCCGAGGCTTCCCCTCGGTGGGCCCATGCGGGTGACACCGCCGCCACCGGTCCCCTCGCCGGCGGGTGCTCTCGCGTGACGGCGCCGTAGGCGGTCCTCTCGCCGGCGCGCGTGCTCGCCCTAGGGTGAGCGCGCCGCCTTCGAGCGGACTAGCGTCGGTGCCTTGGGCACCCCACCGCCAGCGGCTTCCTTCTTCTTCCCGGAGCGAGGAGGGGATCCGGTAAGGGTTCTTCTTCTTCTTCCTCCCCAACCCCCTTCTTCTTTCTCTCTTCCCGGAGCGGATTCTGTCTAGGGTTAGGGTTTGCTAGTGATTTTGAATCATCTCCTTCTAATTGTTTTTTTTCTGACCCCGACTAGATCTACACCATAGTTAGGCTCCTGGTACCATTGTTAGTTCTCTAGAATCACTAGGTGCAAGAACTAGCAAGTAAACAACTTGTTCTTAAGGTAAAAACAAATCCTTAGATCTAAACAGAAACAACTGAGAGGGAGAGAGAGAGAGAGAGAGAGCAAGGGCACCACCATCGGGCTTGGTCGACGAGCTCGCCATGGTGGTGACGACAGTGTTGACGACGACAGGCAGCGGCGAGGTGGCAGCGGTGCTTCCTGCCACTTCAACGCTAGGGTTTAGATTGGGTTGTAGGTGTGTCGGTGAGTCTGGTGAGCACGTCCAACTTTGGCGTGCATGCCCCTAGCCCCCATCTCTCTTTTTATAGCGCTGCGTGACGGGAATCCGCAACCATAAGTTAGTTGTGCGCCCCCAATCAAGACGTGAGATTAGGGACTCCGACTCGGTCGTTGGACCGAGCCGGACGAGATCAAACTAACAAAGCGAGGCTTGAAATGTCGTTTCAACCGCTAGGTCCAGACGATGTTTGATCTCAGATTCCTACCGCAACGTGCAGCACATCGATGCCAAAACGATTGTGGGACCAGGTTTCCGATAAAATAATAGAGCACTCCGGCCAACAGGCAAAAGCTTTACCCCTCCGACTCCGTTCATGTGAAAAATTGATAGTTTATTAGCTGAGCAGATTGGGCATCGATGTATGTGCATTACCCGATGCTTGCTTTTTGCAATGGAGCGTCGCTGGCTGCGGTGGCAAAATCCATACCCATCGATGCCCCAAGTAAGAGAGAGAAAGATGGAGCATCACTTTTCCACTACAGTGCGGTTGCTCTTGCTACTCCACCAAGGCGGCTTGAATCTTGACAGTGCGAAGCAACTCGTGTGAACGACAGAGAAAAGATCTAACTCCTACCGTTTGCCACCTCATCAAGGGTCTGTTTGGCATGACTCCACTCCAAAAGTTCACCAATTACAGCAAAAAATTCAGCCAAACATCCCAACTCCAAAACTCCATGGAGTTGGCAACTCCATGGAGCTGTAGTACAAATGAGGATGGATTTTTGGAGCACCTCTTTTGCTGCTCCAGAACCACCTCTTTTGAACCTCCTCGTGGAGTTGGTGCGTAAATACTCACCAATGCCACTGATTATAAAAAAAAACTTTTTTCCTCCGAGACTCCCTCGTGCCTCTGTTTCCTCCGTCCTGACTCCTCTTTCTCCTGAGCACGGCAGCCACTGGGGTTTCGGCAGCCGCCACCCTGATTGGCGGCCGCCATCGACCCCTGCCACTGGCAACCCGAGCCCCGCCGCCGGCTGCCTTGCCCTGCCCGGTCGCCTAGCCTCGCCGACCACCGCATGCTGCATGAGACCCTCCCTCACACCGCCGGCCGTTGTGGCCCCTCCCTCCCCGTTGGCCGCACCACCGTCGCCCCTCCCATCCTGTGTGAGCCCGCCACCGCGCTCCTCATGTGGCTCCACCGCCGCGCCGACATCGACGCTGTCCCCCGTGTCATCCGCACCCCCGTTGCCACCGCACGGCTCGCCGCCGAGGCTCGCGCCGTCTTCCTCCACGGCCGCCTGCCGGTGTCGCTGCTCCTCCTCTCGTGCTTGTGCGGTGAGGCCGACACCAACGACGGTGGTGGCAGCCACCCCCGCGGCTGGCTGTGGTGGCTCCTCGTGCCCTGCAGCCAGGTGGCAATGGCGGCCGAAGCCGCGCGGTGCGGCATCGCGGAGGTCCTGTATGGCGTAGAGATGCTGGTGTTTGATTAGTGGGGCGTAGGTTGTGAGGAATGTAGGTTCTGAGGAAGAAGAAGATGGGACAGAGAGGATTACAAGTGGGACTTGAATTGGGGGGTAACAATGGCAATTCACACTGAAATCGGTTTTTTTTGGAGCTGAGAGCACCCATCTAGTCAAACATCCCATTTTAGTTCTGAAGTTTTGAAGTGGAGCTGGCTCTACTCGGATTTCTAAAGTGGAGCAGCTTCACCCGGAACTGGAGCCAATTATGAAATTCTTGGAAGAAAAGGATAGGCAGCGGCTTGGACGAGGGACTGGAGTCATGCCAGGACCTAACTGTTGTCGTTGACGGCTGACGTACTCCGTGGCTACGAGCATTGTTCTCGCCCCTTCCCCGGTGAAACCATCTCTGTTCATTACTCCCTTGCAGCTGGGGTAACCTCACTAACACCGCAGTGGTCAGTCGACAGTGGTCATCAATGTGCACGTAACAACCACGACATGGCCATTGCTTGGCTTGCATGCTCAAGTCGGGCACAGGTCAATCTGCCATTGGTGCTCCCATTTTCCCTTGCTGGAAGGTCGATCGGACATCGGAGAGTACAATGTTTTCTCTTCCCCGGGTGGGAAGAAGTAGAGAGAGACACGAGATAGCTAGGTTGGTAGGCTTGCCATAGCCAGCTATCCATACAGGTGTTGCTGAACTAGAGTGCCGCGTAGCACCCACCACCACCGTATTCAGCTACGCGCGCGAGATCCCATCCATCTCATCGTGTGTCTGGAGAGCCAAGAGATAGACTCCAGAGTCCTGACATCATAGGCAAAACAGATCAGAAGTCAGCAGACTTCAAACCGTGTGCTGTGGTGCCGGGCGGCTTCAGGTTTTATCAAACCGCGAGCTCTTGCGGACGCAACTTTTGGTGCTTTTCTCTACCTTCTTTCGTTCTCATCGCTTTCTCCTGTTGAGCTGTTGGTGATTAGAGTGCACCTGTCACTGGAGCCTGGAGGATGCACGCCGCAGTCTCAAATTCAAGGTATCTGCAGCCTAATGAGTACACGACAGATAGATGCCTTTCTGGAGTCGACTTCAGGAGTTGAAGGCCATGTTTAGTTTCCCCCAAAATCCCAACTTTGGCACTATGCAAAAAGAAGATTCCTCATCACATCAAACTTGCGGTACATGCATGGAGTACTAAATGTAGACGAAATCAAAAACTAATTGCACAGTTTTGTTGTACTTTGCGAGACGAATCTTTTGAGCCTAATTAGTCAATATTTGGACAATAATTCATAAATACAAATGAAACGCTACAGTGTTGCTACAGTAATTTTAGCACCCCAAAGTTGGGCAACTTGTATAATCCGTTTAAAGATTCACACTGAATTTGAAAGTTCCTAAGCTACAAGGCTCGTGTTTCTATTCGTGACCATGAGGTGGCTTCTTCTTCTTTCTTTTTGAGGGAAGGCTTCTTTTACAAATTAATGTAAGTTAAGCTCTCATGATAGCTAAAGTATGGATAGAAACCTGATTTTTTTCTCTTACAGTAAACGTATCCTTCATCCAGGGATTTCAAAAAGAATTCTACGTAGGACCAAGGTTTGTCTTTCCAGCTCAGCTTTCCTTGGTAGGACATTCGAGGAATAAATTGCATAGAATATATTATATATCGACATTTGCTCCACCCAACCCCCACGATCCGGACAAGGCTCACCTTCGATGCATCTCCTCATCTAGGGTCTAGAGCTCCAGGCTTCTAGGGCCGAAGGACCCATCATCTCTGTTTACCAGTATTAGGTACACTACGTTCTTGTCCACTCTTGTGAAGAATAGGGATTTTTAGAGTTTAGATACGTTCAGAATGTACAAACTAGAATAAGCCTAGTGGTTTTACGCGAATTGATGAGCAAGAGGATATGAAAATAATACACTAATAACTAAACATAGAGAAAGAGTACCTAAAGAAAACCTAGGAGAATGAAAAACTCCCCGCCGAAACCAAGGAAATTTGGCGATGATCACATGTTCTACATTAGATTATTAGATTCTCCTTTTATAATTTGCTACTCCCTCCGTTTCAAATTATAGATCATTTTAGCTTTTCTAGGTTTACAGGTGTTTGTATGCATCTAAATATAGTGTGTTTAGATGCATACAAACACCTATGAATCTAGAAAAACCAAAACGACCTATAATTTAGGATGAAAAGAGTGCACAAGAATGACTATTTGTTGGATGCCTGGTGTCAGTGTTTCGGACCGCCGACTAGTGATTGTACGCCACGCTCTCCTTACTTCCGATGGCTAGAGACAAGGAGTTATACTGCTTCGTCCAGTTTTGGCAGGAGTCATGTTCCTTGGATCAAGTGCACTGGACTTACAATGGGGTGCTTGCAAGCAAGCATTCGTGTGATATGCGGGTGTATGCATTGAATGCGTGATAGAGAGAGAGGAGGCCCAGTTCCCTTATACAGGCCAGGGATCGGGCAACAATGTTGAGAAATGGTTCCCCTTATATAGGCCAGGGATCGGGCAACAATGTTAAGAAATGGAGGGGATCCCCAACCTCGAAGATCGGGGGTCGTGGCGTGGTGGGTCGTGGCGTGGTCGGGGTAGTCTTGCGCCAAGGGGTCTCCTTGTCCTATCCTCTTGGCCGGTCGTGAGCTTGGCACGTCCTGTACGACGGCTCCTGTGCGGCGCGGGCTGCTTACGCACAGCCTGGTCTATTATCGCGGCATGCCCCGTCCCGTTCGCAAACCCCGTGGCAGTGAACGGGATGGGAGCGTCCGCTGACGTCCGCACCGGAGATGAGTGGGCGGGGCGCTATGGGCCCCTTGCGGCCCCTGCCCCCAATCTGGCTGGACAGGTGGGTTATGTCCCTCAGCCCCTGATCAGGGGAGGTCGGGAGGTGGGCAGCGGTGTCTCCTGGGCCGCCTCAGCATACTTCTAGTTGTTGGACCTTTAGTCTTTTGGTGCCTGGTTGCCTTAGCTCCTTTTCTGAGGGTACCCTGGTACATGTGGATCTAGACAACACTTGATCCTATGTATATGGATGCATGGTGAGGTGGCTGGATATGTAATAGAGTGAGAACACAACGACAATAGATGGATGAGTAAAACATCTGTGATGTTTCCTAACTTATATCTAAATGCCATCACAGGTAGGATTCAATTGACGCCTATAAATTTATGAAATATTATTGATGTAACATATAATGCATTTTACCATCAAAATTTTATCTAGTAATGTTCATGTCAAACATTTCTCACCTTTTTTTATCTAAGCTTTCTCCATCAACTGATTGATCAGACGTTACAGCATATCTCATGAAAAATAATCCATATAAATAACCCTTTTATCTTAATAGAAATAAATAATGTGAATATTCTACGGTTAACTTGGTGCTTTTGCATTAAATTTCAAGAAGAAAAGAGGCACCCATCTTCCACCGAAGCCAAATCCTTTACTCCATTTGAATTTGTTTTCTTTGTTTGCATTCATCTTGTTATTAAGGTGTAATTTAACTTGCAAGTATGAAATATAAAAGCTAACACAATCTACAAACTTAAGAATGCATCTAGGTAGTAAACATTCCATAATCCACCCATACCTTAACAGATTGTACAACATAAAAAAAATTCAGGCTAATATTCATCGCAATTAAATAATTGTAGGTATTTAACTTACTGCAGTACCATAACACCCCATTGGCACACCACTATTGGCCAGCCTCACATAGTCACATACCAATCTCGCGGTTAACAGCGTGTTGAAAATCATGTGGCAGTCCGTGGATCTCCTAAAAAATCAAGTCAAAGCATGAAAAACACGTCGTCAATGTTTCATCTCACTCACCCATTAATTTCTCAACCGGACGGCTACCCAAGCATGCCGGGTTGGTGGAGTGCATCTAGCGAAAACCCTGCACATTTACGGTCCTCTGCCTCCGTTCTGTGCTTTTAAACGCCGCGTCCCCCCGCAGCGTACATCGCGGCTCGGTTCACTCCCTCCGCCCCGCTCCTCTCCGTCCCGCTCCCTCTTCCGCGCGCTCACTCGCAGTTGTAGGGGAGATCACAGATCAGCCATGAGCCAAGGACAAGGAGGAGCGGCGGCCGACAATGGCGTCAGCCCCGGCAACGTTCCGGTGTGCTACTACGGGCCCGCGGGGCGCGTGCCGGCGGCGCTGGAGCGGCGGGTGCGCGCCGCGGAGCTGTTCCTGCGGTGCGCGACGTGCGGGCTCGCGGTGCTCGCCGCGGCGCTGCTGGGCGCCGACCGCCAGACCCGCATCTTCTTCTCCATGGAGAAGGAGGCCCGGTACTCCGACATGCAGTCCCTCGTGTAAGCACCTCCCCGTGAACCACCTCACTCGACCTTCGATTCCGCGCCTCTTCCCTGTGCAGTATTCCATCTACCATTCGTTATGGCCTCCCCATGTGGTCATGACCATGATGCATGGAACAGCAGCAAGCGAATTTTAGTGATTGTCTTTCTTTATTTTTGAGCAAAGTTCTCCACAATTAAGTTAGCATGCTCACATGTACAGTGATAGTCCTTTTCCAGCGTCGTTGTCCGGCCAAACTATTTGCTCCCACTAGTCGCTGATATTTGCGAGCACGTTATTTCACGGTCATGACTCATGAGAGATGGACGAGTGCTTACCTTTGCCTAGCAACTTGTCAGTAAAAACAGAGTGATCTTATAGTCCATCTACTAGCAGTAGTAGGCTAGGAGTTTTTTAGTATGTCGCTTCCAACACGTCAGATGACTGATGGCCACTAACACTAAGGGGGTGTTTGGATACGAGGTGTTAAATTTTAACAGTGTCACATCGGATGTTCGGATGCTAATTAGGAGAACTAAACATGAGCTAATTATAAAACTAATTGCAGAACCCTGTGTTAATTCGCGAGATAAATCTATTAAGCCTAATTAATCCATCATTAGCAAATGGTTACTGTAGCACCACATTGTCAAATCATGGACTAATTAGGCTTAATAGATTCGTCTCGCGAATTATACTCCATCTGTGCAATTAGTTTTATAATTAGCCTATATTTAATACTCCTAATTAGCATCCAAACATCCGATGTGACGGGTGTTAAACTTTAATAGGTGGTTGCCAAACAGGCCCTAAGCAAGTGAAGGAAGGTTCCTTAATCTGGTTTCCTGGCTGGCTGGCCATGTCGAGCACGTCAATTCCTAAACGCGCAACAGATCGTGCCACCAAACGGAATAGTATCAGATTTGGTTGCGCACTGGTGGGAGATTAATGGCGAGGCCAACGGGCAACCACACGTACGGCGGCGCAGAGGAAGCAGCCGCTTAGCCCCTTTCATAGGTTTATTTCCCTGCCGCTTGGGCTTGGCCAGAGGACTCATGCTGCGTTTGCCAGTGCCGGCGTGGCTCGGTGGCTGCACGGGGGAAGAAGCCAAAGCCTTGACCGTGCACGGGCAGGCTCGGCCGGGGGTCGCATGGAAGATTGGAAGGAGGCCGCGGTGTTGTACCCAGAATAGCAGCTGCTTTCATGGCGCTGCCTGTCCTTTTTGACATCGCAGTTGTGTTCTTCTCCCTTCCGGTTACTCTGGTCTGGTGGGAGTGTGGCGGTGTGTGACTCTGTTCTGGATGTGGAGTTTTCACTGCGAGGGGTAGTAACGAGTGGCAACTACCACGTGGTGGCCAGGCTACCCGATGTAGTGTTAATGGTTATTACTAGATCATTCATGGCCGCGCATGAATGCGACCTACTTCTCGCCTACCAGCACGGTTCCGGCACATCTGGAATTTCAGTTTTGTTTCACGTACCTGCAGTGGAGTGCTCTCTGTAGTCCGCTATATTTTTCTCTCCATTCACTTCTTATTTGACGTATTTGATTTCAATATCGTGGAGTGGCTCCAACCACATGGGTGAAACTTTTTATAGGTTCTCGAAAAACAAACAATTTTATATCCGATAAGATATGGTAGTATTATTTTTTAATTAAACAGTAGTAGTTTTTTTATTAGGTAATTCTTATCTCTTCAATTCCTAAAGTTTTAAACATGGCATGGAGAAACAGTGGCCATGATCATTGTGATTTACTAGTATTATCTCTTCAATTCCTAAAGTTTTAAACATGGCATGGAGAAACAGTGGCCATGATCATTGTGATTTACTAGTATGCTGGGTAGTCAACGATGATGGGTATTTATAAAATGTAGTGTATGTTTTCACTTAATAGTCATAGTCGGTCCTCGGTGGTGTGCACACAACTGCAAGGAGGACCATCTTCATGATGCAGCAGCATGGGATCGTGTAACATTCAAAGTACTGACATCGAGAGCTAACCATGCCCACAAAGTAGGTGGTTTTTCAATAGAGACCCATTGAAGGAAAAAAAATCCTCAAGATGCGTTACTCCAATTTTTTGACCCGCGTCCTCAGAACCAAAGATACGAATTGCTAATGATTTCATCCAGAGCATATGTTTAAGCAAAGAGGCAGAATTGTTGCTAAAGCTCGTTTGCTGATTGCAGATTTTTGGTGATAGCAAATGGGATGGCAGCGTGTTATAGCCTGCTTCAGGGTGCGAGGTGCATGGTGAGCATTCTGACAGGTGGTGTCCTCATCAGCAAGCCCATGGCATGGGCTATCTTCTCTTGTGATCAGGCAAGTATTTATGTACAATTTGTCAACGTCAGCCTTTATAAATTTTTGGTCGCTGTCTCTATGTTCTTGCATGTGTGTTACTTGTCACTATCAAGTGGTTATTGTTCTGCTATCATTTTCTAAATATTTTGAGCGGAGATGCTGCTGTTCTGTAGCCCTTGAGCACTTAACGTGCCTTGTACTGTGCATACTGAATGTGATGGAGACACAAGTAGACTTTTACCCTAAGTTTCGGCTCACCCTACAGTAAGGTTAGGATTAGCCTCTTAGGAGAAATACTTGTGATGGAACAAGTAGTCATTCTGAGCTGGACAACTCTGTGGTGAAAACAGAACATATTCAGATAGCAGATTGGAAAAGGAGATACTACTTCCCAAAAAAAAAAGATTGGAAAAGGAGATAAGAAAATCACCATGTAGGAGGAGTAATTTGTATGCTGGACGTGTCAATTGTTGATAGGAACAACACTTTAAGTCTTTGGCTTGTCAAGGAGTTTGGACTGCATACTGACATTCTTTTAGGGAGATCTTGACCTATAAAGAGAGGGGGGAAATAAAAGGCGAATTAATTCTCTCCTTAATCTTGCATTTATAGCATACAGGACGCCTTTCATGTCGCTGGAAATTGCTGATTAGGTTATGGTCATGTCACATGCTTCGTGCCTCTGCATTTGGTCAAGGATTTCAGTACAGCAGGTCACATATCACCGTCAAACCCTGAGCTATGGTTTAGCATATTCCATCGAAATTGTAAATCACTGTGACCAATTACACTTGCTTAAAGAATAAATGAACTTCATATACCAACCCAGGCACCCAGCATAGTGGGTATATATATTTTTATTCTTCACTACCTTTTGTAGTCATATAAGTTCCATGGGTAGCAAATGCTGGTAAACAAATTGTGACCGTCCTGGCTCACTGTCAAGTATATCAACATGTGTATTTGCTGCCTGAATGCAGCAGCATCCGCAGTACAGCACAATCAAGAACCACAGCGATATATGCAGCGTTAGCAGGTAGCAGTTGGTGAGACCACAGATCAGAGCAACCACATGGCGTCATGCCAAGCTCTAGATTGTTCTAATGCCTGTCTTGCACTAGACTGTCGGCAGTCCTTTGTTCTAATGCCTGTTCTTGCCCTAAACTGTGTCACTAGCAAATGTTGCGTTCTGTGAACAAACTGCGGCCGCATGCGTGCAGGTGATGGCGTATTTCACGATCTCGGCGGTGGCCGTGGCGATGGAGGCGGCGATGATCGGCAAGTACGGCAACACGCAGTTCCAGTGGATGAAGACGTGCCACCTCTACAAGCGGTTCTGCGCGCAGGCCGGGGGCGCCGTGGCCTGCGCCGTCGCGGCCAGCCTCAACATGGTAGGCATCTCGCTCGTCTCCGCGTTCAACCTCTTCCGGTTGTACGGCAGCGGCAAGGGGAGGAAGTGATCGATCAGCGCCGGCGTTCAACCTCTTCAGTCTAGGAACACAGGCCGGCTTGCCGCCGCTGGCCTTTTTCTAGGTTTTAACACCCAGTCTGCCACCATAGCGCTATGGAAGGCCTTCGGTCTTCTCCTCCGGTTTGAGGTTTTCTTTTTTCGGTGTTGGGATGATGCTACCTGTCGTCTGCCAGCGTAGCCATAAAAAGTCTCTGGGACGCTCGCCCATGTATGTAAATGATGTGAAGTGATCCGAGGTGTTTGTGTACGTAGTGTGGCAATAAACCGTGCGGGAAAGCGATGTATCGACGATCACTGTCGCCGCCTGCAGCTGCTGCAGGATGGCAGGGCTAACGAAATTACTCTCTCGGTTATTCAGTAGCTGTTGTTGCTGATGATGTAGCACTAGCACCTGCCATCATTTACGGCTGGGGACTGCCATTACAATAATGGCGAGCTGCCTAGAGGCTTCACTCATCAGCATGAGGTGTTCTATCTTTTATGGGAGCGACACAGATGTTGCATGAAGTCTGAAAGAACCTATTATGGGTGATCAACATGGTTCGTTCTCAGTTCTTCCTCTTTTTTTCCCCTTCCTTTGAGGCCCACTACAATTGTTCGTGATGGGCCTTTCTATTGGATTAGGCCGATTCAGAGAACTTGTACGTGATGGGCCTTCAACGTGGATTGGGCCTCTCCGTTTCTAGCATCACCATAGCATGGGCCTAAAGAGCAAATGCACACAGTATGTAGGAATGGGCCTCGGATGGCATTGGTTCTAATTTTACTGTAGAAACATATATATTTTCCCCTCAAAAACAAAAAAAATCTACTTCAGATTTGAAATCGGAGCATAACAACTCTTGAAAAGGAGGAAATGGAGCATAGCCATGGGCCTACTCTGACAGGACTCAATGCACTACAGTCAGCCCATTGGCTGCACGTATTCAGCCTCTTCTTGCATTCTGCCTTGCGTCATCCAGAACCAGAAGCAGACTGTCAGCTCTGCAGTGTTTAAAAACAAAAAATAACTCTGGCAGCATGTATCTGTCGTGTTGAGATTTGTGGGTTACACTGCTCTCTTCCTCCGCAACACTGTTACACTGACAGAGGATTAGGTATCACAAAGTCAGGATATATCCATAAAAAAATTGGTGCTCGAAGCCTAAAGATGAGGAGAGGTGAATTAGCCAACTTAGAACCTTGCCTATAACTTCCACTACTTTTACATCAAAATATATACTAGATCATACTATCTAAATGTGCATCTATGGTTGATCTAGGGTGAAACTCTCATCCCAAAACAAGTTTTGCAACCTAAAACCAATCGTATCAAGATACTACTTAGAATGTAAAGGCAATCAAGTTGCAAGTATGAAATGTGAAAACGTAAGAGGTGAGGATGAGGAGAAGCAAACTCTTGACATGATGATTTATCCTGTGGTATCGTAATCATTAAGCCACCACTAGTCCACGTTGTTGAAGCACTCACACAAGAGTATTGCTTCTCGGTCACCAAGTCTCTTCCGGGACACCCCTTGACTTGCCACTAAGGCTTGTGTCAAGTTCCCCAATCACCTTGATGTCGTTTCCACTAAGGAGTTTCTCCAAGAAGGAAGGGGGTCTCCGCGTCCCCCACACACAGTTGTCTACGCCGCTCCACACCAAGCCAAAGGGTCGAAGACTTGCCGGCGAGCCACTAAGGCTCCAAGGCGGCGGCACACCTTGTACAACTATGGATCACTCCTAGAACTAATCACAAGCTCCACACACCATGCACTCTCTCTCTCTAGGCTTATCCTAGCACTAATCACTCTTCTAAGCTTGTGCTAAGCATTTGATAAATCACTTAAGCACTTTTGGTGGCTTGAATGTGTTCTTGATGAGTCTTGATCTCCAATGGATTTTTGCATACTCCAGCAACTTCAAATGGGCGAGTGGAGGGGGTATAAATAGCCCAAGACATCAAAGAGTCGTTGCTCCAACGACTAGTTAAATTATACCATCGTTAAATTATACCATCGGATATTCTGATGGTCTATTTTAGCATGCATCGGAACATCCGGTGCAACTAACCGTTGGCTCCTCCACGCCCAGCTTCTTCAAGAATTCATCCGACGATTCATCCGTTGCCACCGTCGGAACATTCGGTGCTCAAGAGGTTTTCTCCAAAAACCTCATTGGATGATTCCAAAGTAAATATGCTTCGTCCGACGCTCCTCTTGACCTACCATCCGATCATCTGGTGCAATAGGGTTTTCTTCATCTTCCAAACCTTCCCTTCAGAATTCATCCGACGCTATAGAAAACAGGACATCGGAACATCCGGTGGTCTTAATTTATATAACTGCCTATAATTGTACCAATTCGTCCGATGGTTGTTCCGACGCTTATCAGGTGGTTCCTTTTTCTCTTCAACTCGTCAAATGCAAGCACCAAACATGCTGTCACTTGAATTTTCTCTATCATTTGGATGCTTGAATACCATAGAATAATCTTAGATACCGTAGCTTGGTCATTTGAATACCATAGCTTGGAAAATTTTAATACCATGATTTGAATATCAAGAATACCATAGCTTGGATACTTAAATACCATGATTTGGACATTGCCATAATTTAGTTTGCGTTCTTGGGACCTAGAAAACCTTTAAGGTACATGTTAGATAAGGCATCAGTACCAATTACTATGTTATCATTAAATCACCAAAATTACACACTAGTGAATCCACGTTCGCTACAATATCGATACCTTCGTATGCATGCAACCAACTGCTAGTACGTGCACTGTATCCGAAGAAAAAAATAGAAAATAAGATGTGTGTGATAGCCAAACACGACTGCAGGACAGCAGGAGCACAGAAGAATATGCTCTTGGAGTTGGAGGTGCTACATATCTTTGTATGCTCCGCTTGCAGCTTGTAGCCTGCAAAAATGTAAGGCAGGTACACCACATGCAAAAACCCTGCCGCAAGCCCGCAACCAGTCCAAGTAACAGTATGCATATCTCGTTTCTGGATCTGTATAGAGGTATACACTGAGGGAGTGTCCAGTCACTCCCGATTGCACGCGCCTTTTCAGCCGGTGTACGCGTCACCGTGAGAATCCGGCCGGTGTGCAGGGCCAACGTACACCGGCGTACCATACCGAGGCAGCGTCGTGTAGCCCTGGCATGGGAGCTTGTCATTTCCACGGGATGCAGACATGGGGGTGCTTCAGGGCTTGGGAGGTTGCGCGCGGCCCCTTCCCACACGGGAGCCAGCCCCGTGACCCCTCCTATACCAGTCCAGCTGCGGCTCTTGTGTCCTCCTGACCGGGCCGCGCCGGCCGGGCAGTCGATCTGTCCAGGACGGAGACGAACCCATGCAGGAGCCGTACTGCCAAGGCCGCGTCGGCTTCGTGCTCCAATCCAAGACACCTCTCCCTGCGTGCGCGCCCCCGTGAACTCGGCCTCGGCGCGGCGCCCGGCGCCCATGTATGGTGCACGTGTGGTGTGTCATCATACCGCCAAGCACGGCGGCCGGGCCGGTCGATACGATGCGAGCGGCTAGGACATACCCCGATGTGTTGTTTGCTGCTGCGAGATGTGCGTTTTGCACGGTGGAAGTATACGTCTTGGTGTGGTGGTGAACCCTCGTGGCAATCCGGGCGCTAGGTTTTGGCGACATGCTGCCGGCCGATGACAGGTGATCTGGCCTCTGTCTCGTGAACGCCGCGAAGCTGCAGCCTCCATGTCGTTTACGAGGCGGCCTTAGATTCTTCGTTCGAGGAGATCAGGACACTCTGATACACAAGGATTCCCCCGCGCGGCGCTGTGGGGTACTGGGGTGTCCGTGGTCTTGGGCTCTTGGCGTGGTGTACCGTCGGACTGGAGGGTGTATGTACGTTTATTCGAGGTGAACCTTTCGATCTGTTCATTCTTCCACACGACTAATGAAATGGGATTTAGACACTCATTTTCGTTTTATGATGAACCCATCTCTACAGACGCTCATGAGTTTCTTCTAAGGCTTGTAGAAAGTTTGTGCACAGTCCTTTTTGATGCTTCGGCGCTCAGCTCGACCGAATAGCCACACGGATCGGAACAGGTTTAGACATTATCATTGTCCCATAGGGATTATTCCCTTTTTTATAGAGCGTTGCATACACAGGGGGACTGACACCTCACGTCAGTTTTGCCCACTGATCATTAGGGCAAGATTGGTATGGTCCTTTGGACCATCGTCATTATATATCTTGCCGACCAAGCTTTTATGAAGTAGACCAATCCAAACAGTCGCAACCTCTACGCCTACACAAGCTCTGCTCCTATGCGAACAATGAACACAATTGTCTCCATCCTCGAATTCTACAGTTGACATGGGGGGTTTTAGTTTAAGGATGAGGGTAAAGCGGTTCCGATCCGACAATGAGTAGCTACTGGATTGTGACGGAGCTAGTAGATAGACAAGGGGGAGGGGCGGAGGGCAATCGCCCCCCTCATGCTCCATATACAATATTATAGTCGTATATACACTACTGTTTATTCATGTATTAAAAATATTAGTTGATGGATCTGTCTATGCACTCTTTAAGAACATAATTACTTATGCATTTGCTATGTTAGACGTTAGGACGTGGGAGAGTAGTTCCGACAACGAGGAGCTATCACATATCACGTATGAGTGGAGGGGACCAAAGCCCTCATACTTAATTTTGTTTTTTTCAAATCACACAGTACATACTCAGACACTCACATATACCTCTTATACTTCATATATACTCTTATGTATATATATTTTGTTCTACATTAAATCTGTTCAGAATAGTATTTGTCCACGCATTACAAAAATATTATTAATTGATTATTTTTTAATGAATCCTTAGCTCCGTTCCTGCCACCAGACTACCGAAGGCGGAAACACAAGTTAACATGATGATTCGATTGCATCGACTTAGTGTTATGTACCACCTCCGTCTATAAATATATGACGTTTAGTACAAAGCTAATTAGTTCAACTAGTTCAGCAACCGTGCTCCGCGGGCTAATTTTGTAAAAGCTGTTGTATTTAAAAAATATTCAAAAATTAAACTACTAACTAATAATCAAAATTGTTACCTACTACACTCTTATTGTTTCAATACTTCAACATGAGACTCACATAGATATGTACTTATCTTTACCCAGTTGTATTATTCTATATACTTTTTCATTCATATTCACACTTTTTTCATTTTGTATTGCACATCTATACATTATATTTAGCATGAAAATCAATATTTTTCATCAATTCTTGACATACATGTATAAATGGTGTAAATGGTGACACTCATCATGTGTATATACTTTAACTTAGTATTTCTATATTCACAATGACATAAATAGGTAATTTAGAATAATATATTAGTTTACTTTTGGATATTTTTATATTATGCACATGAAGATAATTAGATTAAGATTTAGGTGTTTACTTTAGATTATTTTTAATAACGACAAACGTGGGTAACTACGATATAAATTACAATGGGATTTTAAGTTATGTTTTATATAATGATATGTACGAGTAAATTGGATGAACATTATGGGGTTATTTTAAATTATTTTTTTATAATGGCCGAGCTTGATAATTTAGATATAAGTTTGGAGTTTATTTTTGAATATTTTCATAATGATAGTGGTCGGTAAATTTTTAGAAATATAATAGACTAATGACTGTGATTGTTATAGTTTACATGATTGATGTTTTTAATTTTTGTAAGAATTTCTAGAATTTATCTTTTTTTTCTAGTGTGTCTCGTGGGAACTAATGCGGAGTCTCCAATGAAAAAAAGAGACCACATTGCTACAAAACTATTACCTTGAGCTACCTCTCATTTGTTAAATATTCGAACACAATACTTATATAGATATATACTTATTATCTTCATCCGATTGCGACAGATTTTAGTTAGTAATTACTCTATAATATTTTCATCCACATTTATAATCTTTAACTTTTCACTTTACATCGCATGTATGCGCTTGAATTTGTTTAATGGACACTAATTGTGAGCTATAATTTTAACATAGAAATCTATATTCTCATCACTTTCTCTATATCTTTATAAATGACACACATCATGTGTATATATCTTCCTTAGTATATCATATACCAATAGTGTAAGAAATAGACGATTTAGAATCATATATTGCTGTATATTTTTAATTAAGGTGATTTGGATTCAAATGTAGGGTTACCTCATATTATTTTTAATAATGGCATACGTAACATTGATGCAAATTTTTAAGGGATTACTTTAAGTTTTTTAAGTATTAGTGGTGGGCAATTTAGTTGCAAATTTAGAGGGTTATTTTAAATATTGTTTATAATGGCATAGGTGGATAATTTTGATGAAGTTAGGGGTTGCTTTAGTTAATTTTATATAATGGCTAAGGTGGGTAATTCAGATATAGATTTAGGGGGTTACTTTAGACTATTTTTATAATAGCATAGGTGGGTAATTTTTTAGAAAACATAACAGATTCAATGACTACGATGCTTTGAGTATACTGATTGATGGTCAGATGTTTTGATTTTTTTTTAGAATTTCTACTATTTATTCCTTTCCCTTTTTCTAGAGTGTTCGCCTAGGAGGCTTCACCTTGAGACTTCAAAATGTACCTAGTAATAGTAAGATTTATGAATTACATATGCAGCCTAAGTTTAGCATCATCCATACTAGTTCACCCCTAACGCTTGAATTCATACCCGATCACATGTTTTCGAGATGGTACCACACCGTAGCAGTAACATCTCATGCATGAAATTTGGAATGCGCAGCATGCCAGACATCACGCTCGACGCATGGCGCCACCGCCGGCTCGCTAGCATCCGATGCGGCAAATGCTTTCTGCAGCTGTAGCTGTTGGACCGACGTGACAGGACGATCGGTCGAGCTGCCCCTTTCACGCAAGTGACCCGACTGAGCATTCGAAACGAGGCCGAGAAAGAAGCGGCCTTTCCAGAAAGCCTTTTGTTTCCCGAACCGGAATGCGCCCCGGCACGCTTTCGATTCGGTCGCACGTCGAGACGCGAGGCGGACGGGCCGGTCACCGGGGAGCCGTCACATACCTTTGGGGCTGGCTCGTGATGTGGCCAACACGGGAGCTAGCTGTATCTGTACGTGCAAGTAGTAGACGGCAGGGTGCAGAGGCTACACAGTGTGCATAGAAAGCACCACGACGTGGTGTCTCACTGGCTCAGCGGCTAAGCCTGACTCCAGACTAGTCTCGCTCTCACAGGCCCACCAGCCAGTAGGAGGACGGAGAACGTTTTGCATCGTGGGGTTTTTACTTTTGACTTCGTCCATGCATGAGTGGTGCGTAGTGTAGGTCGCAGGCCTCTGGCTCGGCAGAGGAAAAGCCTAAAATGACGCGTGTGTAGCGTAGCAGGAACCGACCCAGCAGATCTGCGCCCCCTCGGGCCTGCGCTGCGCTCGCCTGCCGAAAAATTTCCAGCGGCCTCGGAGCTCGTGAGCAGACGTCGTCAAGCTCAGTGTCCTGAATTGGGATACCTCGGCAAATTTCCCGGGGTGCCTGTATACCTCTAACTAAACTTCACCACCTGGGTCTTCGTACATGAGGTTTTCACTACTAATTAGAGTATTAAATATAATCTAATTATAAAAATTAATTGTATAAATAAGGCTAATTCACGAGACAAATCTATTAAGTATAATTAATTCATAATTAGTACATGTCTACTGCAGCATCACATATGCTAATTATGAACTAATTAGGTTTAACAAATTCATCTCGCGAATTAGTTCTCATTTATGCAATTAGTTTTATCATTAACTTATGTTTACTACTTCTAATTAGTGATCAAACATCTGATGTGATGGGACTAAACTTTAGTCTAGCATTCAAACAAAGGAGCGGGTCGGATTTTGCGATTGATACGTTTTCGGCGAGGGTTTAACGACCGATGGCTTTCGTAGTTCCATCCCAAGTGCACTACGGAGGCAACGAAGGCAGCGGCGTGGTCCCGCGTTCCATTTCCGCCGCTCGGTCCCCTGGCAGTTGACGTCCGGTGGTCGGGGGCGCCGTGGTGCCGAGCGTATCCAGCAGAACAGAAGCGGCAGCTCACCTTTTCGGCGAAAAGGCGCTCCGGCTCGGGCCGCCACCCCGGCAACGATCGGGTGCCGTCAGCCGACGAGCGCTCGGCGTCACGGCTGGATCATGCGTGCGACCCGTTCCCCATCCATCGCCGTTCCCACAGGGCAGGCAGGCAGGCGCCGACGACAGCCATGGAACGAAAGCAATGGCGCTAGCTGATGAGGTGATTAGCTAGTAGGTGAGGTAGCTCCTGGTTGCTCGGTAGCGCACGCGCGATGGCGAGCGCGCACGCAACGCGGGGGCATCCGGCCGAAGCAACAGCAACACGAGGAAGCGGTACAAGGCGCGTGCATCGAAATAGCAAGTCGCCAAGCGGGCGCGGACAAGCACCAGGCGTACACCCGGCAACGGAACGAAACCATCAGCAAACGCAAACGCAAACGCAAAGCAAAGGATCATCATTCCCGTGGCGGAATTTAATATGCGTCTCAGGTACAGCTTGAATTGATTGAACAGCTCTTGCTTGCTTATTGTCCGTTCATCCGTGCTACTAATAATAATCAAACCAATTAATAATTTAAGTCAAGCGCGCGGCGGCGTCCGTCGTCGGCGTCGCACACTCAGACGAGCAGCACAAGGCTGGGCGGCAGCGTAGGCCAAGGACGCGACGCGACATGGGGCGGTCGGACGGCCGGGACGATGGATTAGGCGATTGGCAGCGTGGCGGGGCGAGGGACAGCGGTGCCAGTGCGTGCCAGGCCGCGGGCCGCTGATGAATGCCATCACGACACGTCGACGGGCTTGCAGAGGAACAGCAGGGACGACGGCTGCTGCTGCTGCCTCCCGGCGGCCGCGCCGGCGCCCCCGCCGCCGCCGCCGACGCCGACGCCGAGGCGCTCGTAGCAGTCGATGGAGAAGAGCGAGAGCGAGAGGGAGAGCGACAGGTGGTGCGCCCGCGCCGCCTGGGCCTGCGCCAGCGCCCCCGCGCGCCCGAGACGGTCGAGCGCGGGCCCCAGGCAGAGCCGGTACAGGCGGCGGTACCCGCCGAGCGCGGCGACGACGGCGCGCGTGGCGGGGCCGGCAGCCGCTGCCGCGGCCGGCGGCGCCGGGCCGACGTGGCGGAGGCAGAGCGCCTCCCAGACGGCGTCGCGGCGCGCCACGGCGGCCCAGAGGCGGCAGACGCAGGCGGCCGCGGCCAGCGAGCGCCCGTCCAGGCGCCCCAGGATCTCGGCCAGCAGGTCGGCGTTGTCGTTGATGTTGTAGCACACGCCGCCGCCCCCGCCCCCGCCGCCGCCGCCGAGTAGCTGGATGCGCAGCTCCAGCTCCGTCACCTCCGCGGCCTCGCCCGGCCTCCGCGTCGGGGGCGACGCAGCACCTCCCATCCGCCCGTCAGCTCCCCGTGTCTCGTTGGTACGTGGAGAGGGGAGAAGTGGGAGGTGACCGAGTGACCGAGGAGGAGAACGAGCACGCCGGGGGACGAGAGAGACAGCGGGCGGAGAGCGTATATATAGGGGTGGAAGCCGGGGGTTTTGACTCCGTTTCTACTCTAGTATGCGCGTGTGGGCCGGGGGCGCCCACCAAAAGGCGATTAATAAAGCTAGCGGCGTTCCAATGGCAGTCGCCGACTCGCCGTGGAAGAAGAAGCCGATGGGGTGGAGAGAGGCGAGCCGTCCGTCGTCTGCGCTAATTAATCCTCTGGGCCAGGAGGCTAGCCGCACAGGGAGGGCACCGCAAAGCGGAAGGATCCGAAGGGCGAGACGGGGCCAAGCGGGACGTGCCAAGCGGCGTGGAGATGCGCGACGTACGTTACGTTACGTACGGTGGCGCCGCGAGCGAGGGGTTTAAAAGTCTTCCGTCTTGACGGACGCCAGGGGAGGGAGGCTGCGTGCGTGCGTGCGCCTACCCGGCCGCCGGGGCGGCCGCGTCCGGTGGCGCTAGCTCCTCGGCAGCTGAGCGCGCGGCGACGGGGGCACGCCGCTCGCCGCAGCCGTGTAGCGGGGTCGTCGTACGCGCCCGTGTTTGCTTGGGCGTCTTGCGCGCTCGTGTGGTGTGTACGTGCAGCCGCGACTCCGCGAGTGAAATCAGGATGTTTTTGGCTTTAGGGATGGACCGTTCCCTAGCATGCCGACGCGTCGTCCGGTAGCAATGATCCGTGCCACACCGTTTACTACGACTGTAGTTTGGTCAAGGGCACGGGACGGTGCCGTCCGGTATTCATGCGCGCGCACGTACGGGTGGTCGCTACTCGGTAACATCACGCACGCACGCACGTGGCAGAGCCGCCTGTTGGCGTGGGAGTTCTTGGTTTCTAGAACAATATTTGCGAGAATAATCCTGCCGGCCCTGGCAAGTTACGTAAATCCGGCCGGTAAGTAAAGCGCTTCGTGTGGTGGCGTGGTGGCGCATGCCACCAAGGCACCAACTACGGTGACATTTCATGGGAACACTAGCTAGGACACAAACGCGTGCGCTTCTTTTTTGTTTTATATAAGCTTTTATTTACGCTTTGGTCCATCCACACCTTTTGTTACTGCTTTTGTACTACATGCTTGTTTTGACCTTTTTGACTTACTTCTTCTTGGTCCATGCCCTCCAGGCCTCCATCTTCCGCTGTACCACAAAGGCACAAGGTGAGAGGGCGAGCTACTTGCGAAAGGCCGGTATTTTAACTAGTTTGGGTTTGAGATCTTAGCAGTACCAACCTAGCTAAAGGTGGTAATAATTCTACTGTTCAACTCGTATAAGTACATTATGTCGATGCACCATATATTTTTTTTTGAAACAATCGATGCACCATATTACAGAATTCTAAATTGGATGAGCTCAAATATGCAGGTTTGTACCGAGTACTAACGACTTTTGACCTTTTTTTTTTATGTATGCACATGATATTAGTATTCCATAGCGCGTAGCTTTATTCCATAACGCATAGCTTTGACCAAATGGCATTCCCTTTGTTTTTGTCCTGGTTTGGTCGCTTTTTTTTCATGTAGTAGTACTGCTGTGTTAGATTGGGGATGTGATTACTACAAAGATTTAAGAACCCCACCGCTACGATTATAAACTACTCGTCCCTAGCCGTCCAAGAGGATGGTGCCTAGGCTCACGACAAGCTAGCACATTTCGTGACCGCTAGTTCGTGTGGTTTTCGGGATGCCGTTTGCTTTTCGGGGATCGCGTTCCGCCGAGAAAAGTGGAACGAGGTCACAACGGCTAGCTCCAACCATGCACCACACACCCAATGCTAGGCATCCATGCACTTTGCTATACATATATGTGTTCGGTGTCACTCACATCAAAGTTTCGTTGTTAGGTTTCTCTGGTTGATGGACACTCACATCAACGCTGCTGCTCCTCTTCCAAATCGGAAGCTGGCGATCGAGAAACAGGTGTCTAGGTGCTACTAGCTACTAATCCACTCTTGTTTCTTGTCGCTGGACGCTTCACTCGATCTGGGCCGTGCATACAAAGCAGCAAAATGATCATGACGATACGCACATAAACATGACTGATCCTCACCAGCAGCTAAGGTCGTTGATGAGGTAGTACCATCGATTATAACTTAAGTGGTAACAAAATTTACCCGTTGATCAGTACAAAAACCCACGCTATAATTTTGGCAACTCTTCATGGACTATAAAAATGTTTTTTTTTCGACCGTTGGATACCAGACAATAGGGAGCTCTTCAGATCATGCAGTCATATATGGATTTCTGTGATGATCCCATCTGCATCGCCGACGGCCTGATGAACCGTGTAAGACGCGGACCACTGCCTGTCATCTGGACTATATCGATACGTACACACGGCTGAAAGAGACATGTAGAGTAGTGCTAGGTCCGAGCACGTCTCGATCAGCACCAGAGTACAAAAGATGCATGGATATCCACCCTAACATGGCATCACGCACCAATTGCGTCACCGGTCTACGCGCCGATAGCCGGACAGGGAGAATTCAATTTGCAGCCCGGGCTCGCTCGCTGGCTGCTGCAATGCAACGGCAATCCACCAACCGGCCGCCGGCCATCCAGTAGCCGGCAGCGCGCCATGATGAGCTTCTGATCGCTGCTCTGCTCCGGGCGCAACCACCCTATGCATGCAGCACGTACGCCCGGCGCCGTCTCCTCGTCACTGTAGCTTGCAGCTGCCCGCCTCATCGTGCGCTCTGCTCTGCATGACTGCATGAGCGCTGGCCGGGGGGCCTTGCCATTAATTCTCGGCTTGGACGCTACCCTCTCGGACAGGATTCCTGGGAACGAGGCAATGGCATGTGCCCATCCGTGTATGATGAGCGGTACTGCCTGCCGATTAGCGCGGCCCCGGCCGGACGTCCTCGCATTGTTTCCCTCTTTGATAGTTTGATTTGATTTGAGAGCAGCGATCTAGTCCGTGTCGCGGATGCTACGACCTACACGACATGAATTCGTCTCCTCTGCCATCGATCGCCCTCGCGGTGCATGGCGCCTATAAATGGTGTGATCTGCGTGATTTGATCCCCCCCTACGATAAGCACGTATTCATGCACCGAGCGACCTTTGAATTCCTGTCTATAATGGAGCCGATGAGATTCTAAATCCAGCGGCGGAGCACCCAATCAGTGAGTAATGATTGGGGTTAAAAGTAGCCGGGAGGAAAGTTCAGCGTCGCCTCTGCGGTTCTAGCGCATCTGCAATCGCGGCTGCAATGATCGGGCCTGAACGTGCAGGGAAGCGACCTGCTCACTGCTCTCGATCAGCCCCCGCACAAAAAGCGATCCATCCACCGATCATGGCCGGTGGTGACTGGTGAGTGCCAGCGCTGTGGGCTCCGGCTGCGTGCCCCTTCTCAATCCCAAGCCATGGACGCGAGCTCTTGTCCCGCCCGCGCGCGCACTGCTTCCCCGGCCGGCCGGCCGGCCCGCTGGGGTGTCTTTCTCCTCCGCGCTCGGGGAGACGTGGCCACGCGGGGGCGCAGCGCAACGGCGGCTCGCTGTGCCGCTCTGTGCCCCGCCGTGCTCGCGGCCAAGCACATGGAGGTTTACGGGGCGCGTCGCGCGTGGAGTCACGAGCGGGGATTAGAAAGACCTCGCCGTGGAATCTTCCGTTTGTTTACATGCTCGGCCCGCCAGCCCTGAGCCCTCTCTCTCTCTGTTTGATCAGGCTCCTTTTCAGCTTTTCCCCTGTTCCGTGGGAGTTGCATGTGTTTGGCAACCTTGCGCTGGGCGATCGGTAGCTTGTGCATGCTTCAGTGCTTGTGCCGGTCAAAAGGCACAAGTTCCTGTCCTGGTGGCACGTCATGGACGCAATCATTGTTCTTGGATACGTAGGAGTAGTATCATGTAGCAAAGACTGGGCCATTCTGCGTTCTTGCGAGCAATCACGGCGGCTACGGGGGTAGCTAGTAGATGCTGTCTACGGCCTAGTAATCTAGCGTGTCCTTTATGCATGCAACACGGACAAGAGAGCATCACCATCGCCTGTACATTTATCCTCTTCTCGTTCGGTAAATAAATCCAGTATTGGGACGTCATCCTTATGCATCGAAGGAAATGCACACAGAATGGAATGGAGCAGGGAACCGACTCTCCACGTCGTGCTGCGGTCTGCGACGACAACAGTTAATCTGTTTATGAGTCACCTGGAAATTAAATAACCGAGGAGCAACAGAGGCTGCAGTGGGGCAGTATAAATGCACTGGCGTAGACTGTAGACGTGTACTGTATGTAATGTAAGCGCTCTGCAGGGGTACGGCGCGCCCCGCGCGATCCAGCAGAACGTTGGTCTAACGAACGCATTCAACCACGAGCAGGTGGCGCCGCAAAGATCCCGCTGGTATTTTGTCTGGGGCCCAAGCTGGCGCAGACGTTGATACATTGATACTGCACTCACTCAAGTGATAATGTTGATGATGCCATGGTTCCGGGGTTACATGGCAACCTCGAGTCTGTCTCTGCGCCTAAAGTCTGAAAGATGTATGCATACATTGCCTATTGAAGATATGGTCAGAAAATTGATTTGAAGATCTCCAGGTAGTACTTTAAGTTACGGACCTTCTTCTTCGTGCTAAAATAAAGGAAAAGCTATATCTCATCTAAGTGAAATCTAGCCATTCTTCACTTGATTTGGTGACCGTTCGATCTGCTATGTTTTGTATGCTCCCTCCGTTTGGTCCTTTCTTCTTTTATCTCTATCTTATCGTGACTTGTGGGGTCCATTTATTAGACTACATCGTTTTGCAATTTTTGGAGGCCACGATATTTCTGGTCGGGATTTCCAATGCCGCTCCATTTCTTTCCCTGCCCCTAGGTCCAACGCCCCCATCCCCACCCTGCCGTCATCAGCGGCGAAGCCCCCTGCCCACATCACATTGGAAGGTGAGCTCGCGCCGATGTCGAGCTGGCTTCTCCCCAGCTGCTCATCTCGCGGCTCCTCGAGCCTCCCGGCACCACCGCCTCCACCTCACCCCCCGGCCATGGCAGCACGTCCGCCTCGCGCCCCCGCCGCCGCAGCCGTTGAGATGAGCCTCTGCGCACGACGGAGCTGCCTTGCCGGCCACGGGAGCTGGAGGAGGGACGGGGCGGAGGAGGAAGAGAGCAGCTACCTGACTCTCGTGCTGCCGAGGAGAAGCAGCTCTAGGGTTCATCTGTTCTGATTAGTTTTGCCGTCAATTTCTGTGTTCCACACTCATGAATCTCGTGTTTGCTTGTGATTGATTCCTAATTGGTTCGAGTTCTCTGATTTACCGGGGTTAATTTCGCCCACTCCGATTTGATTGCTGTGGATCTCGGTTAGAATCAATTTTTAGCTTCCTATGATGTTTTCTGAATTAGGTCGCATGTAATGCGTGTCCTAATTTGAATTCCTATCGAGTTTCACTCTGCAGTTTAGCTTGTTCAGCTAGTTTGTTCGGTTCCTCCCGCTTGCACATTATACGATTTCTATGTCTATTTTCTTCGACCACATTCGTCTGAGAGGCACTCTGATCTCATTAGGATGGGCATCCGCATGTTGGTTAGTGACTAACAGAAATTGTGATGGTTACAATTCATAGCTACTAAAGTTCTAGTAGTGATTGTACTATCATTTGCATGTAAACAAGGTGTAACTATTGCAATATTTGAAATAGTTTGAGTAATATCACTTTTTGCAAGCATTTTGTATGATTTCTTTGTCTATTGATGTATTTTCTTCGACCATATTTGTCTGAGAGGCATTTTGATCTCATTAGAAGGGACATCTGCATGTTAGTTAGTGACTAATAGAAACAACCATGATGGTTACAGTTCATAGGTACTAAAGTTCCAATGGTGATTGTGCTGTCATTTGCATGTAAACAAGGTGTAACTGTTACAATATTTGAAATAGTTTGGGTAATGTCAAGTTTTGCTAGCATTTCATATGATTTCCTTGTCTGTATATGTATTTTCTTTGAAAACATCCGTATGAGAAGCATTTTGATCTCATCAGGAGGGACATCGGCAACAGAAATTATAATGGTTTAGACATGTTGTTCGTTAGTGACTCTATCATTGTATTATGCACCTGTTGGTTTGTGATGATGTACACATCATGTTTGTTAGCGACTAACAGAAATTGTGATGGACTGATGGTGTGCACATTTCTATAATCTGTTGCTTGCATGAGATTGCCTTTCTCTCCTCACTAAGATGTGTTATCTCTTATTTTGAGCTTGTTTAGTTATTTTTTCTCTTCTTTTTTAGATATCAATGATGTCTAATATCATAAACTAAAACATTCATGACAACTTTTATATTATTTAGGATTTGATGACTAATGTTCATTCCATCACTAGCAAGTTTTGTCTGGTTGTTAAGCAATCTTTTGTGTTAGGATTATTAGGAAGATTCTTTAGTTTGTAAAATAACAACTTTGAAACTTCTCTGTCAGCCACCCAGAAGATTGTTTATAGGCCCTTAGCAAGGACTGGAGAGGTGGTAGGGCTGCTAGCTTCAACATCATTTCCAACAGCTTTGATACTTCTCTACCAGGACCAAAAAGGTGTATGATGAACTCAATGTTGCATGCATTAGGGTTATTTTCTTCATTTTTTCTGTAGTGGTTTGTTCACACTAACTAATATGACCTACTAGTTTGTATGATAATTTAAGTGATAGAAACATGATAGCTTGTTTCTTTATGTTTTGAGTTTACTTAGCTTTAAGAATTAATTTATAAATTATCAGCCCTATCTGAAACTAAATCATATAGCTAGGAATACGAGGATGCCCATATCTTAGTATTAATTGTTAAAATATCTTATTGACTGGTGTGCATGTGCTAAGTGATACACCACCTACACTTTGTAATTAGGTAGTGGATTATTTATTCTCATTCTCATTTTTATGTTTAGTGTAAAGTTAGTAAATATTCTATATTACGATAATTTTAGCGAAAAGATAAAGGACACCTGAGTGTTTTTGTTGTCAGTAGAAAATGGAATTATTACATATAGTTTTTTGGTTGATTGTTGGAGCCTTTGTTTATGATTTTGTTGAAGATTCCGAGCATATCTGAATGTTTTAGCCTATCACAGAGGTGGTGTTGCTTATGGATTCTAGTGTATACGAAAGGATTTTGATTCACTTGATTTTTTTCAATGCTCATTTTGTTTTTTAGCATCTCTGAATTTTTGTCAAGTTTGTAGTTTCA
Organism: Setaria italica; assembly: GCF_000263155.2. Lineage (NCBI taxonomy): Eukaryota > Viridiplantae > Streptophyta > Magnoliopsida > Poales > Poaceae > Setaria > Setaria italica. The sequence goes on along the minus strand of NC_028458.1, from coordinate 53,894,206 downwards.
ATTATTTAATTTCTTTTTCATTAGAATTAAATAGTGAAATAATTCTTTTATGATCTTTAATTTGTTTGACTATGTCTGTTAGTGTTTGACACCTATGCTTTATTCCTACACTTGAACCTAATCTTTCTTATAGTACATAAGAAATTTGGTTAAGTTAAATACTTTTAGCTTTTTCTTTAGCTGAATTGATGCAGCTGTTCAATATCTTTTTTTTGGCTAAACTGCTTTTGTTCCCTCACCTTCAGTGTAGTTTGGTTCAGCATCTCAGCATTATATTTACAATGTCCATCCTATCCTAAGTATTCCGATATGAGCAACACCTCAGTTCTTTAAAAAAAACTCTGTGCACACAGTATCGTGTTGTGTCCGATTTGTTAACAAATCCCTTCCAATGCAGATCGAATCTGCAATCTTCAAGAAAGGGTTTCCAGCAGAAGGCAACCATTTGAAGTAGAGATGGTACTTTTTCTTCATTGTTTCTGTGGCATCTATTTGCTATCTAATTAGACTTTCTTTTCTTTCTACAATGTTGTGCCAGTCATTCATATTAAATTTCTATTCCTTGTAAATCAACATTCATTTGTGTGTAATTGCCTTATATGTTACCTATATATAGAAGCTCAGAATTCCATTTGTGTATTTATCTGATAAGAAGCTCTACCATTTTGCGCTAAATATGAGCTTAATACCATTAGTATCAGATTATGTGAAAAGCTGAGTTCTTTTTCTAGCTTTGCCACTTTAACAGTAAGTCAGTTTAGTTATAGGTCATTCATTTTAATTTTAGAGTGCATTATATAGTGTAATTTGTGTGTAAGTTATTTGTCAATGGACTTTTTTGCACTTAACCTGTATCCAAATCATACTGGGTCCTTGTCCCACTGGCTTGTCTTATTTTCTAATTTCACACTTCTCAATGAAAGGGAGTAGCCCTTTTTTGACATTTGCAGTTGTCATTAGGGAAATTTGTACATTTGAGAAATCTATATTTGGGGTTTCAGTGACTCCCCAAATAATTTGTTAATCTGCATTCCATAGAAAAGAAATATGAGTTATTTGTGTATTGGGGAAATTTGTGACATTTGAGGAATATGTATATGGGGCTTTCCGTGACTCCCAAAATTAATTTTTTTAATCTGCATACCATAGAAAAGAAATCTGAGTTATTTGTGTATTATGCATTTGTCATTGGGGAAATTTGTGACATTTGAAAAATTTGTATTTGGGGATTCCGTGACTTTCCAAATTAATTTGTTAATATGCATGCCATAGAAAAGAAAATCTGAGGTATTTGAGTATTTTGCATTTGTACTTGGGGAAATTTGGGACATTTGAGAAAGTTGTATTTGGGGTTTCCGTGACTCCCCAAAATAATTTGTTAATATGCATTCCATATAAAAGAAATCTATGTAATTTGAGTATTTTGCATTTGTACTTGGGGAAATTTGGGATAATGAGGAATTTGTCACTCGATTTGTGGACCATTCGACCTGCTTTCCTTCTGATCTGATCCATACGTTCGTCTTCTGTCTTGTTTTGTCTTTTGCTATTCATGGGTCCTACCAACAAGTGACTGCAGCATAGCAAATTAAGAAGGCCGCAATTCTACGATTCCTCTAATATCTCCTTGTTAATTTGCTACTTTAGTTTGATTGGCTCCATATGCGTTCTATTTATTAGCACATGTAATTTGTGTTCATGTATGCAGATATCCACATGGCTAGGATTAAGATACTTTCTTTGTGTCCCTTAGTCGATCTGCTCTAATTTATTCTAGAAATTATTCTCCACTAGGTTCATAGCATTGGCCAACCGCGGTGCCCTTGGTGTTTACTGTCTGGTGGCCCCACTTGACTGCCTCTAATGTATTTGATTTTTGGGAATCACGACTTTTATTCTAAGTGGTCGATGAGGCCTGAAGTTTTTTTTACCTTTCTCTTTTTTATTCTTAGAGGCGACATGCTCAGGATAGGCGAATCCAATGTTCTTTCCAATTTTCTGAATCTGATCTCGTTCGATCTCTAGTTTCATTTAGTCGTTATTTTTCATTAGGTGTGATTCAGTCTATTAGTTTTCCATGTTGAATAGCTATGGATTAATCGATTGGCTTTTGAAAATGTCATAATTTCTCTAAGTCTATTAGTCTATTCTTTTAGTTTTACCTATCATAGCAATTTCCTTTGATGTCAGGATTTTTTTGGGATCTCCACTTGTTAGGGTTTACCACGGTGCGTACTAATTCAATGTTCATTCTTAGTAAATAATTTGGTCACTCTATTCTATCCTTGTTTTGTTTGATTGTTTCTTCCAATGCCTTTTTAGTTAGAAACCCAAAACATATCCCTTTCCATAATATATTAAATATGCTATTTTTTACATTTCCATTTGTTGACAGTGACAATTAGTTGAATTTACAGTGATAATGTCACTGTCAATTCCTTATTTTTATACTATCATTAGAAATATTATAGGTGCACTGTGAATATCTATTAGGTTTCTTTTCAATGCACTCTGATCAGCTATTATAAGTTAGTTGACATCTCTGTGATGCACTATAGTTTCTGCAGCTTAGCCCGATGTACAACAACTTCATCACTTCTTTGGCTCCTCGGTTGTAGGCTTTGCTCAAGGGCTTCCTGGAAGGCTTAGATGCCAATAAAATTTTTGGTCAGCCCCATGTTGCTCATCTTGAGCATATGTTGATTTTTGATTTAAGTTGCATGTGGGTTCCTTCATTTTATCATTGACTGGTCAGTTCTTTTCGAGCAGATGATGATTCGTCTTTTTACAAGGTGGATGTCCAATTTGTTTAAACTGGTAGCCATCTCACAATATCTCAATGTGATTACTAGTGTTCAATTGGCAATATTTTTGCATCTCAGGAATTTCTTTTGACATCACAGTTTTCCATTCTATTATAATTGGGTATCATTGTTTTTCTTCTTACATCTGATTTGTTGTTCCTTAGAGTGACGATGTGAATGAGCCTACGCCTCCATGCCAATAGGATTGTATAAGATAATTTAATTTACATGATGATAGTACTATTTACGACAACATCTAATTAAACTTCTACTTTGGTCTCATTAATTTCAAATTGACTCTGCGTAATTGATGATTCTAATGAGTTTTGGCTTTCAGGTTCATCATGTGAGATATGAGTTCCTTATGCTCTATCAGTAGTCATGTATCCTATTTGCAGGAAAACATCTAAGTTGTTTTCATGTTCTGTGGCTCCATTCTAAGAAATAGTTTTTTTCTCTCTTGCAGTATGTATCCTAGAGTCCATTCTCATAATAGAGGTTAGGTTTTTGACACAACTATAATTACATAATAAGGAAAACAGAAAAATTATGTAAGTTTATTTTTTCATTTGTGGGGTTTCACTAATTACCCAAATAATCTTTATGTTCGCAATTCATAGAAATAATCTGAACACTTTAGTATATAAATTTGCATTTGTGGGGTTTCACTGATTACCCAAATAATCTTTATGCTCGTAATTCATAGAAATAATCTGAACACTTTGATATATAATTTGCATTTGTGGGGTTTTACTGATCACCCAAATTTTTGTCTATCTGCATTCCATAGAACATTTTGAAGAATTTGAATTTGGTAGAATTTGTGTCATCTGGCTCTTTTGAAATTTTTGTTATTTTGCATTTGAGAGGTTTCATTACTCCCCTCAACATTTGAAAATTTGTCTCTTTGCCGTCTTTCTCATTTTAAATATGTGGGGCTTAATTACTTCCCTTATTTTCTAAAACTTTGTGCAAAATGTCTAGATTCTGTCTTTATGTAGTTCTGTCTACTTTCGCATTTTCTTCTTTCAATTACTCCCTTTTACTTTTGGAGATTTTTAGTCATCCATTTCTTTTGTAGTTTTTCTCATTTTATCCTGTGTTGGGCTGCATCATTGGCACCATCATTTGCCTTTATTTCTGTTTGCTTTGTCATAATTCTTATCTGTTTTGGTGTTCCTATTGGGTGATTGAAATTCGGATGAGCACCTCTTGTTGTTCACCCAACTTTTTGATCACCATAAGTTTTGGGTGATTTGATGGCTCAAGTCACCTGAGTGAAAGGAGGCATCAAATCACTCAGATTTTGTCCCATCATAGATTTGGGTGATTTGATCTCTAAAATCACCTGATGATGGAAGGCCCCAAATCACTCAAGCATGATATAGAAAGACCCAATAATAAACAAAAAAAAAGAGTCCATGGATAGATAGAATTGGAAAGTAAAAAATTCCAGAAAGCCAACAAGCATGCTTGCCATAACTTGGGCTATGCTATGGCTTGCTGCCAGCTTACCACCAGCAGCGGCAATGCTGCATGCAGGGGTAGCTGCAGCCTGCTTGGGTCGTTATGGGGCGCCATTTTCCGGTTTGTTTACTTGCTGCTCGTCCCCGGAAAGGCAACCTGGCCTTTTCGCTCAGACCAGCTTTTGTATACGTTGCATGCCCCCATTCCGAGAGCTCACGTCCTCCCTACAGCTACGACACAAGCAGATGCAGCGAGCCATATATTACCACGCGCAGGCCGCATTGATCGACAGCAGTTCGTACCTCTCCGATCCACAACTTGTCAGCTCAACATACATGGCCATGCAATGGAGCAGTGACAGTGAGTACAGTACATGTGAGGTATCATCAGTGATCAGTATCTTCACCTAACCACTATATACTAATCAGTTGACTCTTGGGCGCTAATCCTTCCAAGCGCTACCAGCGATCGAACCCTGAAGTCGATGACGCGGGGCGAATAAATTAGAGGCAGCGGCGCGCGCGCTGCCGAGGCGGGGCAGGGCCATGTCGCGGGCGGCAGCAACGTAACAGAGATTCCCAGCACAAACGCAAAGTCCTAGGCTGATTAATTAGGAGCGCAGGCGCAGGAGCCAGGAGGGGGTGCATCGCATGCATCCAAGGCAGCGCTCACGTGGGAGGCCCGTAAACGCGGCGCCCCTGCCGGCCGGCCGGCCGGCGACGACGACAAGCTAGCGGAGCCATGGATTTAGTATGGATGATGGACCGCCGCTGCTGCCGCGCCATGGCGCATGGAGTCAAAGAAGGGAGGTGGCTAGTAGAGGCCGCGCCGGCCAGCTATCCAGCAGAGGAATGCATGCATGGCCTCTGGCGCTCTCGTCAGTCGCTCGTCGATCAGAGAGGGGGTTCAGAAGAAGCTAGCTCAGAGCTGCACACCCCGTTCGTCCTCGTCACGAGATGAGCTCGGGTGCGAACAGAACAGGGGGAAATGGCCAGGGAGACCGACCCGGGGCTTGTGACCTGTGACCATGCAGGTCGGTCCGAGCGCACGCCGCCGCCGCGCATTGATCGCGCTTTGTAGGCTTGCTCGCCTATGTATTTAAGGCCCCTTGGCACGGCCTGTTTGACGTGCCTTCTGCAACCCTGCGTGCGTGAGCTCAGTGGTAGTACGTTTCTTGGATCTTGGATCACGATAGATCGAGCGGTGACTGTTGGTGACGATACGACGCACGGATGCTGTATGCAGTACGCACTCCTGTCGCAAAGCTTTTGAGAAATAAGTGCCGCTCTTCAATTAATGCGCTAGGGATTATCCTCTTTGTTAGAATAATAGCGCCGAACCAACAATTGACCTACCGAGATAATACATGCAAAATAACAGACGACACTAGAGACACGATATTTTTTGACGAGGTTCAGCCGAATCCTACATCCACGGGGTATGATTACGGGTGCTCCTCCCCCAACCGACACCGGTCGCTCCGGGGTCCCGGCAATACGCCACCTCCCCCTGCGAGCCTATCAATATGTTGTCACAGTTACAACAGCAGTCCTCCTCTCATATTTATGAGAAGCCTCAGTTACAAGAGTCCGACACATACTCTACACCCTACCGCTAATACAACTCCAAGTCCAAACGTAACCAACTAGTACATAATATTCGACACAAATCTAACAAACTCCATCTTAGCGAATATTCACCATCTTGAAGCCATCATGCACAAACCTCCGTGTGTACACCGGACTTGGGTTGTTGACTTTGTAGCTCAAGGCGAGCCACCCCGACGAGTCTGACTTGGCCTCAGACCCGCCGCCTTCAGAAGACACCACTATCCTTGCAACTCTATCTTCCATGACTCCACTTGCAATTGTGCACCCTTGCAGCTTGTATATGTGCGATGCCATCCTCTCTCCTATCATCGTAGGCTTGTCTCCCTTCGTGATCTTCATGATCTTCCCATCCAGCTTAGCCCGGAATAACATACCATCACCATGTAGAGCTCCAAGCGAAATTAGATTCCTACGCAGCTCCAGCACATGCCTAACACCCTAAAGCACCTGCTCAACTCCATCGTGCGTCTTGATCTTGATGTCGCCTACTCCAATAGCACGGTAATCCGTGTCATTACCCAAATAGACTAAGCTAAAATCACCAGACTTGTATGAAGTGAACCGCTCCTTCTTGTGCGTTGCATGAAAAGAGCTAGCTGAATCTAACACCCACGCTTCAGTTGACTGCATGCTGTCTGATACTGAGAGAACATCACCATCGTTGTCCGAGTCACTCTTAGAAATTGCAACATTAGCACTTGCCTTTTTATTATTTTCTAGACAATCCCTCCTCACATGTCCTAACTCACCGCAATCATAACACTGCACTTTCTTCTTCTTCTTCTTCTTCTTCTTCTTCTTCTTTTTCTCCACCTTCTCCCTGCTATGCTCACCTTTGACCAGCAATGCATCACCTTGCATTGTTCTTTCTCCTTTGTTCCCGAGCCAATAACGCTGCAGTAATATCCTCAACTTTGATGCTTTCCTTGCCGTACGTCAAAGTCGTGATCACGTGCTCATAAGATGATGGAAGTGAACACAGAAGAATAATTGCCTTATCTTCATCATCAACTGTCACACCCAGTTGCTCCAGGTCTGTGACCATCTGACTGAAAGCATTGATGTGCTCTGCAAGATCCGACCCCTCAGCACCTTCAGCCCATATAACTTCTGCTTCAGATACTGCTTGGTCGTCACAGTCTTTGACATAAATTGGATTTTCAGCTTGTCCCAGATTTGCTTAGGTGTCTTTAGTTCTATGACATAGTGCATGACCTGATCTGACAGATATAGCTGGATGGTTGCGGCCACTAGCGTTTGCTTCTCCTCCCAGTTATAGTTGGCCAGACGGGCCGCCCGGCACGGCACTATATGGCACGGCACTATATGGCACGATTACTTAGCTGTGCCGTGCCGTGTAGTGCCGCCGTGCCTAACTGTCAGCACAGGCACGGCACTAACAGGCAGTTAGCGTGCCGTGCCTGGCACTGGCACGATGGCTCACAGGCCGGGCCGTTTTCGGGCCGGGCTTCTTCGTGTCGTGCTCGGGCCGGCCCGTAGTGTTAGTGCCAAATGGAAATCTATACTCCCAGTCATCCTCCTCCATCTTCTCTGACTTCTTCTCCTTCTCTGACTTCTCCTTCAGGCCCGCCAAGTCTCCACTCTCCAAGCTCAGCCCAATGCAAAACCGCAGAGCTTGCATTTCCGCAGATCTTTATCTCAACAGCTCGAGACCGATCTGAATTCGCAGGTACCTCACTTGTGCGCTACGTCGATGTATTAGGCGTCAAGTCATTGATTTCACACGGATAGATGTGACAACGAGTGTTGCAAGCAGAAAATGAAAATTGTATAAAGTTCAAGCGTCACATCACAAAGAAAAAGGAGAAAAAGGGAAGCGTAACGTGAGGCTACGCGTACGATGGACCCAAGCCGAAAATGAGCAGGCAACGTAGCCATGAGTGAGCTTTAGACCCATCAGCAACCCTTCACGCGGGTGAGTGCGGTTGCAAGGCAACAAGGAGAAGCGGGGCGGTCGTAAGACGCCACCGCGTCCAAGCAACTTGATCGATTGATTGGAACTCTCGACGCTTGAACCGACGGTGTGGATCAGCGTGGTCCGACTCCGATCGTATGATCATATCAAAGCTGGTAGCGATGTTCTGATCAGACGAACCGATTGTGAGATCGGTTTCGCAACTTGCAGCCGGGTGCTGGTATGCAAATATGCAACGGAGAATTCGGCCAGGGCTGGGGGTAGATGATTCGAAACGACAGGCCGCAGCGACAAGCAGCAGCGGCTAACAGCTCTACTGTTGGCGGTGTGCGTTTAGGTGGGAAGGAGGGGAACGGGATCGGACTCGCCGCCGTTGGGCCGTAGCTCTTGAACTCGAGCCCCTTGGCTCACGTCCCGATGCGGGTACCGTGTGTCCTGGCTCGTGCTCGGCTTCGTTGCGTGCGCGACGGGAGGGATCGGACGGATCGAAGGGTGTGCAGGGTGGTTTGGTGGCGCTCGGCTTGGGAGCGCATGCTTGGCCTCACGCCAACGGCGAAGTAGAGGCCGCCATGGGAGTGGGTGAGGGAGGATGAGTTGACCGTGGCACGGATAAAACATGCGAAAAACGTAATGGATTGGCTTTGATTGTTCAGGAAGCGAAATTCGCTTGGTTCTTGGGCTTTGATCGTCCAGAACAGAATAAGATCTAGGGCCTTGTTTAGTTGGCCAATTTGGGAGATGCAGAATTATTGTACTAGAACTGTAGCACACTGTAGCGTTTCGATTGTATTTGTGAATTATTGTCCAAATATTGATTAATTAGGCTTAAAAGATTCGTCTCGCAAAGTACAATAAAACTGTGCAATTAGTTTTTAATTTCGTGTACATTTAGTACTCCATGCATGTACCGCAAGTTTGATGTGATAGGAAATCTTCTTTTTGTATAGTGTTAAAGTTGGAAGTTGGGGTAACTAAACATAGCCTAGGCTGAGCTCGCGACCCACTCGCGGACGAGAAGTGACCGGGTCAAGAAAGAAAATTGCTGCTGCTGCTTGCTGCGGACGTGTTTATTTGTTGTGCATTTAAAGCCCATATTGTACTGTTTGGCGGATACTGTCGGGCCTACGTGGGTCTTAGGGAAGCAGTGACAAAGGCCCACAGTGAAATGGCCTTTTGTTTGGGCTAGGCTGTGCCATCCGGCGGTAACATAGGACGACAACAAAATGCTCTCAGCTGAGTCCATCAATTACAGTCCATACAACAGCCCATCTCGTTTGGCCTATCAATTACAGTCCAACCGGTCGGTGTCTTCTCTCCCACTACTAATTAAGGGCCCATATAAGAACCAAGAGCCTTTAAAGTCCATACATCGGCCCATCTGCTTCGGCGGCCATTACATCCAACCGGGAGACACAACAAAGCCCGCACCACAAATATGATCATCCTCTTCCTACGAGTTCTACGACTGACAGCAGGTAGGCGCTAAGCGGCGGTACGCGCCCTTCTCCGCTCCGCCATCTTTGGTTTTGCCATCCCAACTACCGTCATGGGCTCATGGCGAAGGGCACTTGTCTAGTGCCGAGATTCCTATACGGCGGCCGTCAAATGCTATCCATTCCGGCGACCTTGTCTGTGAGCATGAGGAAGGCACTCGATCCCTTTAGAATTCAGAGAAGAGAATCAGCATTCAATCCAAAGGCAGAGCTGACTTCGCTGAAATCATCGAACAATATCTCGATTCCAAACTCCTCCTTTCGAATAAAAGTTACGGGCCGCGACGTCGCTCATCCGGTAGCCATAGCCGTCAGGTGCGTCCACTTGCGACAGGCTCACCTCTTTCACCAAAGATTCTCAACTATCTCACATTCTCAGTGCTTAGCTCCTCACCTCAATTATTGGTTCCCCCAGCTCAAATGTGAAAACGCCACTGGTGATTTTTGTCTGCGCAAAGACAAGCAGTCAAATTCTCGATGGAACTGCTAATTCGTTCCTGGCCAGTCAAGTTCTACTTGGGGCTGTACTAGTTTATGCTCTGATTTGTTTGAAGCAGCCCTTCGAGATTCTTGGACTGAGAATCTTGCCCTTCAAGACCTCGTCGATCGGCTGGTTGACCTCCTGTAAAACAGAGGTTAATGTCCAACCTGTACTTAGGTGTGTTTGTTCCAGCTGCTTATTTTTAGCACTTGTCACATCGAATGTTTAGATATTAATTAGAAGTATTAAACGTCATTATGTAGATGGAGGCTAAATGGTGAGATGAATTTATTAAGCCTAATTAGTCCATGATTTGACAATGTACTGCTAATAATGGATTAATTAGACTTAATAGATTCGTCTTGCCGTTTAGCTTCATCTGTGCAATTAGTTTTATAATTAACTTATATTTAGTCCTCTAGCCTCCAAATGTTTGAGGAACCCAACACCCCTTAGCAGAGTCTGTACTTGAACAGTACAGCGAACTGTGTAGAAAGAAAGCGTATGTTTCCACCCACCACACTGGAACGAGAAATTGAATATTTCAGCGCTGGAATAGAACTTGGAGTGTATTTACAAGCAACCGATAAATTATCAGATGCATATCTTGTTATTCCGTCCCAACAAACCAAAGGAAAAAAGAACAGAAAAAATATGGTCTTGCACTAGGGCTCAATGCCTAACTGAGCTCCCTCTTATGCAACACAGCTCTCTCTCTCTCTCTCTAGTGTAGACTATAGCGGAACAGCAGTGGCCATCGGCCACAAATATCTTTTGGAGGGAAACTCTCCTGCACTAAATGTTTGCACTCAAACCCCTCTAGGACCTCTCAAATCACGTAATCCGACCACCCCTGCTCCATGGTGACCCCGGGTTGCTCCTCCGGCCGCCGCTGCGGCACCGCCTTCTTCCCGATCGCCTTCGCGGGGTTCCCGACGGCCGTGGTTCCCTCCGGCACGTCGCGGAGCACGACCGCGCCCGCTCCGATCTTGGCCCCGGCTCCAATGTGCACATTGCCGAGCACGCTGGCGCCGGCGCCGATCAGCACCCCGTCCCCGACCTTGGGGTGCCGGTCGCCGGACTCCTTCCCGGTGCCGCCGAGGGTGACGCCGTGCAGGATGGAGACGTCGTTGCCGACGACGGCCGTCTCGCCGATGACGACGCCCGTGGCGTGGTCGAGCAGGATGCCGCAGCCAATGCGCGCGCCGGGGTGGATGTCGACGCCGAACACCTCGGAGGCGCGGCTCTGGAGGAGGAGCGCCGGCGCGGCGCGGCCGTCGGCCCACAGCGCGTGCGCGGCGCGGTGCGCCTGGAGGGCGAGGAAGCCCTTGTAGTAGAGGAAGCAGTGCACCATCCGGTCGCATGCCGCGTCGCGGTCGCGCGCGGCGCGGAGGTCGGCGCGCGCGGCGCGTCCCGCCTCCGGGTGCGACGCGAGCGCGCCGGCGAGGAGGTCGCGGAGCGCGTCCTGGGGCAGCGCGCCGGGGACGCAGAGTTTGGCGGAGAGGTGCGCGGCGAGGGCGGCCTCCAGCGACGGGCGCGACAGGACGAGGTCGGCGTAGAACTTGCGGAGGATCGGCTCGGCGTCCGCGTCGGCCTGCGCCTCCGCGCGCAGCTCGTCCCAGACGTCGTCGTCGCCGGTGCCGCCGCGGGCGCAGCAGCCGCCGGGGCTGGCGGCCGCGGGCATCGCGCGGTCCGTGGTGGTGGTGGTGCAGTCCGGCAAGTAGCGGTAGATGGCTCTGGAGAGGTGGCCGGCGTGCGTGGGGTGCCACTTGTCGACGCAGGCAGCCATGTGTGCGGAGCGCAGGGCCGAGGAGATGCAGAAGAAGCAGAGGAGGAGGTTCTTGGTGTTGGTGGTGGAGCGTGGAGGTTGTGGGCGCTTACACAAGGCGTCAAGTGTTTGCACTCCTATATATACGTGTCTGCCGGCGGAGAAGGGAGGAGGGCAGAGCAGCCGAGGCGATCAGGCGAAGCTTCAGAGAAGAAGCGTGCCTCGGGTACAGGTGCGTGACCAAATGGTGTCTGGAGACGAAACCCTCTCTGCTCACATTTATTTTTTGCAATCCCTCTTTCTTTCGGGGCAAGCTACGCGAGCTGCTCGCTGACTCACTGCATAATCCTGTCACTGCTGCGCTGTGTGTACGTGGCTACATGCCGAGACCGTTGCGCAACATGCTGAGCCGTAACAGCCGCAGCACCACCAGCATGCTGTCCGGAGAAACTGCAAAAGGTGCACAAGAAAACGAGGAAATCCTTCAGCTGTGCACGAGCAGCAACAAGCTGAGGAGGCTTTGTCGATGTAGCCGGAGCATATGCCGAACGAATATCTGCCGATCAAATTCGCCCGGAGGAGCAGCACTGCCGCAACGAAAAAATCCCGAAAGCATCCAGAAAAAAAGAAGGCAACGCCGCCCGGGGCCGGGGGCGTTAGCCGAGCGAAAAGGAGGAGGTTGGTAACGTTACACACGGCGGCGGGCCGTGCGGCGCGCGTGGCCCGGCGACACGCACACGCTCACGCCCCGGGCCCCCTTGCCCGCGTGCGGATAGGACGTTTCGGCCGCGGGGCGCACCGCGCACGAGACGTTTTCTCCGGTGGAGGGGATCGGGTGGGCGCACGCAACCTCCTGCCTCCGTCGCGTGGCTGCGGTTCGTTCCCTTCCCGGGCGCGGGCGCCTGAGAGCCAGAGAGATATGGCCCGAGGCGCGCGGCGTTTCGCGGCGGTAAGGGCTGCGGCGCCCCGGCCGTGCCGTCACATATTCGAGCGTCCCGGGCCGGCAAGTGGGGTGGCCGCCCGTGAGGTGTCGTCCTGTCGATGCTGTAGATCGATCATTGTCGCTGCGCTTTGCGCCTCGTTTTTCCCCTCTGTCGCGTTTTTCATCTGAGACCACTAAAATCAAACCCGGCGAGATGTGCGACTCGCCCAGCTAGGACCGTACTAGCCACACCATTTTGCTACCATGCTACTTCTGGTCTTCTGCTACCTTGTTCTTGTGGTCCCTAAAATACAAGGGATCATGGGTAAATTAAGACCCCTTTTCATTAATTAACATGCTTCACATCCATCATTTCCCATTTCTAACCTATAACGAATCATTCTTGGATTGATTAGTTGATAATATTTCCGGTGACAATATACATAAAAAATCGGGATAAATAGCCAATTAATCCCATAACTTGCGCCGATCAAAACCGATGTTTCATGCTTTAATGATGGTACATGCTGTGCTTCTCTTCTCTCTTTAAATTATCCTTAAAATCTTAGAATTTGTTATATTTTTTGAAAAAAAAATAGGAGTAGCTATTTGTTGACTACTCACTCCGTTCCAAAACATAGCTACTTATAGAATTTTTCTGATAAATTAAGGATGTAGATTAAAAGTCTATATTACCCTTCATTAGTTTTCATGTGCTAATTAAGAGGTTAATTATACCTTTCCTATTTAATTGGTGGCAAGCTAGCAAGCACATATGCATACCATAATTAATTTGCATGCATGGAGGGTATAGACCTCTCAAGTTAAATAACTGAAAAACTTAAAAGTGACTATATTATGGGACAAAATTTGAATGGTAGAAGTAACTAAATTCTGGGGAGGTAGTACTAATTATCGGAAAGAAAATGACTCCTAACTCATAGAATTAATTGTGCTGGATTTGTTTAAAGAAATAGTGCAACAAAAAAATCATTCTTGTGCACTAATGAGTAGCAAATGTGAAAGCGAAGATTATCCACCGTGGGAAGATTCAGGTACATGCACGGTCGCCCGGCACCGAGTCTCAGGCTCTCAGCCTTGAGACCTTTGACCATGAGTGGCGGTTAAGCTGCAGGAGAGACCTGGGGAGGTGCACGTTTCTGGTTCTGGGTCAGACTAATCGCTCGGGATCCATTGTGCACGCCGCACGCGGCCCTTCACCCAGAGGCTGCCAACGAGCGCCGCAGAGGATCCGGTCCAGCAGGGAGCAGGTGACGTTTGGAGTGACGGGGCGACGAAAAAGTCGTCGGGTTCCTTCACTGCGACGGTGCGACCCCAAAGCTTCCTCTAATCTTGGCGCCACATCGGACCGACGGCATGCAGCGTGGACTTTTTGACCGAGGGAATCGACAGGTTGAGGTCCCAGGGTCATATTGGCCCACGTTCCAGGGTCTCGATCCATCCGGTGCTGATGCAAGGACATACGCACACGAACATGGATGGATGTGATGCAATGCAACTGAAAGGCTAATTGAACTTCACGTGTGAATTGAACCATACTACAAATTATTAATGGACCTATCACATATATGAACCTTAAATGTTTACTTCTAGCTCAAAAAATGTTTATGAATGGCTACATGCCCTTTGGGACATCCAAGGCTACATAATTCTGCACTGCAGCACACGGTCAGGAAACATCAACACACTGTTCTGCGTGCTTAGCATTCGGCTGGACCCCCGAATTGCTGGCCCGGCTACAATCGATCCTGCCCTAGATGATTGCCACGGACGACGTAACAAGTGACACCACTGAAAGCAACGATCTGTGTGGTGGTAGGATCCACCAACCAGCTACTACTGTCGTTGTACCAGCTAGGCAGCTACTACAACACGCACAGTGAGTGAAGTAGCTTAGAGAAGACAATGGAAATCGCAGAGGATGCAGCCTAGCCAGCACTCCAGCAGAGCACATATAGTGTGAACATCATGTTATCCTTTCCTTTTGTGTGCAGTAAAAGGCTACAAGTCTAGCTTCGCCGTCGAAGCACAGATGCACATGGACGACCTTAATCTGTACATGATGGTGATTTTGCGTGGTGTTTCTGATCAGGGATACTCCATTTGACAGGGAGTAGCTCAAAGTTCCTTTTATTGGAACGGATAGAGCTCTAATCCAAGTACGTTACCATTAACATGGCTCACACACGCAATGACGCAAGTGCTTTCGGTGGTTTACTTGTAACGTGTATTAGGGTGCGCACTTGCGGGTGCGAGTGTGACGTGGACGCGCTGTGGTGGTGTGTGCCATCCTTGCAATCGCAAAATCGGAAATGAGAGTACGGCGTCATAGTCACACATAGCAAAGATAGAAGTTTTTTTTCTTTTTAACTTGAGAAGCGCAAGTTGTCCAACTCATGTAGTAAAACTGTGCTATGGTTTTCAAAATGTAACGATCCACAGAAAAAAATGGTGCTATTACGAAATGAGTAAGCTGATGGTGACATTGGGTTATTCTGCACTACTTGAAGATCGAGTAGCGTTTCCAATTTTCAGGGGCTGTTCGGCTGGATTTATAAGTCGATTGAAAAGTTGAAACGGCTGATTTGTTGTGAGAGAAAAATACTGTTCGGTAGCTGATAAGCTGAAGCGAACAGAGCCTCAGTGTCCTGATCAAAGATACCTTTAGCATCTGACTTCTCTAGTGAGCAAGCAGCCAATATTAGGAAAAAGAAGGCCAAAGCACTGAAACATTTAGACAAGATCATATGGGCCCTCCCGAAGGATAGTTTATGGATTTCCTCGCCGGCCAACGCTCACCTCGAGTCTCAGCAATGTCTTGGACTCTTCGGTCGTTTTCGGAGGTAGAAAGAGGATGACTACATGGCACTAGAAACATGGACTATGGATGCTGGGGGCTGCGTACTACGGGCTGCTAAAGACCAACTTTATATCTTCAGTTCCTTTTCTTCAGAAAAAAACAGAGAGTACTGGATCTCGGCTGCACTGCATCCCAGCCCCAGTCAACTGAAAATGGATTTCACTTTAGAATATCGAAGAAGCTTCGTTGTGCCTAGTCTCAATGATGGTTTTAATTTTTTTTTTACTGCAGTTCTGAAAAGTTCGAGCTACAGAAAAACGGTTGTTTTTCTTTGGGTCTGGTTATCATATAATCTAAGTGCTCATTCCAAATTGCAGTAGGAAGTTCGAGCTTTTGTTCACCCAAATTGCATATTATACTTCATTTTTCTCTTTACGCAACACTTCTGATTTTTATTTAGCAATTTGCCTTTTGAACTTCTTGCAAAAAGAACTAGCTGCCTCACAAGAAATATACCTTAGCTTACTTAGGTACATCGCCTACAGAATTGACTTAAAGATAATGAGCTTGAACTCAGGTAAACTCTGAAAGAGAGAAAGAAACTCTTCTTCAGAAGAAAATAGAAAGCTTTGCCCGTCCGTAGAATCATCCAGATTAAGTACAATCAGCATGAACAGAGGAATTTACTTATCCAGATGAAGCAATCGATTTTATACAGGGATGGGAAGCAGAGTATATCAGATGCTGACCGTACATTTACATCACCAGAAACTTCAGTGGATCCAGAACATCGATACAGCTTAATGTAAACCAACTCATTCAATATGCTTCAATGAAAGATAATTCATCTCTCAACATCTCTCCTATTACAGGCTCTATATTTCTCAGTCCCAGACAGCAAAAGGATCAACTAGAAAGGCTGCGGAAAATGAATACCACATTACATCAAACTCTGAGAACTTCAGCTCCAACAGAATCATAGCTTAACCTCAACATCGACACCGGCAGGGAGCTGGAGCTGCATCAATGAGTCAATTGTTTGGGCAGTTGGATACATGATATCAATCAGCCGCTGATGCGTCCGGATCTCAAAATGGAACCGTGAATCCTTGTGCACGTGGGGCGAGTTGAGCACACAGTATACTCTCCGCTTGGTCGGCAGAGGAACAGGACCCATGGTCTTTGCGTTGGTTGTTTTGGCAGCTTCAATTATCTTCTTGCAGGAGTCCTCTATCAAAGGAACCCAGTAGGACCGCAGCTTGATTCTGATCTTCTGCTTGGGTGCCAACTGAGAACAGGTAACATTCAAATTAACTGTTGTTAGTCCTATATGCACCTCCTGCAGGCAAACTGAAGAGTGAAGATACCATATAGAAACACACAGTTGAGTTAGGGTAAGGTTATTACAATATTTAAATATGTTTCCAGTAGGAAATTGAAAGCTTATAAAACATTAACTTCTTGTAAGACGAACGTATACTTATGTTTTCCCACAAAATGCAGTCAACTAATAATGCCATAATTCAGGACACCTTAATGTTATCAAGTTAGTTAAGCTCGATTTGTGAAGGCAAGTGTATGTATATGCCCTGTGTATTATAAAAGGGGGGCAAATATGGTAACATTCTGAAATATAAATGTTTAATAAAACAGTTCTCCACTAAAATTAATCCACTAACAATATTGGCAGAACAAGTATATTGGACCAAAGAAAAAGATAGTGGCTACGTTTGTTTCCACCTACCCTCATCAAGATTTAAGAAATTTCAGTACAATTGCAGCTAATTCAAGCTGATGAGATGCATATCTATGATCAGCTCCTTCAATAACATGCAATTCATGGTTACTTATATGCTTATCAAACTCTAGGGCATCCTCCGATGGCACAACATCGTCCTCAGCGCCATGTACTGTCACCACCCTGCATTTTGGGTCAATAGACGTGCATGCACTCTGCATATCTGTCTTAAGACGGTCCATCAGACTTTCTTTGGTCACACGGTAGATGATTCGTCCTGCTTTGTCTTCCACGTCAATGAAACCATGCTCATTAATCCTTTCCATGTAACCATTTCCAAAACGATCTCCAATTCCACGTTCCAGATTAAACCTTCCAGACAAGTTAATCACTTTAGGTATATCATGATACATGGATGCATAGAGGATAACCACATTTCCTCCCTTACTGTGGCCAGCAATAGCACAGGTGTCACGTTTGTGTTTTTTGAAATGTAGGATCACGTCATGTAAATCGTCCACTTCTTTATAGTAGTTGCCATATTCAAAAGTACCTTCACTTTCTCCATTGCCAGAAAAATCAAAACGAAATATGCTGATCTTTTCTGATGTCAATGCATTAGCGAGACTCAATATAGTTCTACCTTCCTTTGATGACCTAAAGCCATGGCACAACACTACAATGTCCTTAGATCCAGCTTCATGCAAAACACCAAAAAGTTTCTCTCCGTGTCTGTTTCTTATCACTATTTTCTCTTGTGACACATCTAAAGAATCACTAAAAGAGGACAACTGTGCACAAGGCCTCATAACAATTTCTTTTCCAGCAGTTCCATACAACAACTGCACACAAATACGCACCATGGACATGCTTAACAAGCAGATACATGAAGCGATAAAATAAAAATATAATGATAAGGAGTAGCCTCAGTGGCAGATTAAACAGCACTACCTCTGTTCTATTTTACTACTCACAATAGTCATTTTGGACAGACATGATATCCAAAACACACCTTTGTCCATCTTTTCTAATTTAATAAGGGCATAGTTTTTAGTGACAAATCTATCTATACCATTTCCATGTGAGGAAAGTAACTAGCTTTATGCATGTTTTAAAAGGTTGACAATTCACATTGATAGAATCTATTTTACTGCAGGAAGCATGGACCTATGTCAAATTCTGGGTCCAAAAAAAGGTTCCAATGGAGATACGCAAGAGCGCATAGCATAGTTTGTTGATTTTTTTTAACACAACCACACAGCTAGACACTGCTATTATGTTTGTTTATAAAAATACAGCCGTATTTATTACACAAATCACATGCCTATGGCAACTTGCATGCCTATAACATAATATATATAGGTGTATTTACTATACTTTTTTTTTAGAAAAGTTGCATTTGTGTACAACTGTAACAATAGTAGTACATGCATAGATCTTTAATCGACACCTTATGATCTGGTCCCATCAAAACAAATGTGGTATATCTTTCTCTCTTTATCTTCATCAAGGAGAGAATTCCAATCCCCCCCCCCCCCCCACCACCACCCACCCATTTACAAATTGATTAGAGGGGTTCAAATACTAAGTGCAAACTGCAAAGTGTCTTGGATAATAAGTATAATCTATTCATCTATTGTTCACATAAATATAGATCCATGCATCACAAAGCAAGAATAAAAGAACAAATTTACAGCAGAAGCAAACTAACGCAAAAACATAAAAAGAGCAAAGAGAATAAAAGAACTCAAACACCAGATGACAAGAGACAAACCTATTTGCCACTGTTCTGGATCTCTACTTGTTTAGAGCATTAGCAATTGGTCATTTAGACAACTCTTCTTATTTACAACAAACACTTAGTGCCATCATTTTTCGAGTAGGCTCAATAATTCCAAGGAGGAACAGAGCAGTAATGGGCAGAAAACTTTGAAAGTTTCATCCAGCAAGCTTTTGAGAATTAAGTTGAATTGAAAAGCTAAACCGTCATAGACCATTAGATATCCTCATCCCAGTTCAACAAGAATGATTTGAAGGACAGGCTACATGCTCATGAATGATCTATTCAATCAGGTAACTACTCATAACTCGCATCAATGATGCTAAACTGTCTAAGCTGATATGACATATACCAACATACATTCCTGACATCCAAATCACAGTCACATGAGAAATACTCCCTCCGTCCCAAAAAGAATGCAACACTCACTTCCTGAGGAGTCAAACAGTTTCAAGTTTAACCAAATTTATACAAAAATGTACTAACATTCACATCTCCAAATAGATTTAGTATGAAAATATATTACATGATTAATCTATTGATATTTATTTTGTACCATAAATGTTAGTACTATTTTGCATAAATTTGGTAAACTTGAAATTGTTGACTCCTCGGGAAGCGAGAGTTGCATTCTTTTTGGGAAGGAGGAAGTAGTTCACTTTTAAGTGAAACAGCTTAAAAAATGTGCTGACTGTCATATTGTCTGTTAATTTTCTGACACTCTGACCATTGAGTCAGAGAGTTCTTTCAGTCCACTTAAGCCTGAACCATTTCTTAACTCCACTTACCAAATTCTGAGTACACTGTCTTTTCCATTTACTATGATTATACAAACAAAATGCGGTATGCAGTACAGACGAACATATGTTATATGGCAACAACTTCTCAAAATATAATTACGGCAGCCACAATGTTAGAGCTATACATCATAATCCGGAAAATTAATTGTTAGGGAAGGTACCTGCTCTCCATCATCCCCAATCGACGATGGCAACGGAATTCCAGTTCCCTCCCCTTCCTGAAAGCACGAGCATAACAATTTTAGTCACTGAGTAAACAAGCTCCAACGGGTGCGAACTGAATGAACTAATGAGTAATGCAGACATATACTGTACGTCCCATGGCGCATATCTATTGACTGCCTACCACCTAGCAATCCACTGGTTTGGGACTATACGTGCTCGAAAACATTTGCCGATATATCAGCATAGTCACGTACCGGTGGCGCGGGGATGCCGTCGTCGGAGAGGGTCTCTGCGGGCGGAGCGGCGGCGGCGCGGGAGCGGAGGGACGACGCGCGGAGAGAGGAGGGGAAGGATAGAGACGCGGGGCTCGGGTTTGCGGCGCCGCGGTGGAGCAAGAGGAGCGGGAGCGGGGAGGTAGTGGAGGTGGAGACGGCCATGGCGACGGAGGAGGGAAGAGGATGAGGTAGTAGGCGTTTGCCGTGGGTTTTGGAAGGCCTCTGCTTCGCTATCGCACTGTATTATCCGGTTCCAGGGGCAAATTTGCGCTTGAGCCCCTCCAGCTCTGCTAAATTCATACAACCACCGTTTCAGAAAAAAAAAATCATATTATCACTGTAGCTTGAGTGTAAAAGCGGGGTACGTCTGGGTTTTCCTGTTTCAGTTTCAGGAAAAATGCATCTGGTTCTTACAATAGTTATTTCGCTTTTTTAGACAATGTTTTGACCAGCAATTACTCTGTTAATATTTTATTTATGTGATAGAAAATCATAATCATAGGTATACTTATTAGAGTTACGGTTGGACAAAGGATTATCCTAACAAAACAAAATATGCCTTGTAATTCAAAACAGCGGGAGCACGAATTTTATCTCCTGCAGCATTATTTTCTCATCGTGAAATTGGTAATGTACTAAATTTATGCAAATTACTGTGTCGATCAGGTATAAACTTGATCCACTCTTTCTGGCAACACACAGTTGCTTGTTCAGTTACGTTCAGAAAACACTTGCTTGTATAGACTGCCCATATCACCTACCAGTGCTCAAGTGAAAAGGAATTACATTTCATTGCACTGAACATGCTGAATTAAGTCAGCTCAGGCAACAACTAATTCGGAAATATTAGTAAAAAAAATTCAGCACGGAAGCTACAAAGTCTGGAGCGTCATTTCACCGACATATACGATGGCAAGGGAAGCCGAAATTAACTCTACTACAAACAAACATCTATATTTACAATGCACAATACCACTAGTTTCAATTTCGATTAACAAACAGCTGCAGCTATTCACTTCCCTTCCTTATCCCGGCCATCACTACCCTCCCCAGCACTCCTTTTTCCAATCCCCTTTAGAGCAGCTACAAGGTCCAGGCCCAGGTGCTGATCACGAAGCCTAGAATATGGACCAGTTGCAGGCGCCCCCTGCTTAAGCTGCCATGGTAAAGGCTGCCTATTGGGAGATGGAAGCATATTTGATTCATTTAACGATCGATCGCCGAAATTTGGCTTCACTGTGGTATCTGCTCTATCAGAATCCATTGCACATGATACCTCATTAAGGTTGAACCCACGAACACTAGTTTCAGTCTTTTCACGATCAGATTTTGGAGATGTTGAGAAAGGGGCATTTGATGGCCAGAATGCCTTGCTCAACTCATGAGGCTCAAGTTTTGCAGGCGGTCGACCAAGAGCACTGATTTTCTTGTCTTCCTCTTCTTTCACAATGACCATGTGATCGGGCTCTGCAGGCTCAGGGCCTTTTTGCTTAATACTATCGAATATCTTATCCTGATACAGATCCTTGCCGCTTGACGAGCGCCCTGAGTAAATGGTGGTCATTGGGAAAGCTTTCTCTGGTGGCGTGGCCGGTGTATAGTCAGGGGGAAGCAAATCATCCCAGTTCTCCAAGAGTTCTTTGTACACTTTGCGTAGAGTGACCTCTGTAAGGCCCGTTACTTTACAGATCTCAGCCTGAGTTTTGCGCTTGTCTTCGAGCTGACATGCAAGGTATATTGCAGCAGCAGATATACTTATTGGATTCCGCCGTGTGCAGAAGCATTTATTAACAACCACCTCACCGATATGAGCTGCAAGTTCCTGAGGAGTCAACATGTGGATGTTATAAGAAGATACTAATTTTTGGCATTATGCTTAAGGAACAGTTTTTCAGCTAAAATCTGATACCTGAGCAGATTTGTTCAGCTGGAGCAAGCTACAAAACCGAGGCATATGAACAGCAATTGAGTTGCTGTTAAGAGGTTGGCTCAGTTTTAGAGATTCTCCGAGTATTTTGATGTATTTTCCTATCTCTTTCTGAGGAAGATTGCTAGCAGTAGAGATTTCCTGGTCACGGAGTAAACAGGAGATGAATCAGTACTGATTGATAAAAGTAGTGTTAGATGAAAGTGGTACACCAAGTTTCAGATATTCCAAGTATTTTGATGTGTTTCTAATCTATTTCTGCGGAAGATTGCTAGCATAGAGATTTCCTGGCTATGCAGTGAATAGAAGGTGAATCAGCTCTAGTCAACAAATATTGTTTGTGTAACACTATCCAAAGTAGACTTAGCATTTGGTTCAGTCATTTGTCAATGATGAAGTATATTTAATGCCGTTTCAGCTGAATTCAGGTACCCCCAACATGGTTAAAGTTAGATTAGTTTGTATTAGGCCATTAGCTACAATTTCAGGTCACACATGATGTGACCAAGACACCAAGTCAAGCGGTAGCAACTATCAGTTTGATTAGAGAAGAAATGCAAATGCAAATGAACATTCATCAACGTTAATGATCAACCAGAGCATTGAGAAAATGCTTTATTTGATGGCTAAAAGGGGATACAGGATACTGAATACTCAGTACTGAACACTAAATTAGCTTGGTGATTTTGGTCGGTTATTTCAATATGCTAGGATGCAGCATGTCTTTCAGAATTGAAGCTACTAGATGATTTGAACTGACTCACACAACACCCAATTTCCAAGAAATCAAATCTGAGACATTGCAAACTTCCATTTCAGAAACAACAGTATTACCTACACAATCCTAATTGCTTGAGGAAAGCATGCTTATGCATCTATGTATGTCCATATCTGCACTAGAGCATTAGAACAAACAGATGGTGAGCGTGAATCACAAACAAACCTGCAGCGTCCGGGGCTGTTGCGCCTCGCGGATGGCCTGCACGAGCGCGGCGGTCGCGAGCGCCTCGACGCTCCGGTTCCTGAGGCAGGTCGCGGATGAACAATCCTTGAAGAGCTCGAAGGCGTGGTCGGCTATGTCCCGGTCGAGCCTGAGTATGGAGGCGACGTCGACGATCTGGAGGTAGGCGCGGAGGCTGTCGACGGAGACCATGGGGCCGGCGGGGTCCAGGTTGGAGGACGCGGCGGCGGAGTCGACGGCGAGCGCGCGCTCGAGCTCGGCGAGTTGGCCGGAGAAGGCGGAGGCGGAGCGGGCGAGGACGGGGTGGCGCTCGAGGGAGAAGGCCGAGAAGGCGGAGACGAAGCCCGCGGGTAGGAAGGGGTCCTCGTCATCTCCTCCGCCGGGGAAGGCGGAAGGGGCGGGGGCGGGCTCGACGGCGGTGGCGAGGTCGGGGGTGACGAGGGGGAGCGGGTGGAGGGAGGGGAAGAGGGGGAAGAAGGGGTGCGTGTGGAGGTGGCGCTCGAGGACGATGCGGGCGCAGGCTGAGCACTCGGAGACGGCGCGCGAGAGCGGCGGCTGCGTCGTCGCGCACCGCGCCGGCCCCGACGCGCGGCAGTAGGGGCACTGCGCCGCCGGCGACATGGGGGACTGCGACCGGGGGGACGGAGGCACCGCGCAAGTGATGAGAAGACTTCGAGAGGATGGCTTTGCCTTGGAGCTGAGCTGAGTTCACAGTTCAGTCAGACTTCACCCTTAACCCCTTCTCATTCATTATCGTATATCAGATTAACTTTCGTAAAAAAAGTATACTGTCAATTTAATCCTTAGATTGTTTTCCTGTGCTGATCCAGCTAGAGGACCTTGATCTTCTCCTTTTTTTTCTCCATAGAATCAAAGAGAAGTCAACTGCTATGTAAGCACCAGATGAATCCAGGTCCTGTTGCTGCATTGTTATGCTAGAACTTTGGCTCAGCAAACATCAGATTAGAACTTTGGCAGATGGAAATTACAGGGTAAAACAAAAGATAATATAGAAGGACGACAAGAGCAATGAGACTAGATGAAAGTGAGAGATTGCCAATTTGCCATCAGTAGAATTCGTAGCTCGCAGGTCGTAGAAGTCAAATGGAAATCTCACAAAACACTAGTACATGAGTACATGGTGTCGGCAGTTCAGCATACAGATCCAGGGCAGACAGGCAGGAACAAACAATATCAATCTCGATTTAAATTCGCTCGTGTGCTCGAGGGCAGGTTCATTAATCAGTACTGTTGATGCGACTTTTACAAAGGGATCTGATCCCGTATATTCTGTCAGTGACACTTCCGATCTTGTACAAGGGAAATACAAAGTGAGGGTGTGGCGATGAACTTAGTAGTATACTCAGCAGCAGAAAAAAGGTGGAGGGATTAAACTGCTACTGGTCTTCGTTACAACAGTACCAACTCTCATTTACCTGAAATGCACAAAGGTTTAGAGTCAGCCTAGATGAGAAAAATTCGTTTCAAATCAGGCATCAAATGTGCTAGCATGCTCGGGGACACTGGTTTGTACATTTTCTTTGTAACATATCAACACATTAAACATCTGGATACACAATGGTGAAATGTAGGAACTACTGAGTAGTGTTGTCAGCACATAGGCACATGTTACAAAGCAGACCAAACATAACTTGCATGTGCAACCAAGTTAGTGTAACCTATCCTATCAGCAAAAATGATAACAGAGGCAACTCAAGTCAAAACTAGCTCGACTCCCTTTTGAAGCCTTTGTGACATAGAGTCAGGATAAATGTCACAGGCTAAAATGTTTACATTAAAATAAAATTGCAGATAATGGTAATGGTCATGGTTGGTTTTGCTGCAGAACAATTCGAAGTTGAAAAACCCAAGCTTACCATAATTTTGGTATTTCTTCGAAAAGTTATATAAAGCTTTCACAATGGCACCGTATTTCATTGATTTTAGTGGTCCCATATGCCTGCAAAAAGAAAATTTTAGAGATCTCTCAGTTGTCGAAATAAACTATCGATGCTACATAATTTCTCAATCAGAAACCAGAAATATTAATTAATGTGTTGGTGGAAAACTTACATAATTTCAGTATACCGTAATCTCCATGCAGGAAAGCCTAAATGACATCTAGCAGGACCATACATGAGAAGAAGATCAGGTTCTGGTCCACCACAACCTAAGATGAAACCAGAACTTAGATGCTCCTTGTGTTATGATAATATAGTAATCACTAACCAATGATACATAAGTAACATCAAGCAGAGCATGCGTGAAACATGAAAACAAGGAAAGTTTTCCAAGCATACCTACAGCTTTCAGCGCACTGGCCATGTCAGCTTCTGTAAATGTTGGCTCCTTTTTGCCATCTCCATGAGTATCACCATTTAAGTAAGTTGAGCAAAGTAAACTGGCTGCTTTAGCAATACCCTCCTTGCCATCAGAACCAGAAACACACTCTATTACCAAATCTTTGTGGCCAGAGTGTGAAATGCTTGCACTAATACCCTGCATGTTGCCATAAACAGTGATACATATTAACAGTAAAAACAATCAACAAGCCAACTAGCAGAGAATATGCACAAAGTAAGAGAAGCTTAATATTGTAAGTTACCAAATATTCTCCTGCCTTCCCATCTCTTGAACCCTTCATAGCCGGTTCAAATGATTTCTTCAGGACTCCTATGATGCAACATATAATAGTAAGATAATAAATCTTATGTGTGCTAGATAGAGCCCACAGGTCTCGAGAAAAAGAGAGAGAGAGTACATGCATCTATAACTTAAAACATCAGAAGACGATGCCTAAGAGCAACAGGGCAGTTAGTTTTGTTCACTCTACCACTGTCCCAACTCTCAAGTATTGTAATAGCCCAATATTGCTGCTTAAAATCACTTAAGTTCTTATAAAGCATGTTCATTTACACAAAAGAAATTATCATATAGGTAGATTAGCAACCAAGGATGAACTTCAAACTGAAATCACATATCCTAGAAATTCAAATGATGAACTCATTTGTCTTACCCTCAATGTCGTAGAGACATATATACTTCACACCCATAGTTGAGAGCCAGCACAATAGCTGCCTGATCTTCACGGTATTTTTAGCTTCTTTGCTATCCACCACAATAGCCAAGTACTTCAGTCGATCCAGGTGGAGGTACCGATACTTCCGCAACAACCCAGACGAAATAATATAGCATTCTAGATTATAAATCAGAAGAGACCATATATTAAAAAGGCTGATTGCCAAGTGGATGATGCCCCAGATCAGCCCCAAAATGAGCTTGAGAATAATAGATGGTCTAGACATCTGCACACAGAGAAATTACAACTTGTCATGCTCTCTTGTGGAGTGCATAACGTGATCACAGAAATATATCTAAGGAAATATAAAAAATGTTAGTAAGATTTAGATTCTAACTCTCAACGCATTCAGATAATTTGATGTCAACATGCATTTACTGTTCTGGCTTGCATAACAGCAGCTGATAAAATGTACACTTGTCACATTGCATCATTCATATTGCTTGTGCGCCCTAGTGTTAGTTTATAATTTTCAACTCTCGATTGCCAAACAAACACATGATAATGGAGAACATGGCTGAGCCTGAAAGAAATTATTTTTTTGTTAAAAACAAATTGCTCACTCAGTACTATTATAGTATTATGTGCATGGACTTGCAGCAATTAAGCTCAGATAACCACAAAAGCATGATTGATCTGAACACCTAAACTTTCAACAAAGGTTATTGCCTTATTGGGCATGGCAAAGTATGACTCATATAAAGAAATTGCACTATAAAAATCAACGGCCAAGGTTTAAGAACTAGACACTGATCCTCACCAGATCTAAATCTCACCTCAAACCAATCAAATGCTATAAACCAGAGGTAAAAGGTGTAAGAATAGCTGCAAAAGAAGCCAATTCATGAGCATGCATACATACATGTGGAGGAGCCTGATTCATGTAGATGGGGGCCTGACTGGCCACAAATGCCTCCCTGCACAAGAAGCATAAGATCATTATTCTCTCAAGACAAGAGAAAACGGGGGGCAGGGAGAATCATACACCCAACCAGACAAGATATGTGAACAACAAATCCTGGTAAAATACATTGAACCTTTCCCTGCACCCTTTCTACTTGCTTTCTCAACAATGGATTACAGAAACACTTAAGCACAACGAGAAGCTAACAAACAGCACAGGGGAACAGAAGAGAACGGAAGACACTGATGCAAGGGAAAAGGATGGTGAAGGTAGAAGAAATCTAACATGGCTTTGGAATCCATAGCAGTCGCAGCTGCGCTGAGCCGCTGAGAGGGCTGCTGAGGAGGAATAGCAGAGGCACAAAAGACGAGGCGTGCGAAATCAAAATAGAGAAACCTATTTATGGCTGGGGCTGGACTACTGGATTTAGAAAAAAAAACTAAAATCACAGAAATCTCGTGGTTTGGCACCTCATATCACGTCACAGTGTACCACCGGCTGTCCTGTCAAGTGTTGACATCCTTTGTTGCTTTGCAAGTCTAGAGCCTTCAAAGAATTCCTTTCTCCTTTTCGCTTTCTAAGGTTCTCTGCATCTTTTTCCTTCTTCTTTCTAAAATGGCTTAGCCATTAAATGGTAGCCACGACTTGGTAGCAGGTAGAGGTACCTGCGTGCATTTGCAGCTGTGATATGCAGCTCTGCGGAATAAACTACGCACAGGCACTAAACGCGTGGTGCGTTAATATTGAGCATTCAACGGCGAGCTCAATAGTTTATCTGATGCACACCACAGCATCGCTTAAACAAAAAAGATGGCGTATCAGCTAGAGAGGTGGCCGAACCGTGAGAAGAAAATCAAATGCGACACGCGCATTTCCGCAAACACCTGGCATGCAACATGCGCTCACGCGAAGAGGACAGGCATGGCCATAGCCCGCAGCAAAAGGAAGCTTTTCACAGAGAGGGATGGGGAGGGGCGAGTGATTGAGGCAGACCTGCCGCTGCCGGCGAGCGACGCGCGGCTCCACACGCTCCCCCCGGGCCCGGCGGCGTCACGGCCGCATCGCGCCGGGCGCGGAGGCGGAGGCAGCTGCTACGGCGGCGGTACGGCCAGTGGAAGCAAGAAATCGGGGGAGACTTGCTGAAAAATCGCGATCTGCCAAATCAATCACGTGGTTGAAAGCGAGACGAGGCGACCAGATTTTGATATTCCACCGGGTGGGCTATGTATGAATGATGGCGTCGATTCCATTCTTGGCCCATTCTAGCTAGATTGGCGACTTCCTTCCTGACTGATAGGCCTAAGAAAAACGCAACATGGGCTTGGGCTAAATCACGTGTCCAATGGCCCAACCCATCCCCTACACGTCGATGCTAAACCACAAGAACTTGCGAACATCTTGCTAAAAAAAACAAAAACTTGCGAGCAGAGAGATGATTGATTCCGGCGTGATCTTGGTAAGACGGCGACGCAAGATGCGAAGCATGGCGGCAGCACTTTTGCCGCAGAATATGAGAGGAGGGAATCCGATCTGAATTCGGCAATCCGCTAGCTCACTATCCGAGTGTGTGCGTGGTGTCAAATTGAGGCATTGTTGTCAAGCTTTAATTTCTTCATCAGCTCCACAGTGCTCCGGGACACGAGCCGTATATGCTCGTCGTGGTCACGGTTTCATTCGTGTTTGCCTCAGTGTCGTTGGTTTCGCATTTTGGGTGGACCTGGAATCTGTCCCAGTAATGGTATTGAGATATTGTTGGATTAGATATTCCTGCCTCGGATTACAGTATCTTGTGCCCACACCATAAGAGCCTTGTACCTTATTGGATTTTTTTTTCTCCTCCCAAGACAGGTGCACCCTGTTGATGTGGTTCTGCACTTTAAGGTTACCAAGTTGTTTTGCAGTAGCCTTTTCCCTATGAAAAGAGCTGTTTGAATTTAGAGAACATACGCAGCTTCAGATGGAGAAATGGAGAAGGGCGCAACCGGCGCAACTTTATTTGATATCTTGGGCTTGCTTGGTTTGCTGTACGTCAAAATTTTGGCATTCTAAAGTTTTGGTCATTTTGCCAATATCTCTCATTTATCCCACCAAAATTTTAGCAAGTTTTTTTGCTTGCCCTTGGGATGCCAAAATTTTAGCATCAAACCAATCAGGTCCATACTCTCTCGGTACGTCGTTTTGACTTTTCTATGTACATAGGGGATGTTTGGTTTACGTCGGATAGTGCCACGCCAATAGAAGGCTCGCCAAAATATTGGCGGAGGATCCTGTTGTACATACATCTATGGACCCACAGAAGGTTTGGATAGTCCTAAATATAGAGCTGGATACCGAGACACATCTAACATAGAGACTATGACGCAGAACTGCGTAGTCTACGTGGAAAGACAGGAACTAGTCGAGGATCAGGAAAAGTACACGTAATAATACGAGTAGAACTCCTCTAGTCGAATTCGACTATTATTCTTCTAACCAATCGACCTGTAACCCTACCCCCGGCAATATAAAGTGAGGCAGGAACCCCTTCCAAAGCAATTCAATCCAACCAACACACAAGACGTAGGGTATTATGCTATTCAGTGGTCCGAACCTGTCTAAATTGTGTGTCTGCGTTTATTTTCGAGTTCCTGATCTCGGCGAGCCCACTAACGAAAACACTACCTCGGGCACCCCCTCGATAGGTTGTGGGGTTTAAACACCAACAGATCCTGTTGCGTGCACTTCATCCGTAATTGGCGTAGAAAATGAACTGGCAGGTGTCTTCTGGCGTGGGCGCGCCAAACATTGGTCGTCATCCAAATACATAGCTCCCATTCGGTCAACGACCAAAACTTTAGCGGGGCGCACGCAGGCAGCAGTCCAAACGAGCTTATAGATTTTACTATGTATTTAGACATAACTCTATATTGAGATGCATAGTAACATCTATCTGCCTAGAAAATTCAAAACGACCTACATTTTTAGAACGGAGTGAGTACTACTTTAAAAACGTTGTGCATAGTAACATCTATATACCTAAAAAATTCAAAACGACCTACATTTTTAGAACGGGGTGAGTACTACTTTAAAAATGTTGCGCCGGTACATGACTCATGACTGCAATATGAAGATCACGAGTAAGATTTTGGTACGCAGGTCACCCAGTAGGCTTGCAAGTTTCGTCACAGGATATGTTTTCAGTGTCTAACTGTGAAAGAATGAGAGCTAGCTTAAATGCACAATTCTCCAGTAAGGCACTTAGTGGGTGTTTAGATCTCTAGTTCAGACTAAAATTCATGTCACATCGAATATTCGGAGGCTAATTAGGAATAAACATGAGCTAATTATAAAACTAATTACACATATGGAAGTTAATTCACAAGACGAATCTATTAAGTCTAATTAATCCATGATTAGCACATGTTTACTGTAGCATCACATTGTCAAATCATGAACTAATTAGGCTTAATAGATTCGTCTCGCAAATTAATCTTCATCTGTGCAATTGGTTTTGTAATTAATCTATATTTAATACTCCTAATTAGTACCTAAACATTTGATGTGATAGGAATTTTAGAACACCCCTAAACTTAAATGAAAAGTACAGAACCGGATGCAACCCCTTCATGATGGTTTGAAAAAGGCCCTCCCACTGGTGAGGACGACCCATCTCGGCCCTGCACCAGCGGTGAGACGCTGACGAAAGGCACTGAAAGGGTACAAAATTAAAGGCACCTGTAACAGTACACAGATGATCGTCGCATTTCCTAACAGCCTTTACAAGAAGAACGAAATCGGTGGCGGTACGCCCTAGGCCCTAATGGCGCGTGGAAACGACAGATACCTGTAACCTGTTCGTCTGCAGGTCTAACTTCACATGAGATGTATCAAGCTCACCCGCCATTGAATACCCTGAACAGTGAAGACTGCTGCAGGCAAGCGTGATATACACAGCACGCGCTGCGCGACCAACCTTTTTCCTCTTCCCCAGCGGCAGGCAACAGAAGAAGATGAAGACGAAGATGACGACGGGCTGATCTGACGGCGGGCTGGCGCGGGATCGGAGCAAAAAGGCCATTGTGTGCACGCGTGCGCATCCCACGCCCGTACTGAGTTAGGCGCGCGATGATATGATTTGATATATGATATGTGAGACGAGACGAGATGATGTGGAAGCGGCTGTTAGTGCAGGAGCCACTCGGGTTAGCGATCCCTCTCGCCGGGCACTTTTGCCGGCCGGCTCTCCAACCAGATCGAGGGTGATCCGATGATATTACATGAACCCAGGATGGGTATGGGTTGCATCGCATCGCAGCCGGATGATGGGTTCGCGCGATTGGATGGGTGGCTCGGTCCGTTTTGCTCTCTGTTCGGTTAAACCCGCACGCACCGATTGCTTATCCAAACTCTAATCAGCTTTAGGCTTGTTTAATTTTTGTTTAAACGAACCAAGCTTTAGGCTTCTTGGCTTTCCACGGCCGCGTACTAGTAACTTGCTAAGCTCGCGCGTGATCTGATTATGAAATTCCTGATAGCGCTCTTGATCGCTCCGGCATTATTGGTGCGTGGCGCATAATCCTCTTTGATGGACAAGTACTGAAAGCTGCCGGGGCCTTGCGTGTCGAGTTCAGTCTGGCCACGGGGTTCCAGAAGTGGCTGCGAGCTCCCCCTCTTTTCCTCAAGCTTTTGGGCTCGATCATCATGCGTGAATCATGATCCGCATCTCCTAGCAGCCATCGTCTGCTTTCTCTGCACTGCATCCAATCACTGTGCATTGGGGCTCAGAATGATAAAAAAAAGAAAAAAAAAGAATGATCGACATCATCATAGGATAAGATTTTTTCTTAGGAATCATCAGAAGCACGTCCTTCGGATTTTGCTTATCCTGTTACTTTGCTGGGATAATGGCAGCTCTGAAGTCATGGACGCACTGCTACTTTCTTCGTTCTTTTTTGGGCTCAAGAACACAGGAAACACATGCCTGGAGAGAGGAAGCGTGGATCAGCATCAAAGACAGAGCCACGCACACGCCGCCACACCACGCACACATCACAGCAAAAGGACGATCAGAGGGCTGAAAAGGGCACGATCAAAAAGAGCAAACGCGCTAAAGCAAACCGGAACCCTCCTTTTGGCTCGTTTTTGAATTTTGATGCCCTTGCGCCCGTCTTTAAGCCCCGACACAGAATATAGTTGTGCCACCTGGACATCTTTTGATCGCTCAAGAACGGTGATGCTTCCACGGCATCCGGAGGCCAATTGCAACTCGAGTATCCCTGGATCTATCATCCTCATGGCCATTGCTCGAATTGGTACTGTGTGCACGTAGTTGGAGCATAAGCACTTTCTTGTAGCATGCCAAGAATGGCCAGGTGATGCAAGAAACGACCTAGTGCTGTTGATGGTTGAATGAATCGCATCCTTCGCCTCGGACCAAAGCCACATCTACGACCTCTTTCTGGACGTCGGCTAACTTGTCCATTGCTACGCCAATCAGACATCAACACATCGTGATGAAGGCTGCAGGATAAAGTCAGGTAACAGTTGATCCATCAGATCGATTAAAAATCAAACTAGTTCTGATTCGCCTGCCCCCACTGAAAACAAGTTTGCTACTGTTGCGTCCCGGTGTCCTGCCAATCTTTTCTTCGTCCCAGAGAAATGATGTTTACTGTGCTCCTCAAACTAAGAGCGCGTTTGGATCCTTAGCTAAAGTCTAATCCATGTCGCATCAAATTTTAGGAGACTAATTAGGAGAACTAAATATGAGTTAATTATAAAACTAATTGCACATATGAAGGCTAATTCGCGAGACGAATCTATTAAGCCTAATTAATCCATGATTAGCACATATTTACTGTAGCATCACATTGTCAAATCATGGACTAATTAGGCTTAAGATATAATTTTAGCATAGAAATCCATATTCCCATTACTTTATATCATGGTGACACACATCATGCATATAGATCTTAAGTATCATATCGTATATCAATAGTGCAAGATATAGATGATTTAGAATCATATATTGCTGTATATTTTTAATTAAGGTTATTTGATTCAAAACGTAGGGTTACCTCATGTTATTTTTAATAATAGCATATGTAGTTAATATAGATGCAAATTTAAGGGGTTACTTTAAGTTTTTTAAAGTAATAGTGGTAGGCAATTCAGTTGCAAATTAGGGGGTTATTTTAAATATTATTTATAATGGTATAAGTGGGTAATTTTGATGAACATTAGGGGGTTACTTTAGTTTATTTTATATAATGACTGAGGTGGGTAATTTATATATAGATTTAGTGGGTTACTTTAGGCTATTTTCATAATGGTATAGGTGGGTAATTTTTTAGAAAATATAATAGATCCAATGGCTACGATGATTTGAATCTATGATTGATGGTTGGATGTTTTGCTTTTTCTGAGAATTTCTAGAATTTCTCTCTTTTTCTAGAGTGTCCACCTAGGAATCCTAGGTGGCTTCACATAGAGGCTTCAAAAGGAGCCTCCAATTAGTAATAGTAAGATAAGATGGAGGCTAATTCGCGAGATGAATCTATTAAGTCTAATTAATCCATGATTAGCACATATTTAATGTAGCATCACATTATCAAATCATGGACTAATTAGGCTTAATAGATTTGTCTCGCGAATTAGCCCCCATCTATGCAATTAGTTTTTGTAATTAGTCTATGTTTAATACTCCTAATTATTATCTAAATATTTGATGTGACAGGAATTTTAGAAGGGACTAAAGAACCAAACACCCCAAGGTATCCACTGTGGGTGTGGGCTGACACTTTCAGAATCTCACCACTGAATCCAGACTGTTTCACAGGAGTTGGATCATCAGTGCAAGATATTTTGGTCCTGCTTCCTCTACCTCAGCAGAAGAGAGCAGCGCGTGCCTAAATGTCATCCTCGTCGTAGGCCCGGAGGTAGGGCCGATTTCTTGACAAAGTAACTACCAATGCTATGCATGATGGCAACCTAATCCCGGCAGAGTGGCATCTTCAGATACCAAAGTTTTATTGATAGAAGCAGTAACCGCGTAAAAGGATTGCTTCAGAACTGCACCCTCAGATTAAAAAGAAAGAAAATACTACAATGTGGGTGGAGTAACGTGCTGTTAAAGTTGAACCACAAGATAGTAAATTTTAAACATCATTGGATCATCGATTTTCTTCCAATCTGCTACCTTGGAAAAAGCTGACGCCGATAGTGAACTCGGAGGCAACGTGTTCGGGAGCAACTGGCGCGAGCTGCCCCTAGTGGCAGGCCCGACGTAAGTGTCAGATTTTTACGTCGTGGTCGCTCTTTATTTCCCGTGTCCGAGGCGAGGTAGGTACGAGCTCAACGGGCTCTCGCGGCCTCGCCTCTCGAGCCCTGACGCAACAGAATAACCGGTGTGGCTAGTCTGAAACTCTGAATTCAGAGGCAAGATTCTGACGGGATCCCCTGCGAGTAGTCAAATAGCCGGCGCAGCTACCTCACCGGCGTGGAGCCGTCCGGACGCGATCTCCGGCGAGAGATGGATCGCCGTGAAAAGAACCGGGAGCAATTAAAAGCGGTGGAGTAAGCGCCAAGCGTCAGTAATGGCGAAAATGGACAAGGGCGTGAGATGAACCCGGGCACGGCAGGCGAGAGCCGCGTCTGTCGCTGCCCTGGGGCGGGCGGCGGCGCTGTCGCGACGTCGCGTCGCTCTCGCTCGGCACGGCGAGTCCACAGTGCCCAGATGCGGAGAGCGCTCGGCGCTGCGCTTTCATGGACCACCACTCCCGTATGCTCCATTTGCGTTGGAGCCTCTCCTCCGGTTTTCTCGCGGGGCTTGGCCGCCTCCGACCACACAGGCACTTGTCGATGCCAGTTACCTTGATTAACTTGCACTCAACAAGGTAACTAACAAGATGTGCTGGCAGTTCCCAGCAAAGAGGAAGAGCAGTGTGTGCAACATCGTTTTGGCTTGTCGATCGCCGAATGGCGATGAACAGCGGACCAGAATAAAGAAGCTTCGTCTGCCTGCCATGGCCATATAGCCCATAGGCCATAGCCATAGATGTGCACCGCACCACTATCTAAAGGCTTCTGCGTGCTGCGATCTTTCAAGGCTGGACCGCTGGATTGCCGGAAGCTTTGCCTTAGTTCGTGGCTACGAAACGGTCAGGGTGTGGCATTGCCGGGAGTCACGAGCGAGCTCAACGCGTACACAACTTGATCAGGCTGTTTCTGAAGATCCTGATCACTGTATGGACACAATAAAAGCGCGAGGATTACGCTTGGGCGTACGAGTTCGAGATAGACCGGTTGATGTCGTAGCACATATAGAAACTGGTGGTAGCTGTGTAACTAGCAGAGAGGCGGGCTAGGGTAGCTAGGGCGGGTGCGTTCTGATGTCAAAATCGACGTGACGACGAGTAGAAAATCGGCTCCACGAGTCCCCATCACAACTCTCGAACAATAAGCACTTGAGAGTCCGTGGAGTCCCGGTCACATGGAAAATCGATCTGCTATATGTCGTAGCAACCTGTGCTTGATTACCCCGGAACAGAGGTAACCGAAGGTGGCGTCGTTTTACCATCTCGGGTGAAACATGGGATGATGGGAGCGAGTTCGTGGTGGCGAATAACCTCGGGAACCGGGCGTGGGCGGCGCGCAAGAGGTGTGCTGTCTGTATCGACGAGCCGGGAAACGGGACAGCGACGAGGTGGGTGGTGGCACGGCACGCGATCGTGGCGCCCTGGTGCCGGAGGATGCAAGGGTGACGGCGCTTGACGCAGTGGATCATCGGAGAGCAACGAGCGAGCGCGAGCTCGCCGTTCCACCGGGCGCGGAGGTTTCTCATGGAGGCGTCCATGAGATTAGGCACCTGATTAACACCGGGCCCAGCGTGACAGTAAAATGTGTGCAGCCCCGTACCGTACGGTTGATACTCGGCACGGATTAACTACTAGGATGTATACCAGGCGTGTTAGCAGTTGAACTATGTACAGTACTAGGATCTGATTGCCTGCTAGTAATAAATACTCATCTCTTTCAGAAACCTGTCTGCTAATCGAACACTTGGAGCTTTCTTCCGCCATTCTCTGGTGTTCCGCACCACTGACGGTTGACTGGGTCGTCGCCGTGACATGGCGCGACCCGTCACTGGCTTTGTGGGACCGTACGCTGTGGGTATAAGTACAACGGCTATCGTGTATCCGAAGAGAACAGAGAACAGTGCAGCCACAGACCGTCTGTACTCTTGTAGAACGTGATCTGCCTCGACACTGAAAGGCCACTGATTGCCATCCACTCCTCTTCTTTTATACATCAGTCGCGGATGCTCCCTATATAACAGGGCCAAGGACTAGGCAGCCAGGCACCACACACAAGGACCACTCCCGCACCCCCCTCCTGTCCTGCACCTCACGCGGCTGGTACTAGGCAAGAGCTCAGCGAGGAGTGAGAGGGCACGGTGCTCCGGCATTCGCTGGTACAACAATAATCGAGCGCGAGACAGGAGAGGAGGAGGACAGAGCCCGGCACACAGGACAACCCCGGTAGAGAGAACTAGTGCCAAACTGACACACAACACGCTTCCGGTAGATCTACACCGACGCTTTGGCCATGAGCACGGACGCCGACGCCGTCCCGGCCGCCGTGGCGCCGGCGAAGCGCGCGCCCATCAACAAGTACGCCTTCGCCTCCGCCCTGCTCGCCTCCATGAACTCCGTCCTCCTCGGCTATGGTGCGTGCGTTCTAGCCCAGTACGAACAGAGAGCGTGCATTTCCCACCTCGCACGTTCATGCACAGCACGTATCTTGTTTACACCAGCTGTTAGATGATGCATGCTAACAACGTTCTCTAACGGTCTCACCCAACAGACATCTCGGTGATGAGCGGCGCGCAGCTGTTCATGAAGGAGGACCTCAAGATCACGGACACGCAGATAGAGATCCTCGCCGGCGTCATCAACATCTACTCGCTCTTCGGCTCGCTCGCCGCCGGCTTCACCTCCGACTGGCTCGGCCGGCGCTACACCATGGTGCTGGCGGCCGCAATCTTCTTCACGGGCGCGCTTCTCATGGGCCTGGCCCCGGACTACGCGCTCCTCATGGTCGGCCGCTTCGTGGCCGGCATCGGCGTCGGCTTCGCGCTCATGATCGCCCCCGTCTACACCGCCGAGGTCGCGCCCACCTCCGCCCGCGGCTTCCTCACATCCTTCCCGGAGGTGTTCAACAACTTCGGCATCCTCCTCGGCTACGTCTCCAACTTCGCCTTCGCGCGCCTTCCTGTCCACCTCAGCTGGCGCGCCATGTTCCTCGTCGGCGCCGTGCCGCCGGTCTTCCTCGGCGTCGCCGTCCTCGCCATGCCGGAGTCGCCCCGGTGGCTCGTCATGCGGGGCCGTATCGACGACGCTCGCCGCGTCCTGCAGAAGACCTCCGACTCGCCCGCCGAGGCCGAGGAGCGGCTGCTCGACATCAAGAAGGTGGTCGGGATCCCCGAGGGCGTGTCCGACGCCGACGACGTCGCCGCCATCGTCCGCGCCAACAACAAGGGCTCCCGCGGCGACGGGGTGTGGAAGGAGCTCCTCATCAACCCGTCACGCCCCGTGCGGCGCATGCTCATGGCCGGGCTCGGGCTCATGTTCATCCAGCAGGCCACCGGCGTGGACTGCGTGGTGTTGTACAGCCCGCGGGTGTTCGAGCGGGCGGGCATCAAGTCCAAGACCAACTCGCTGGGCGCGTCCATGGCGGTCGGCGCGTGCAAGACCTTCTTCATCCCGATCTCGACGCTGCTCCTCGACCGCATCGGCCGGCGGCCGCTCCTCCTCGCCAGCGGCGGCGGGATGGCCATCTTCCTGTTCACGCTGGCCACGTCCCTGCACATGATGGACCGGCGGCCGGAGGGGGAGGCGGCGGCGCTGGGCGCGGTGAGCATCGCGGCGATGCTGTCATTCGTGGCGTCGTTCGCGTCCGGGCTGGGCCCCGTCGCGTGGGTGTACTGCTCCGAGATCTACCCGCTGCGGCTGCGCGCGCAGGCCGCCGCCATCGGCACGGGGCTCAACCGGATCATGAGCGGGGCCACCACCATGTCCTTCCTCTCCCTCTCCAACGCCATCACCATCGCGGGGAGCTTCTACCTCTACGCCTGCATCATGGCGGCGGGGTGGGTGTTCATGTACTTCTTCCTGCCGGAGACGATGGGCAAGAGCCTGGAGGACACTGCGAAGCTCTTCGGCAAGGACGCCGACGACGATGACGGTGTTGTCGTGGCCGCCGGCCGCCACGAGAGCAAGAAGTCATCCACTGAGCTCAGTGCTCAGCAGCACTGAGTAAAGTGCCATCCATGCACAACGTGTCCGTACACACATGTCATCCAGAGTGTGGACGAAGCTGTTCCGTAAAGCTTCGATGATACTGTACTACTGTATATTTTTTTTCTTTGGTGTGGTGAATCTTTTAGAATCCCTGCGCGCTTGTTTAATTAGATCTGTAGATTTTTGTTGACCTCGTGCCGTCGTGCGCGCGCACGTAGGGTCAGTTGCATCTGGCGGGCAGAGAAAAATATCACCTGATATTCCACGTGTAAAAACAGCTGCTTTGTGCGGAATTTGACGACCAGCGTACCTACTCTGCTGAACATACGCGTAAAAATGTCTTGCTCCATTTATTTCTCATTGGTTGAAGCAAAACGTCTTTCGTTTGTTTTTATTCTTTTTTTTAAAATATATATTCTTTGCAGTTATTCGTAGATTTTGGACAAACTTGGCTTTCCAATCCAACAACTTGTTTCTGCGAAATCTTTTGCACATCGCAACAGATATTTATGTTGTGGCACCGTGTCTCTCAGACGCGATGGCTCTCTTCGTCCCTTCGAAATTATTGTACTTGCACTGCAGTGTACCCTGCCTATATGCCCTGAATCCAGACAGAGCATGTGTGCGTGCGTCCTGGCTTCGTACGCGAAAAGCCTCGACAACGAACCATAGCAGTACGTGATCATCAGTACTCACAGGTACGCATCTCCATCAGTTCCAGCGACGTCAATTGTCAATTATAAACAGCTATATTTAGTTGCCCAATTTTGGAGTGCCAAGATCACTGTGCTAGCACTGTAGCACATTGTAGCGTTTCGTTTGTATTTGTGAATTATTGTCCAAACATTAACTAATTAGGCTCAAATCGTCTCGCAAAGTACAATAAAACTGTGCAATTAATTTTTAATTTCGTCTACATTTAGTACTCCATGCATGTACCGCAAGTTTGATGTGATGGGAATCTTTTTTCTTGCATAGTGCCAAAGTTGAGATTTGGAGGTGAACTAAACAAGGCCTCAGCGCAAAATGTCCCTA
Source organism: Setaria italica (assembly GCF_000263155.2). Taxonomy (NCBI): domain Eukaryota; kingdom Viridiplantae; phylum Streptophyta; class Magnoliopsida; order Poales; family Poaceae; genus Setaria; species Setaria italica. Next base: position 53,854,961 of record NC_028458.1, on the reverse strand, counting down.
TTCAACCTCTCTAATCACGCCGATCTCCGACGCCATGCTGAGGTTACGCCTCACCTAATCTGTTCGCGGCGAGATGGCTGCCAGGAGCAGCTTCCCGGAGACACAATTATGACTTAGCTGGAGCAGACGGCGTGTATCCGTGCCGTGCTCTGTGTGGGCCGTGGAGACGATGCCTGGGCCGCGCCGTCTGGGGGAAGAAAGCCCACGACCCCTCCTGGAGGCGTCCACCGTGAGCTGGGCCCATCGTCAGCTTCTCTGTCTGATTCCAATTTCTCCCTCGTGTGCGCCTTCGGTTCCGTCCGAGTCGGCGGCGCAGTCCAGAGGCGGTTGGGGTTCCAGGGCTATATAAGACGGAAGGAAATTATCTGCGGCGGCACCGCCGCACCGTGCCTGCGTGCAACACCGCCCTGGATTCGAACACGTGTCCCGCTGCCCAATCCGCAGAGCAGGCTCGCCCGTCGTTTTTGTCGAGCCGAACAGTCCGCATGAGGAGAGCCTGCTGACGAGCCGAAAAGACGGGCTAACGAGCCACCTCTTTTCTGTGCCCGCATGAGGAGAGCTGCTGCCTGGGCAATCGGAGATCCACACGCCGTCCCGCAGGTTTCGCAGAGATCCACACGCCGTCCCGTCCTGGACGCCGTGGAGGGCTGCTGTCCCGTCCCATACGCGTTGCGGCGCACTGGGCTGCTGTCTTCCGTGACTCTTTTACTGTTGATATGATCTCAACTCAAAGGAGTGAATGTATGAATAATGTTTTCAAGAAAAAGTTTCGAAGAAAACTCTGCCTTTCTGAGCTTATAGAAGAATGCGAGAAATGTGCCGCTGGACTCCGTGACAACGAGTTGGATGCGGACTATAAATCACGATCCACTAACCCAATTCTTTATATGCCGTATTTAGCAATGTTGAAGACTACAGCTCAATCATATACACGGAAGCTTTATTCAGATTTTGAGGAGCAATTTAAAGAGCATTTTTCTTTCTCATGCAAACTATTACAATCTGAGGGGACAATTAGCACCTATAAGTTACGCCTACCAAATTTCAAGATGAAGCAATAATTATCTTTAATTCTAAGGATATGATCATATCATGTTCCTGCAGAAAGTATGAATGCATTGGTATGCTTCATAGTATATATTGCTCAAATTCGTGTACCTATATTACAGGTATTTTATGCAAGCATGCTATCCGAGTATTTACTATCAATGAGGTTTTTATCTTGCCATCTCAGTATATACTAAATAGATGAACAAAGTATGCAAAAAGAGAGTTTTATTGTGAGAAGAGACAAATAATTGAAAATGAAACTTCAAAAGCACAAGCAACACGTATAGCTCGAAAGGCGACATCTATTGCATTGAAGTGCTCAATTTCAAAAGAGCTTCTTCATGACTTGGAGAGAAAAATTGATCAATTGGACTTGGAAGCAGATACTACACTGAGCGAAAGACTTGGAAAATCTTGTGGAGTTTCCCAAAGTTGTAATGAATATGATACAAACATATTAAAATGTAAAGTATCTATTAGAGTTCCTGAGGTGATAAAAGGTGCAAAGAAAAAAAAGAGAAGATGTACTTGAGAAGAAGAAAGGGAAGAAAAAGAAAACTAAATAGGTACTGCCTCCAATTCAAGCATCTATTTTACCATCTCATATTTATAGCTAGTAATCTTTTTATATATCTGTATTCTACAGGAAAAGGTCAAAAGGATGCCACACACAATAAGGACATCGCACAACATCCAAAAGAATTGATTGTAAGGTAGAGAACAAAGTTCTATTTATCTCTTGAATGATCCATTTACAAATATGTCCTGAACAATTTTTTTTCTGTGCAGGGTTCTTCTGATGCAAGCAGTGGAGCTGATATTGCACCACTAGACTTCTCGACCAATACATATGAATTTTCAGCCATGGTTGCTCCTTCAAACCAAGGAGCATATATGTTTGCTCCTTCAACGCAAAGAGAATATATGGTTCCTCCTTCAGTTCAAAGAGGATTTACAAATCTTTTAGCTGGCCTTCGTCAAGATACATCTGCTGCTTGAAAATTACATTTTGATGAAGTGTCAAATTTGGCAACATTTGAGTAGTAGTCATGCTTTCATAATTTTTGTAGCCACCGTAAGACTATAATGTTCCAATTGCACTATTTCAACGATTCTGAACTTTTCACTAAGTCAGTAGTACAAACAATTTTATCTACTCAATTGTCCTTTTCATTAAGCCATTTTATTACTGCTTATCCAAAACTGATATATGAATACAGAAATACAGTCTGTTTCGGCTCAGTGGGCAAGATGAAAAGTGCAAGCTGGAATGATTGGTCAGGCAGCAGCTCTCAAGTTTCATATACGAGATGCAAAGCGAAGCTTTCAAGGCAGCAGCTCTCCTCATGCGGGCACAGAAAAGAGGTGGCTCGTCAGCTCGTCTGTTCAGTTTGTCAGCAGGCTCTCCTCATGCGGACTGATCGGCTCGACAAAAACGATGGGCGAGCCTGCTCTGCGGATTGGGGCAGCAAGACATGCATCTGAATCTTGGGCGGTGTCGCACGCAGGCACAGTGCGGCACCGCCGCAGATAATTTCCTTCCATACAACACAGGGTTGGGGGCTTTCGGCCAAGAAAACCACGCAAGCGCGGCAAGCTGACAACGGAGCCGGAGAAGCTGCCCTTCCCGACAGGAGAATGCTCACTTCTGGTCTGGCGGGATAAACCAGGTCAGGCGCATCAACAACACCCTGCGCGGTATCGTCTAGCTGGTCAAGGAGCACTCGACCCAGTGCCTCGAGGAGTATGAGGCCAAGGGCTACCTCGAGTACTGCCCCTCCGAAGCCAACCTCCCCCACAACAGCAGCCAGGATCTTATCGGCGAAGGCAAGTAGGAGAATTCAAGTATTTTGTATCGCAATCACGGGGTGCTTACTATTATGTTCACTTATGTAAGCGTTGTCTGAATTGCGCAGCGTTTATGAATCGTCCCCACATAAGTAGAGACTAAATGTGATACAAATATCAGTTCCAGGAGGCTGATAACACATTTATTCGACAGATAATTCAGTTACCGTACAACTCCCGAGGGAGCGGGCGTGAAAGCCACGCAACGATAAACAGTAAATAAATAACGGCGGCTAACCAAGCGACTGCCAAAAGACAGCACTCGGGACTACACGGCAGCAGCAGCATCTTGGGTAGGACAACACCACAGGCAGCGTCGGGTGCGGACACAACCTCTACTCGAGGTCTTCTGCGACGAAATCGGGGTCTTCCTCTGTAGCAATGAAGCAAGGGTGAGTACTAACGTACTCAACAAGTCCAACCCCATCCACGGAGGGGGATACAAGCAAGTTTATGCACAAGTATAACAAGGATAGGCTAGAGTTTATTTGCGGAAAAGCTAAATTTTAACTCATGCAGGGGATCGTTTTTGAAAAGGGGTTTTTGTAAGGTTTTCCTTTACTATCCGAAACATTGAGTGGGGTTGATCCTACACAAAGGATCCAAGTTTTTATCGCTATCGGACTCCCCGTCCGTCATAGCGCACGGCACAACTGCCGGACTCTTCCAAAATCCCCCCCCCCACACACACACCTGACAGTCTTGCCCAATTGCTAGTTATGTGACCAAGCCGTAACTCGTCCAATGCCGTGGACACGGCTACCCGGATAGGTTTTAACTCTGCAGAGGGTGTACACTTTTCCCACAAGTAGGGTACCGTAGCACGATCACCTTAGTGACGGTACGGATCCTAACAAAGCCCCATTACCCACCTTAGCTAAGGCTGGCTAGCCCTCGCGGAAACACCCAAGGGGTTCACGGCTCATCCATGAGACCGTAACCGGGACCTAAGTCACCAAGATCTTACTCCTTTTCCATGGGTTCCCGTTGCTCACCAGCACCCCTGAGGACTAACAGTTTAGCTAGTGGGATTTATGCTAAGCCGTTGCCCATACAACGGTCGAGTGGTTGCACGATAGTGGAATTAGGCAAGATGACACATCAACTCGGTCCTTAATCATGACAAGATGGATATCTCCCGACATTGCTCAACCACCAAGGTACGAGCACAACAACAGGGCATCCCACACAAGGAACACCCATCCATCCCGTCTACACATCCTCTTTTCCCGAACCCAAAAGCTATTTTTCTTACTTGGACACACACACACATTTATTTTCCGAAAACACCATTGTAATAATGATTGTAGTTGAGTAACAAGTTCCTAAGCGTTCTAGCAGTGGTTATCATCTAAACAGAGCAAGTCGTATTTAGAGATAAACATAGGACAACAAGGAATGTTCATAACAATCAAGGGGTGGCTATCCAACCATGTCTTGCGATAAAATAATATGCATTTTGTAAAACAGGCCAATAGGTTGTGTTTGAAAAACTAGGTATTAAGTATGCATCAAAGGGTGAGATTGGACTTGCCGTCTTCAAAGCCTTCCGGGAGTTCCGGCTCGCGGTACTGGTCCTCGGGCTCGGGCTCGCGGTCAAACTCCTCCTCGGGCAATCCGCGATCTACGGCACACACAAACAGGCACACGAATAAATAAAAGAGGAAACGATTTTTAACCGTGAGCTCCGAACAGGAAACGCGAACGGAAAAAAGGTAGAAGGATTATTTTTGGGAAATTTGGATATAGATCGGCGGAAGTAGTATTCTGGAGGATGATGTGGAAAAATTTGGGACTAATTCGAGGAAGTTTGGCGCATGAAATGACGGGTTAAACATGGATTAGGGGCTTAAACGGAGGTTTAGGACTGATTTATAATAAACCAGGGACCTATTTGCAATTATTTTCGGAGGTGGAGGGGCCTATGTGTAATTTGGGGAAACTTGGGGGTTAGATCGAAATTCTTAGAGTTTTGGCTTCTTCTTCTTCCAGGAACCAGAGGAAGAGAGAGGGAGGGAAGTGGCCGGCGGCGGCCGGCCGGTGGGGCTGCGCCGGCGGCGGCCGAGGGCCGGGGCGGCGGAGGATGGGGTGGAGGCCCCATTTTGCCTCACCTCGGGTGGCTTCGTCAAGGGAGGGGTAGGGGCACCGGCGCCCGTGGGGCGGCGGCGGCGGCGGGGATGCGGCGGCGGCGGCGGCAGGGGATGCGGCGGCGACGGCGGCAGGGGGGCGGCAGCGGCGGATGGGCGACGGGCGGCAGGGTGGCTGTGGCGGTGTGGGGAGGAGAGGGCGGCCGGGCGGGCTCCTTTTATAGGTGGCGAGGTGGCCGGCGGGGTAGGGGCCCGGCAATGGCCGGTGGTGGCGGCGGCACGGCAAGGCGGTGTGGGCTCGGCTCGGGGGGGTAGCGGGCGGCGGTGGCCGGCACGGCACCGGTGCCGTGGCCAGGCCGGAGTTCGGAGTGGAGGGGGTAGGGGCCGGCGGGCGGCTCACCTCCCGAAGGGGGCTGGCACGTCTGGCGGGGCCGGCCGACAGCGGGTCCCAGGCGAGCGGCGGGCTGGGCCGGCCGCCGGTATGGCGCCAGGGAAAGGGGGCGCCGGTGTAAATGCACCGGGGGGGGCGGTCCAACGGAGCGGCGCCAGGCGTGGTGTGCGGTGCGCCAGGGAAGAAGAATGAGGAGGAGGAGAGAGAAGGATGGTGGATTTTTGTATCGGAAGGGCGAGGTAGAGGATAGTGGACATAGAAAAGGAAAAAGGGGAGGAAAAAGAGAAAGAAAAGGGAGAGACCGGCGGCATTCGCGGCACGCGGTCGGAGCACGCGCGCGGCGTCTGACATTGGCACGCGGCGAGATTCACGGGCACAGATAAAAAGATAGGTGGGGGGTCGGCATGGGTACCGGGACGGCGAAATCGCCGGGGAGATTTCCGATTTCCGGGAGCTCGGCGGTAAAAGATTTTAAAAAGACGGTTTTTAACGGGTGATTTTAGTTAGTGATTTCTGCGGGCGTTACAGTTTATCCGTACTGTTAAGACAAGTATATTTTTATAGGAGTATGAGCCTGATTGGTTGAGCACCTATCTTGCCCTACCAAAACTAGAGCAGGCCAAAACATGATCATGCCAAAATTTGGCATGCCAAAACCTGGGCAAATTTTTTTAGGATAGCATTTGGTTGGGTACCAAAATGTGACAGCCCAAATTTTAACCCCCAATTGGTTTGATGCCAAAATACAAATGCCAATGTCCATAATTCATACCACATATATTTTTAGTACATGCAACTTGCATAACAAAAGTTCACTAATGATAATATATTTACATATGATGTAAAGGAGTTCATCAGATCCGGGCATCTTCATCTAAGATCAACACAAAATAATCAACCTTGTGCTACAGTACTACTCCAGCACTACTCCCCTGACCACCTAAAGCAGTACTACGTAGCACAGGTTACAACAGCATGCTCATGACAATCTACTACACTTCCAAAATAGCACAAGCAAGTGCATCAATATGTGTCCACCTAGAGGCAAGAGCACGTCCAAAATACCACAAGCTCCAGCATCCATATTTACACAGGGCTACCATACAGCCAAAATGCCACAAGCTTCAGCATCCATATTCACAGAGCTGAGTCCAAAATACCATAAGCTTCAGTATCCTTATTCACACAGAGCTACCATGCAGTCCAAATTACCACAAGCTTTAGGATCCCGATTCACACAGAGCTACCATATTCACCTGCATACCCACCACTGGTACTATACTTGGCACCTAAGTAATCAGTGACCCAAGTTCCAAATGACTGATCGGATGCAGCATTCAAGCAGTTGCGCAAGTACACCTGCTCCGGCTTGGAAAGGAAGGATGTAATATCAACCTTATCACGTGGTGGGAAAGGTATATCCTCAATATGCTTCCAAAGATTGGCATAAGGATCTGAAGGTGCAGCAATGGATTTGGCAAGCATGACAATACTTCCTGCAATTGGATCATTCTCTAAAGCTTTAGCATGTTTTGGTTTGTCCTTTCGATGCTTCTTCATAGGTGATTTCATGTTTTTGCGCTTCATACCAGAACTAAAGCCTACAGCTTGTGGACTGCTACAGGCAATAGTGTGTTTAACCGGTGGACTACTATGAGCAATAGTTTCTACAACTGCTGGACTACTACGAGCGATAGTGTCAGAATCATTCTCAATATGTTCAGCAGTAAATGAATCGTCACTCCCTGATTCAGACTTACAATCTTCGACATCCAAAGTGTTCTGGTCAACAGCTAAGAATTCATTAGCTTGTGCAGATTCTCCAAACAGCTCTTCCATGAGATGGAAGAATTTGATAGGCCGAGTAAGATAGTTGTATTTTCTTGTCTACAACAAATATTAAGTAGTAAATCCAACAGTGCCTTCAAGAACTATATTAATCATGTACGTAGTTTTTCACTGAAGAGAATATATACCAACATCTAACTAATTAGTGCACAAGCTAGAGACTTATGTACATGATATAGTGCTTATTCGTCAACATAAGGTATGCAATGGATAAACTTACCCCAAGCTTAGAAGGCAATTTCTCTGAGTAGGTAAGATTGAACTTTCTTTATGCTGCATCAAAACCACTGCCACTCTTGGCCATAGCGTGACTTATCCAATTCCATTTCTCCTTGAATGCCCTGAAGTGACGATAAACTTGGTGTCTGGTAGCTCCAATTCCAAATGTAGCATTCAACGCTTCTGCACACAGATGGTGGTGGTGTTTGTTCCACCTAAAGGTAGCAGGTTTGTCCTTTTGGTAGTCAACATACCACTGAAGCATGAACTCAGTGGTGTCATCAGTCCATGTTATGTACTTCTCACGATATATAACGTCAGTACTTCCAATTTTGTTTTGCTTACCCATGCTATAAACGAAGGACAACAAGAAGTAACCATTATTATTAAATATAAAACAAATGATGTACTAGTTGCAGAGAAAGAAAGTTACTGCATTTAGCAAAGTAATCATATTGTTTACTTACAGAAGCACAAGTGCATTACTATAGTACACAAAATGAGTACACAGCTGCAAAAGTACACATACAGACCCAATATTAATAGTCCAAACCAACCCAAAAGACACCAGCTACACCTAGCACTAACTAATTGTCAACGGTAACATTACTATTAAGTCTATCACTCCACATCTGCTAGGCAATTGAATCACGCTTGGCAGCCCACTCACGTACATCAGCATATTGATCAGAGATACGATTCTTACTCCTCGGTAGATGGTCATACCAAGTTGGCTCATCGTATATGAACTCATCAACACTGTCATCCAGTAACCAATTATGAAGGGCACAACAAGCAATGACCACCTTGCGTTGTGACTTTAGGGGTATGAATGGCTTGTTACTAAGAATCTTGAAACAATTCTTGAGAGCGCAAAATGATCGCTCAACTATTGTCCTAAGTTGGAAATGGCGATGATTGAGAAGCTCTTTTGGACATTTCGGGTCATGGGCTCCTTGAAACTCTTTTAGGTGATAGCGAATACCACGATAGGGTGGCAATATGCCTGGCCTAGTGGCATACCCAACATCAGCCAAATAGAATTTCCCTACAGTCAAAGTTAAAATAGCAGGCTAGTGTTAATTTATTAAGATGAAACTATATACGAATTTTAAAAATCCATTAATACCTTCAGGGATTTTGAGTCCATTTGGACGAGACAGGGCATCATGCAACACGAGAGAGTCATGAGCAGACCCCTCCCACCCTGCTAGGACATAAGTGAAGTGCCATGTCTATTTGACCAAGGACCAATTACGAGGTTGCAGAACAGCAGAATCAAGCAATTTTCCTTTTGTTTTGATCTGAAGTTTGAACGATGCAAGGATCCAAACAAATGTCGAATGCCCATGTCTAAAAAACGTATAGATTGGTGGAGGTATGCACAAAGAGATCAAAGGAGCAGGATTTCATGATTAAAAATACCTTAATTTTTTGACCAACGGATCTAGGAGATGTCTACTATGCTCTCACACGCTTTGCGTCAGCACGTCGATGCAGCAGATATGTAAACAGAAGATAAATTAGAAATTTATACCTACAAAATTGATGGAGGTTTGTAGTGGAGGAACACATGCTAGTTGGAATAGATGGATTGATTGGAGAGGATCGGAGAACCCACCAGATCAACGCAACAATCGATGAAAGGAGTCTCCTACCCCATCTATACTCGAGGTAGGGCCCCTTTAATCTGCAACAGGAACAGGTGAATGGGTGATGGTCGAACTCCGGTGTTGATGATGGCCAAGAACCTAGGAACTCGAGGAGAGTAGCTGATGGCGGGCTGGCCGGTGGTTGCGAGAAGAGAGAAGACGGAGAGGCAGAGTCGCAAAGAGGATAAGAGCACAAATTAGGAAGGGGAATAGGGAGCGTGGTAGGAAAAGCCAAAACGCGGGCCAGTTGGATGTTGCCGATGTGCCCAAAAACATCGGCACGTCGATTCTTTAGATTTGAACCAATCGAGCGTCAAAAAATTTTAGCCCTTGGTTGGGCAAATTTTGGTGCCCAACCAATCAGGCCCTATATGACTAAGTATGTGATGGATCAAAGTGTCTCTTCACTGAATGAACTGAATCTTAGCTAACTTTTCTTTGAGCTGTCATTGTTTTTTTTTAGATAAAGGAAAGAATCCGGCCTCGGTCATCCACGAGTGGATGCCTGCAGCCAAACTAACACCACAAATACAGAAACTCAGCACTTAGGCTGTTCTAGCAGTACTACCCTTGAAGACTCACAGTTCACTCCAAAGACAGGAATACTAACATGACTCTTAAGCACTAGATAGGACTCTAAGATCTTCTCCGGTGCCTAGATGAAATCTTGTTACTGAAGTATTCTTCATCTGAAGTTCCAGCCATACTTATTGGAGAAGAATTCCAAGGCAGTGCCTTCGAGCCTGCTACAGTTGTTCTTCATTTCATTTTTCTCTTCCTCCTTTGATAGCACCACCCATGTTCTTGTCCAATAGGTCCCTCTAAAGATTACCTGCAAGAAGGAATTAGTGATCGTGCCTTTGAACAGTACATCGTTTCTGTTCAACCACATGGCCCAACAAAGAGCAGCAGCTCCTATAATCATCTGGTTTCTAATCTTCCGAGGAAACCCTCTAGCCCAAGATCCCAGCATATTAGGAACACTCGTCGGTGGTTGAATTCCAAACGAAAAGAAAACCGTACTCCATATGAATCTGGCAAGATTACAATCAAAGAAGAGATGTTGCACTGTCTCTTTTGATTTGCAGAAGCAACAATTGGTACTTCCCTGCCATCTCCTTTTAGCGAGGTTGTCCTTTGTTAAAATCACCCCTTTCTTTAAATACCATAAAAAGATCTTGATTTTTAATGGAAGTTTTAACTTCCAAGCAACACACATGGATGGTGTTCTTTCAGCTTGCATTATTTCTCTGTACATTGACTTCACTGAGAAAACTTTGTTTTTATTCATATTCCAAATAAATCTGTCTTCCTACCTGTCTGTACCATGACTTATAATATCAGCCACTAATTTTAGCCATTCTTCCAATCTGTGCCCTGTTAATGCTCTTCTGAAAGAAACATTTAGAGGGGCAGATCCACGTACTTTGGCCACAGTGTCATCTTTCCTTCTCACTATGTTATACAGGGATGCATATCTTTCCCTCAAAGTTGTCTTTCCCATCCAAACGTCTTCCCAGAACCTAGTTTTTTCTCCATTGTGCACCTCAAATGTTCCCATTGACAGGAACTGATCCTTTATTTCCATGAGGCCCGCCCAGAAGTGTGAATCTCCCCTTTTCCTTGTCACTTGAGTTAGAGTCTTGTTCACCAAGTATTTCTTTCTAAGCAAAGTTTGCCATACTCCCTCCTCATTTAGAAGTTTAAATAACCACTTGCTTAGCAAGCACCTATTTAGAACCTCCAGATTGGAGATACCCAAACCTCCTACATTCTTAGGTGCACAAAGGATACTCCATTTGGCCAACCTAAATTTCTTTTTGTGTTCATCACTTTGCCAGAAGAATCTAGATCTATAATAATCCAATCTTTTAAGAACACCTTTAGGTATTCTAAAAAATGACATCATAAATATTGGTAAACTTGAGAGGACAGAATTTATCAGTACTAACCTGCCTCCCACTGACATTAATTTGCCCTTCCAGCTTGCTAATTTTTTCTGGAACCTTTCTTCAGTCATTTTCCAATCCTTTTTTGCAATTCTGCGATGCATCATTGGAATTCCAAGATATCTAAATGGTAGTGTTCCTTCCTTGCACCCAAATGTCTCTACATAAACCTTAACTTGGTTTTTTGCCTCCCCAAAATAATACAATTCACTCTTATGGAAATTGATTTTGAGGCCTGAAAGTTTTTCAAAGGTACTTAGCACCAATTTCAAGTTTCTTGCCTGCTCTAAATCATTTTCCATGAAGATTATTGTGTCATCTGCGTACTGGAGGATAGATAATCCTTCATCTACGAGATGTGGCACTAGGCCCTTTATTTGGTTGCTATGTTTTGCTCTAGCAATAAGAACAGCCAACATGTCTGCTGCTATATTAAATAGCATTGGCGATAAGGGATCACCCTGTCTAAGACCTTTTTTTATCTGGAAGAAATGTCCAATATCATCATTTACCTTTACCCCCACACTTCCCTTACTGACTATACTTTCTATCCACTCACACCATTTTGAGGAGAAGCCTTTCATTCTTAATGCCTGTTGAAGAAAAGACCAATTAACCTTATCATAGGCTTTCTCAAAGTCCAATTTGAGAATGATTCCATCTTGGTTTTTCCTGCTTAACTCATGTATAGTTTCATGAAGTACTACTACCCCTTCCATTATGTACCTCCCAGGCATAAAAGCAGTCTGTGATGGCCTGATGACTTTTTCAGCCACCAGAGAAAACCTATTGGCCATCACTTTTGTGAAGATTTTGAAACTGACATTTAACATACATATTGGTCTATACTGTTGGATCATTTTCACTTCCTGGAGTTTTGCGATTAGAGTTATTATCCCAAAGTTTAAACAATATAGTGGTAAATTACCTTTGTGGAAGTCTTCAAACATGGACATTAGATCATCTTTAATGAGACTCCAGAATACTTGGTAAAACTCCACTGGGAATCCATCAGGTCCCGGAGCTTTGTTATGCTTCATTTGAAAGATAGCTTCTCTGACCTCCTTTTCTGTGAATTTTTCAGTCAAGATTTCATTTTCTTCTCTTGATACTTGAGGGATATCCTCTGTCAAGGATTCGTTCATAGAACAAATGTTCCTTGATTGAGATCCAAATAGTTCTTTATAATATTTAGTTATGTAATTTTTAAGATTATCATCCCCTTTTATAATGCCCTCATCCTGTTCCAGTCTAAAAATTCTTGTTTTCGTGTGTTTGCCATTGGCTACCATATGAAAATATTTTGTGTTGTTATCTCCATTCAGTAGCTTATTGCTTTTTGCCCTTTGATACCATCTTATTTCTTCTTCTCTCAGGAGCTGAACTAGTCTATCTTGAATGCAATTCTTTAAATCACTTTCTTGCTGACTTAGCAGCTGTGATTCAGCCTTTTTATCTAGCTCATTTGCCCTTTTAAGTAGCTCCTGTTTTTCTTTTTTATACTTCCCGTTTAGGTTTTTAACCCATCCTCTCAGAAATTGCCTTAACCTCCTAATCTTATTTTGCCATTTCTGCATAGGATTGGAACCTTTTCTTTCCTTACTCCACACATCAGCTACTATCTCAAGGAAATCTTTCCTCAAAAGCCAGCTTAGTTCAAACTTAAACATGTGTTGGCTCCTTCTCACCCCTTCCTGTCCAGTACTAAGCAATAAGGGTGTATGATCTGAGATTTCCCTGCTCAATGCATCAACCGTAGCTAAAGGAAATTTCTCTTCCCACTCTGTACTAACCAACACCCTATCCAATTTCTCATATGTTGGATTTTTTAAGGAATTAGCCCAAGTGTACTTTCTTCCTGACATATGTATCTCCTTTAAATTTAAGCTATCTATGATAGCGTTAAAAAGAAAGGGCCATTTGTCTTCGTACCTTTCATTGTTCTTTTCACTTGGGTTTCTTATGATGTTAAAATCTCCCCCAAGGACAATAGGAAGGTTCTCTTTTCTACAGGCCTGCACCATTTCGGTCAAGAAAGCTTCTTTAAAAGCTGGTTGTGCTGCTCCATAAACAGCCACCAACACAAACTGAAAATTATCTTTTCTTGTCCTTACTTTGAACTTCACATAAAAGTCTCCTTCATCAATACTACCAATGTCTAACTCATCTAGATCCACACCTAGGAGGATACCCCCTGATCTTCCATGTGGTTCAGTCCAATGCCAGATAAAGTTTTTCCCCCCACACAAATTACTTAGAGTGGCTTGGGTAAAGTCTCTTTTTCCTGTTTCTAGTAGAGCAATGAAAGCTAAGTTCTGCTCTTTAGATGTTTCTAAAAGGAATCTTTTTTTAGCCAAGTCACTAAGACCTCTGCTGTTCCAGAAGATTCCTCTCATTTGGAAACCATATCGATATTGACTTTGGGTAGCCTGACCTTACAAGTCTTTCTCTTTCGTGACTTAGCACAAGACTTGTGATTACCCATCTTAGAGTAAAAAACCATGTAACTAAAATCATCGTCAAAAACCTCTTCCAAAAGTTCCCCACAAAGGTTCTGAATTTGACTACTTTCTATTTCTTCCCTCTCCTCCTCCATGTCACTGTACAGATTACTCTCATCTTGATTATCTACCTCTACAGGCAGATCTATGTCTCTCTTTTGTACTGTGAGAATTTCTTGTACTACCCTTTCCTTCTCTTTTTCACTCTCTCCCAACCTAACCCCTAGTTGACTAACATTACAGATAACATTATCTAAAGGAAAATGAAAGGAGACTTCAGTTTCATAATTACCTTCTTTGAGCTCCAGATTTTTCCTAGCAGCCATCTTCTCTGTCTTAGTAAGAATATGCTCATCTCCTGAGTTAGCCAACCTTGGACTAACCCTTGTTGGCGTCATTACTGTCTCAAGAATTGCAGCCCTCTTCTTCAGTTCATCTGTTCCCTCTTCCTCCTCCCAGCTGCTCTCCCCCTCATTATTTTCATTCTGGTCAGTCATAACCTGATCTGTCAAAACCTCCAAAGTTTTGTCCACTGCTCTATCCATTATTTCTTCTGCCTTTTCCTTAAGAAACAGATTAAACTCCATTTCACTCATCTTCTGAACTTTATCTTTCCATGATTCTTTATCTATCCATCCCTGCTCCTCCTGCCTATATTCTGTACTGCTATCTTCCTTCTCCTTGACCTCACTATTATTTTTCCTTCTTTTTATTTCCCTGATCATATCTGGGTCATCCTGCAATAAGCCATCCTCACTGCCCTCTCCCTCATCCTCTCCTTCTGCATCTCCCTTCCAATCAAAATTTGCTTCCTCTCCATTCTCATCAGTCCCCTTCCTTTCCACCTCAAATTCTAGTTCAAAGTAGTGATCCCCTATCAACACATCTAAATGTGAGGGGATAAGCAAGGGGTTAAGGGCTGCCACACATATTCTTCCAAATTCATTTTTTCTAGTCATCTCCATATCCACAGTTTGGGTAGATCCCAACAATGAACCTATTGCCCACAAATTCATATACTCCCTTAGAGATTTTCTCAGCCCGTGTACTCTTACCCAAACTTTAGGTAAAAGGAATCCCTCTTCTTTCTCTTGCCAAGTTTCAAATTTGTAACCTCACACCTGTCTGAACTCCATCTTCTCTAACATCAGCCCCTCCAAAAGCTATTGCCCTTTGAAGTTCAGATTTTGAGGGAAATGTAGTGATGAAGGTGTTATCTTCATTGTCTTCCAGTTCCCAATTCCACTTTCCTGGGTACAACCTTTGCAGTTGTGAAACCACCTTCTCCTTGGTTAGTTTCCCTCCTCCCACCCTAATTAGGGCCTTCTTGGATTCTTTTTTACTCCTAGACAGCGGTGGATGTGGAATGTGGTAGAAACCAAGCCCATGGACAGCGTATCCCACCGCGTGTGCCACTGGCCTAGACTGCTTTAGCAGCAAACATTTGTGATTGACGTGGTCATCACCGTTACAGATAACACAGTAAACTGGATTAGTGCACGTGGCAGCCACATGTCCTTTCTTTGCACATTTTGAGCACTTGATCCCTGACTTGGTGTCATCTCCTTTCTCTTCTTCTCCAAGTCCATCTACTGTCATCTGGAAATCCATCCCAGCTTTTCCCCTCGATCCTTCTTTCTGTTCACCATCACGTGTTATCACCTTCTTTCCTTTATCCTCTTCCTTCACCACTTCTGCTCTTTGTGTACGCTCCTGCCACCTACGCCATCCCCCTCTGCCTCTCAGGGACTCCACCCTCACATCCACCCTTGATCCTCCTGGCCCCTGCAGACCTCTCTAGCTCCCAAAACCTTGTTGTTGCCCTTCCCTATTCCTCTCATTGCCTGACCCATCTCTTGATATAAATCTTCTTCCATACCCATCTCCTCCCCCTTCCCTGCCACCTGCTCTGGCTTCCATCTGTCTTCTCTGATTTCCTCCAAAGTGCCAGACGCCTCCTGAATCTTCTCTTTGTGCTCCCATTTCTAGTCGGTCCTGGTTAAACCGACCGTCATGTGCTCCCCTAGCTCCTGATATTCCTCTTGTGCCAAACCCTCTCCCCAACATTCTTCCTTCTTCCTCTTCCTCCTGACAATCTGTTCTCTCTCTGTGACACTCGACAGCTGTGGTTAGAATGTCAAAGGGTGCTTGTTGCACAGATGAGTTGCTATTAATCACAGAGGCTGGCGCCCCTTTACCCCAGGCAGCCCAAACACCACCTTGATTCTTGGGCAGACATTTAATGTCTTGCCTTTTGAGCTTCCCTCCATTATTAAGAAGCTGACTTAAACCATTTGTACATTGGAAAACTGCACGTGGTCCCACATGAATGAAACCAGTTTTACCCACCCAGGTTATTGATTTCCCTGAGTTAATCTTTGGAACTTTTTGAAATTTGAATTCAAACTTCGTCTTCTTTGATGAGCACTTCTTCTCCAATGTGTTCATCCTTAACTTCACTGAATCAGCCTCCCCTATGTAGTTATCCTCATACATAACTTTTGATTCTTCCTCCAAAAAAATATCTAGACTTCTCTGATCCAATGGATGGGCCACCTCACGCAGATCTCTTACCCTGATGTCACCTAGTGACATTTTCAAAGGGTAATTTCTCTGAGTAAAGGGCCTTTCCATGGTTTGATCATATGTCCAGGTTTTTTGTCTTTGCCCTTTCTTATATCTGGGATTTCGGGCTTGTTAATTAATTTTATTCCCTTTTCTCTAGATCCACTGCTAGAGAGTTCTGTTCTTTCCTCTAGGGAAGAAGAGGAAAGAACAGCTTCTCTCCTCAGCCACTATACTTTCCATTTTCATCTTATCACTTTCTTCCTCCCTTTCCTCCTCCTCGTCAGAACTGTCCTCATTTGCTAAGGCCCAGAATCGAGAGCCAGTCTCGTTCCTTCGGAGACCTTGCAAAGGATCCTGCGATTTTTTGAATTGCTTCTTCTCTCTCTCACTCTGTTCCTCCTTTTCCATTCCTCCTCTTTCCCTTAGAACTTCTGAATCTTCAAAATTTTCCCTAGCCAATACTGACTGTACCTTCTTCGTGCTGCAAAGTTGCTCTGCGGGTGCTAATCGTGGTGCTAGCGTTAAACGCCGTCTACTTTGATTAGTAGATATGCCCCTGTCCCCTTTTTCCTTTGCAAAACTTGCAACGACAAAAGACCGAACACCTTGTGTGCACGACCCTTTACAGGAAGAGGAAGAACAAAGGTGAGGTTGCTGTTGTACCTGGTGTTGACGTCCTTTGGAGAAGACATGGTCCAGAATCCGCGCTTGTTCGTCAGCTCGCACCACACCAGCTTCAGCATCATTCTCCTTGTCCCCTCCTTCCAGCTTCCTCGGCCTCCCGTTGCCCACAGCGCCATGAGACCCCGCCTGCTCCTCAGCGCCCGTCGCTGACACATCGCAAGATCCTCCTCCGTCCGCCTGGATGTCCTGCGGCGAGAACACGCCGCGAGCCCTCCCTCCTGCGGTCTGGCCGTCTTGCTCGTCGGGGCCACCCTGCTCTACGGGCTCCGCCGGAGGGCGGGCCTTTGCCCGTTCAGACGTGGGTGTGGCCATCAGCAAAGTCCCTAGCCTGATTCTTTTGTCCTACACTAGAAGACATTGTTAATTGCATTAACTCAATGGAAGTCTCCCCAACTGTCTTTCAACCGTTATGTTAACTAGGATGTCATTGACAAGTTTGACTGTTGAGGATCGGAGTTGATGAAAGAATAAAGATGCAGGGAATTCCTCCAACGCGGGGTCCATCACCCTTCCTTTGCCAGCGAGATCTGGAATTAATAACAACACAGTTGTATGAAATTGCATTCGTTGATTGATTTGGCATCTATCACCCTTCCTTTACCCATCCCAAAGATTTCTTGAAAACAAGAGCAAGTCTCATACTACTAGTCGTATGATCTGTTGCAGAATACTACTACTACAATGCACGTGTTCATTGTGGCCTTACAAAGCAAGATTGGCAAGAGTCAAGACCGCAAGAGGTCCAAACGCACTCTCAGTAAACTCAAGGCAAAACATATATCGGCAAGAGATCTAGCGTACTCACAGTAAACTCAAGGCAAAGGTTTGTCGGTGGTGGTTCGTGCCAGTTAAAATTCCGTTTGATTATTTTAGGAACGTTAAATTCCGTTTGATTTTGTTTTTTTTTTGTTTTTGTTTTTTTTTTGGGCAAAACCGCTCCCCATCTTAGGCAAAATTTAGCTGGGCCGCTATTTAGCCCCGTCGTCGGCCCAATTGACACGGACATGGGCCCTGCCACACTTCCCTACTTATTGGCCAAGGCCCACACCCGTAATCGTTGTACAGGCCACCAATCCACCATATGTGCGCTTCCCGCTAAGTTAAACTTCTATATGGCTCAATTCAAAGTTTGTCCTTTCATGACAGATTGATAGTTAGTCACTATATATCTATGTACTTCCATGATCCATAAGATGATAAACTTATCATATAATTATCCCCCTACACCCCATAATACACATTTTACCGTGCGTGTCTAGATTGTGGCATTTTCATGCTGACATGATGAACAGACTCTCTTCAGATCAAATTGCACACTAACATGCATCCCCGGTGATGTCCTCCACACCATTTAAGCACTATTGGGATGTAACGGCAGGAGGCGGTACACGTCCATACGGCAAAATTGAGGCTGACATTCTTCTGCTCTGTCCCAATGAGTCGGGAGATTTGTGCAGGATTGGCTCCAGTCAGTGTAGCTGTAGGGTGTATGGGTGATCAGATCACTGTCAGTTGCTCTCAACGGAGACGTTAGACTTCGCACTGGTGGATGGCCGGATGCGTGCCGTTCTTGTTCTTGCTTTAACCCCTGGTGCACTAGCTGGCACGCGCGGTGGCTGTTCTGCTCCGTTTCTCAATCAGCTTTCGCCTTTACACGCCAGGAGCAGAGAGGGATGTCCACATGACATGGGGGATGTGCCCTCTTGGTTGCCTCGTGCGCGCACTTCTGAACATGAGGCATTCGTTAGGCATTGCTTGGTAGCGTGGATCAGAAAAATAATACGGAGTATCAGCGTAACGATGCCTTGTTGCTCGCCAGCAATCAAGTGGAGCTCGTGTATAACAAGTTTAACAGCTACCAGAGATTCAGAGCTGCATCATCACAGCTCAAACAACAAAGTTTAGCAGTACCGGATTCAGCGAGTATCTCAGGGTAACCACACGTCGTGTTCAAGTCCAATAGGGGTAGGTACGGGCTGAATTTCTGACGCAAGACTAGAGAAAAACTGTGTTTGCGAGAGACTGCAACTCCAGAAGACTAGTAGCGCAGACTGGCTGGTCAGCCTTTCTGCCGTTCAAGATCCGACTGAATCGACGTGAAAACAATGGCGATCGACATCGACAGCGAGCAAGACAGGGGCAAGGCATCCTTAATTATTTGCAAGCGGACAAGCCTGCAAGTTAAACCCAAGCGAGTTTTTCCGTGTCGTTATCCCGGCCGGTAGCTTTCACTGACGCCGGTGATGCCGCTCCGTTGAACTTGAACCGGGCAGAGCCAAGCCAAGCCCTAACCCATACGGAGGTCACTGTTCCTAGTCTCCGCCACGAGGTCAGTCCTCGAGTCAGACCCGTCTCAAGACTCCCAGAGTCCCCTGCTCCCCGCAGCATGTGGCTGCTACGGCTGCCTTGTAGTTGTAGCAACAGATTGATTTTGTTTGGTGAAGAAAAACTGGCGCGGAATCTTGGACTCGTTTAGCTCTGCTTCGCTCACAACACAGATGCTTTAGAGGTTGTAAAAGAGTTCTCCTTGTCGGTGAGCGGTGACAGTCGTTCTGATTGTCGCTCGGTAGACTTGTGTAAACGTATCTAGCGGTGGTGCCACCGCGACGACGTGCTGTTCATGCAGTCCAAAGATTCGTGGACATGAGGTCGATCGACGGTACGTGGCAGCAGTGGCGAATGCTGCTCATGAACTTAGGAGGAGCTTCTTCTTCCTCATCCTTCTTTTTCCTCCTCCCTTTCTCTTCTTTTTTCTAAAAATCAGGAAGAGGTTTCAAAAACTCCACTATCCGAGAGGCGGTAGCGGAGCTTAAACCCCACCCACCCCACCACTAGATTCGCTCCTGTGTAGCAGTAGCACTACTGGGTGGGAGTTGAGTCGAATGATGAGCCAATGACTCAACAAGTTGTTGTTTCTAGACTTGCAAAAGAATCTGGAACAATAACAAATTCTTTTATGAAGATTGGTTTTTATCGTGAGTTTTTCTATCGAGGGTTTTCCTCCGAACAACAAAGAGGCGGCTCCTCTCAATCATCCTGCCGATCCATCAAGGATTTGTAAATAATTGCGTGATCAGGATCGGATCTCTCCTGGATGCGCTGGTTTGATCTCATCGAGGTCTCATCTTCTCATCGTGGTTCGTCAAGGCCGCGGGTGGAAGACCTACTTAGGGTTTGGATTATTTTCTGAATAAGACAATCCCTCTATCTATCTTGTTGCTGCTGGTGTTTATTTGCCGTTGATCAAACAGAGTTGTTTTATCCTGCCGAGAAGCACTATTATTATATTAAGTCTTTCTACTGCTTGGTTTAATCAAACGTGACCATAGTATTGCTATTTGTTTGGTCCTATTTCCTGAGATATAGTAGCTACCTCGTTGGTTCTTGATCAAAGTGTCACTACGACATTCTGACTACCTGTTCGACAATATTATTATCTGAGAAATTATTATTTGTTTTGGACAAAATTCAGAGAAGATATACTTAGTTATTAAGTACCGTGAAAGATTGGGACATAATCTGGGCACAGTAAGCGTGTCCTTAGATGGTATCAGTTTGCTAGGCTCATCGCGGTACATCTTTGGAAATTTTGTTTTGAGAGCCAAGGCTAATTATAGTCGAGTTGGTACTGCTATGACACCTTCGAAGGAGCGATGACTTGTTGACGGAGGAGGCAAGCCGTGACATGCGACTTTTTCACTGTCATTGTGTAGTGAAGGACACGTATGTTTGTTTCTCTATTGACAACAAGACCACAATCAATGTTGCTGGTAGGAAACTTATCAAGGATTTGAAGCTAGAAACAATGCCGCATCCTCGACCATACCTGCTGCTACGGTATGATCGTATCCTTCATATCAAGACTCAGGTGAAAGTGCAATTTTCCCTAGGACCATATTCTTCTGAGGTTCTCTGCTGTTTTTAAGCACAAGGTATCTGGTCCCGTACATGCATCCATCGATCGTTATGAGCAGAGGATTTTGAAGCCTCTGTAAACAGTGTTGATGTTTGAAACGACAGATTTTTGTTGAGTAGAGGTAGTGGCAAAAATATTTATTTTGTTTTCAGAAAGAATCGAGAAAAGGCCCACGCACAATTTTCAAATTTCAATCACACTTGCTTACTCCTTTGGGTCCTTGTACAACTTTTACTCTTCCCGAATAACCTGCTGCCGCTTGTACAAAGTAGGGCCAGAATCCTAGACCACAAGTCAAGACCACCTCGTTGATCGGCACGGCAATTTTCTACTCTTGGATAGCTATATAAAGGTCGACAGGGAGTGTGCCGACAGGGCCAGAATATTGCAAACGAAGACCGGCCGT
Organism: Setaria italica; assembly: GCF_000263155.2. Classification (NCBI taxonomy): domain Eukaryota; kingdom Viridiplantae; phylum Streptophyta; class Magnoliopsida; order Poales; family Poaceae; genus Setaria; species Setaria italica. Next base: position 53,833,842 of record NC_028458.1, on the reverse strand, counting down.
AAGGAGGAGACAGTGGCACAGGACACAGCAAGTGTGCCGTGAGCTACACCCTCGCTCCGCCCGAGCTTCTTCTCCGTCTCGCCATGTCGAAGCAGGACGCCTCCGACGGCATCCCTGCCGCCGAGGCGCCGGCTAAGCGCCGTCCCCTCAACAAGTACGCCCTCGCCTGCGCCATCCTCGCGTCCATGAACTCTATCCTCCTCGGCTACGGTACGCGCGCGGCACGCACACAATAATTCCAAGCACCTGTTGTCATGCACCGCGTGGCGCGTGTGCCACTGAAGTGTGATCGAGGCAATCCAATCAGGTTCTTAACGTTGTTTTCCTGTACGCACGTTCTGGCAGATGTCTCGGTGATGAGCGGAGCGCAGCTGTTCATGAAGCAGGACCTCAAGATCACGGACACGCAGATCGAGATCCTCGCCGGCATCATCAACATCTACTCGCTCGTCGGCTCGCTGGCGGCGGGCCGGACGTCGGACTGGATCGGCCGGCGCTACACCATGGTGCTCGCGGCGGCCATCTTCTTCGCGGGCGCGCTCATCATGGGCCTCGCCCCGAGCTACGCGATCCTCATGCTCGGCCGCTTCGTCGCCGGCGTCGGTGTCGGGTACGCGCTCATGATCGCGCCCGTGTACACCGCCGAGGTGGCGCCGACGTCGGCGCGCGGCCTGCTCACGTCCTTCCCGGAGGTGTTCATCAACACGGGGGTCCTCCTCGGGTACGTCTCCAACTACGCCTTCCACAGCCTCCCCGTGCACCTCAGCTGGCGCGTCATGTTCCTCGTCGGCGCCGTCCCGCCCCTCTTCCTCGCCCTGGGGGTCCTCGCCATGCCGGAGTCGCCGCGGTGGCTCGTCATGCAGGGGCGCATCGGCGACGCGCGCCGCGTGCTCGCCAAGACCTCCAACTCGCCCGCCGAGGCCGAGGAGCGGCTCGCCGACATCAAGAGAGCCATCGGCATCCCGGAGGGTGTCGGCGGCGACGATGACGACGTGGTGGTCGTAGCCCGCAACAACAAGGGCACCCACGGCGAGGGGGTGTGGAGGGACCTGCTCCTCCGCCCCACGCCGCCCGTCCGCCGCATCCTGATCGCCTGCCTCGGGCTCCAGTTCTTCCAGCAGGCCTCCGGCATCGACTCCGTCGTGCTCTACAGCCCCCGTGTGTTTCAGAAGGCCGGGCTCCAGTCGGACAGCAACTCCCTGGGCGCCACCATGGCGGTGGGCGCGTGCAAGACGCTGTTCATCCTGGTGGCCACGTTCTTCCTCGACCGCGTCGGGCGGCGGCCGCTGCTCCTGACCAGCGCCGGTGGGATGGTAGTATCGCTCGTGACGCTGGCCTCGGCGCTGCACGCGATCGACCGGCTCCCCACGGGCCAGCCGACACCGCTGGCCGGGGTGAGCATCGCGGCGGTGCTGACGTTCGTGGCGTCGTTCTCGATCGGGATGGGCCCGATCGCGTGGGTGTACAGCTCGGAGATCTTCCCGCTGCGGCTGCGCGCGCAGGGGTGCGCGCTCGGCACGGCGATGAATCGGATCATGAGCGGCGCCATCACCATGTCCTTCATCTCGCTCTACAAGGCTATCACCTTCGCGGGCAGCTTCTATGTCTACGCCGGCATCGCCGCCGCTGGCTGGGTGTTCATGTTCTTCTTCCTGCCGGAGACGAGGGGCAGGAGCCTGGAGGACACCGAGAAGCTCTTCGGCGGCGGTGACGGCCAGGACGGCAGGGAAGATGAACGTGACGCGCAGAAGAAGTCCACGGAGTTTGACTAGCAGTCAACAGCCAGTAGCTACTTGATGGGTGGCATTCAAGTGACCTGAACTGCTAGTGTGTAAGTACTGGTCAATAACACGAACCGGTGATTTGTGGTCGGATTTGTTAGGGGTTGTTTGTTTCTTTAGTCTCTCCTAAAATTTCTGTCACATCGAATGTTTAAATACTAATTAGGAGTATTAAATATAGACTAATTAAAAAACCAATTGCACGTATAGAGACTAATTTGCGAGACGAATCTATTAAGCCTAATTAGTTCATGATTTGATAATGTGATGTTACAGTAAACATGTGCTAATGATGAATTAATTAGGCTTAATAGATTCGTCTCGTGAATTAGCCTCCATCTATGTAATTAGTTTTATAATTAGCTCATATTTAGTCCTCCTAATCAGTCTCTGAATATTTGATGTGACATAAATTTTAGGAGGTCCTGAAGATCCAAACACCCCCCGTGCGCGACGGAACACAAGCTAAGTCTGTCAGCAGGCGGGCTGGCAAATCGGGCACTTGCACAACACATGCTTGTTGTAGAAATTAGAGTCAGGGTCCATTCCACCCTTCGGATCCTACATGTTCTTCCTGATCTTGAGCAAGAACTCGAAAAGGGATTCAGGCAAATTTGCGCCCCGAGTAACGACTACATTACCAAATATGTAACATTCCGCAAACAAAATTGGATGCTTTCAATGCAAGTATAAGCATCAAGTGTGTTAAGGGGCGGAGCTCACTGATGATTAGAGGGGCATGGCCCCCCTGCACAATACAATTTGCCAATAAGTAAACAGTAAAAGTGGTACTGTACCATGATATTTAATTTGCCACTAAGTGAATGAACAGGAAAAGTGGTATTGTACCTTGATATCCGGAGGGTCAAAGAATGGGTATGGTGGCGACTGCTTGTCTATTTTCTTCCAAATCGATGTACAGCTTGCATGTTCATCTGGATATGTAGTCGGAACATTATCATTAGCAAATAGTAGGACCGCAATTTTTAATTAAGGGAAACTTAGTCCTCGTCCTTTCTCCGCCATCCTTGTTCAATTTTGGGTGAGAAGGTGAGCTGCCTGCCGGTGACTCTTTCCACGTCGACGTGGATCGCGTGAGCTGTGAGCAGGCAGCAACGAGCCAACAACGAACGAACGAGGAGAGAACTGGAGAATGTGTGTGATTCCCTCACGGTCACGCACGGCCCACGGACGCCCTTCGGCACATGGATGGTCGCTCGGCACAAACAGGACGGCCCAAAAGTTGCTTCATCGCTTTCTTGCCGTACGTGTGCGCGCATCGCTGCAAACTGAGTGCGGTTCGTTTTACGAACTGCTGGCCCCCCTCCTCAGGCTAAGATTTCTCTTTTTAGTCGCACATAGCTCAATAGCAGCCTCTTTCTGGAAACTGTGATGAAACTTGCTGGAGATTCTTTCAGAAGAAAAGGAACTTGCTTGAGATTGAAAATTCGGTGAAAAATGCTTTCACTGTACCCTTCAAAGCATCAGTTCCGGACTTGCAGTTTTAATTTGGGGCTCAAGAAACTGCATGCATTTCATTTAGGCAACCAGCTTCAAACAAACCCGCAGCAGCAGCGTGATTGAATTTCACCCTAGGCGTGCAGAGACATATCCGAACGCAGCGCGCAGTCCACCTGGGCACACCTCACTACCTCAGAAGCCACGCCACAACAGCGGCCACTAGCATCCGTCGCGACCACGCCACGTCTCGCCCATGCACGGACACACAGTGCCACCGTCTCCCACGTCGCCCGCCCGCAAGGCCGCAACACCCCCTGACTCACGGAGGCCCAAGCCTAGCTGCTTATCAAGCGGACCGAGCGCGCCACCACCACTCGGCACAACACACAACCCGCGCGCGGGGATCGGCCGGGGAAGCAGAAAGGATTGTAGCTAAGCCAGATTGGGGGACATGGCGGGGGTGACTGCTCGGTGGCTCGTCCTGCTTGTGGTGGCCGTCTCGGCGGCCGCGACCGCGGTGTCGGCGTCCGGGAAGCACGAGAGATGGAGGATGAGCGGGAGGGTGGGTGGGCTGGTGGTGGAGAAGGAGAGGCGGAGGGTGGTGGCGGAGGCGGAGGCCGGGACGGTCACGGCCGTGGACGTGGCCGACGCGGCGGGCACGGCGTACCGGCTGCACTTCATCACCATGGATGCCGGCGCGCTGTTCCTGCCCGTGCAGCTGCACGCCGACATGGTCTTCTACGTTCACAGCGGTAGGTGACGCTGTGTGCTACGAAATTAATGAGCAGACTTGACAGTCTATATGTCCTTGTACGACAAACTTTTGAGCACCAAATACAAGTGCCACTCTATAAAAGCATACTGTTCTTGTGACTAGTATTTTGGAACTGTGATTCTTGGACCAGGACGAGGTAAGGTGACTTACATAGAAGAAGAGAGCAGTGAACGAAGTTCCCTGGAGGTTGAGCGAGGAGACGTCTACAACTTGGATCAGGGGAGTATCATATTCATCCAGAGCTACCCCAACGCCACGAGACAGCGTCTTCGGATCTACGCCATCTTTACCAGCGAGGGCATCAACGCCGATGACCCCTCGGTAAGAAACCTCCTTCCGCTGCATGGTTTTAATTAAACTTGTCGGAGATGTATTGTTCACTTGTGATTGTTGTCCATGTAACAATGCATGCAGAAGCCCAAGGTGGAAGCTTATTCCAGCGTCAGTAATCTGCTCAAAGGGTTCGAAACAGAAGTTCTTCGTCTAGGATTTGGGGTATGTAAAAAACTATGATAAATATTATGCAAATGGCACATATGCGCCTGACGATCAACAAATTAATCGATGTCATACTTTGCAAGGTCCAACGAGAGGTGGCAGAAGCGATCAAATCGGCGAAGATCCCACCATTGATTATACCCTACAACCCACACGAGAAGGGTGACGAGGAGAAGCCCAACTGGACTGAGGACATTGTCGACGCTCTGTTGGGAGTGCGAGACCCGGAGGAGTTTATAAACAATAAGAAGAAGGACAAGCACAAGAAGAAGGAGAAGGACAAGAAGTCCAGGAGCAAGGCATTCAACTTCTACTCCGGCAAGCCCGACGTCCACAACTGCTACGGGTGGAGCAGGACGATGACCAACAAGGACCTCGACGCCCTGCACGGCTCCAACATTGGCATGTTCATGGTGAACCTGACCACGGTAATTAAGCACGCGATTAGCTTCAGTTCGCCACATTTGACGGCACTTCAATTATTGCAGGGCCCTTGTGCTAACGGCATCAATTGTCCACCAACTCGATTTGCAGGGTTCGATGGTGGGGCCTCACTGGAACCCGAAGGCGACGGAGATCGCCATCGTGACGGAGGGCACAGGGATCGTTCAGACGGTGTGCCCGAGCAGCAGCAACCCTTCAGGCGAGAGCCGGAGAGGCCACCGCGGCGACGAGCGGGGCAGGCCGGGTGGCCGCGGCGACGAGGAAGGCGAAGGCAAAGGCTGGGTTCGGTGCAGGAACACGGTGTTCCGGGTAAAGGAAGGGGACGTGTTCGTGGTGCCGCGGTTCCACCCGATGGCGCAGATGTCCTTCAACAACGACTCGTTCGTGTTCGTCGGGTTCAGCACCCACATGGGCCAGAACCACCCGCAGTTCCTAGCCGGGAAGGGCTCGGTGCTGCAGGCCATCGGCAAAGAGGTGCTGGCCCTGTCGCTGGGCCAGGAGAACTCGACCGCCGTGGGGAAGCTGCTGTCGGCGCAGCGGGACTCCACGATACTGTCGTGCATCTCGTGCGCCGAGGAGCTGGAGGAGAAGGCCGCGGAGGAGGAGCGGAGGCGGCGAGAGGAGGAGGAAGGGGGAGGGAAGGGACCCGGGGAGCGCGAGGAGGAAAAGGAGAGGAGGGAGCGGGAAGAGGAAGAACGGAGGAAAGAGGAGGAAAAGGAGAGGAGGGAGCGAGAGGAGGAAGAACGGAAGAGAGAGCAAGAGGAAAGGGAGAGGAAGGAGGAAGAGGAGCGGCAGAGGAGAAAGGAAGAAGAGAGGGAGAGGCGAGAGCAAGAGGAAAAGCAGAGGAGGGAGGAGGAAGAGCGTGCACGGAGGGAGGAGGAGCAGAGGCAGCGGGAGGAGGAAGAAAGGCAAAGGGAGGAAGAAGAACGGCGGAGGGAGGAGGAAGAGGGTGGCGGCGGACATGGAGACGAGCCGGAGAGTGACGAGCCGCTACTGTATCGCTTGTCCAAGAAACTAAAGAAGCGCTACCGTGCTGGCACGTTCAAGAGTGGCTGAGCAGTGTTCCAGTCGTTGTCCCGTACAAATAAACGCTGGGCCTCACTCGTTTAGGGGCAGTGGCAGTCGACTTGTGTAGTTGTGTACCTACTTATTTGTGTTAAGTTTGTTGCTGTTTAGCTGCTAAACTATGCTTCTAGTGCATAAGCTTAGCCAACTTGCGTGATCCCACATGTATGAAACGTACCGTAAATTAGCAAATAAGTCTTCAGCGTAATCAGATTGTGGCTACTTTGCTCTGATGATGACACTTGCTAGTGCAATCTGCTACTTGTGCAGTTGTGCAGTCATACACCCCGGTTTGGTTCACTGAAGCATACTTCCAGAAACAAGGTACAGAGAACGCAGGCCGGAGTCCTAGATCGATGCAGCTGATGCGAGCTAGTGGTATTTTAGAATGTGAAGAACGACAATGGATGGATGAAAAAAGACCATAGGGTCCGCCTAAGCCGTATATTTCAGTTCATGTTCTGTCAACGCGCATGGTTTGTCCAGAGACGCATTCAACCGCCAAAAGTCCAAAACCAACAGAAAACCCAGAGCACGGAACTTAGACAAGCATTCTGCCCGACATCGCATCATACGATTGTATGGTAAAAATTGGTTCCAAAAGGACATGGCAAGCATTTGCAGCAGCAAACTGTACAGAATGCTAATTCTGGAGGCGTCAAAGCAGTTCTGACAAGTACCATCCAACAAAAGGACGAGTAGACTACTCACACCGGGATAGCTATTCCCTTGCTTGACATGTTGTCAAGGATGTCGTTAAGAGCTTGACACAACCCAGAAATCTGCGAGTATAAAGCAAATGTAGTCAATCGGGCTGGATAGCTCTCTAGATAATAAAAATATGTAGATGTTTTTTCTTTTTTGGAGCAAAACTTAAGTTGCAGGTAGTTATGGTGGCCAAGCTTGACGCTTATGGGGTATGGGTGAGTGCAAGTGTGCAACCTTTTTTTTTTTTGCATTCCCATGACATACTACGAGTGAACATCTTAAACAGCAAAACTAACCTGCTGGTCCCATTGTTGTAGCTCTTCAGTGTCATCGTCAAAATGTATCACAGCTTCAACCTTTGTGAACCAACAGAGAATGTCAGAGTGAGCACAGTTAAAATTACTACTCCCTCCTTGCTTTTATATAAGACAGTGAATAGTTCCATTTTGAACTATCCAACGTCATATATAAAAGGACGGAGGGAAGTATACAACCTGTAAGGACAAACTATGGCAGGACCATATGCCTCAACATAAGTCTCAAAGAAAGAACAACATGCTAAGTACCTGATCAATTGAGCCCCGCATTCTATCCTCATAAATCATCCGAGATGCTATCTTCTCAGCCTACCAGTGTCGAAATATTGGTAATTAGGATCGAATTTAGAAAATTTTAAAACATACACTAGAATCGGGATTACAGGTATGCAGTTGCACATGTGAAGTATCCATCTGTTCCCAGCAATTCAGTAGTCTACAGATCATGTTTTTGCTCGTTAAATAGAAAGAACAAAAAAACATGTATACAAATGTCACATAGTCAAGTGATATGAAGGATAATCATCTGTACCCTGCCATTCAGTACCATCTACATGTCATGTTTTTTCTTTGAATAAAAGGAAAAGAACGTGTATATTATGAGTGATGTGATCAAGCAAATACGTAATTCTACATCATCAGATACTGAAATTGGAAGCAAACATTCTCAGCTTATCATGAATGAAAATATATACATTTTATAATTCCTAGCTCTTCGCAGCAATTTTCTCTTCAGAATCAATCGAAATAAAAGGCAAGCCAGATTGACAGTAGGGTTGAGAAGATGTGGTGATAAGATCTTCAGCAAAGGGAATTACCTTCCTTGGATCAATGCCCAACAATGTCCCAAGCTCATCAAAGCTGCAGGAATAAGGTGGTTGGTTAGGGACCTACAATAAATAGACCATAATTAATTTTAGTAAACATAGGAGAATCAATTCACCTGATATTTGTGTATAGTTTACTGGCACTAAGGAGATTATGCTCAATCATTGCCCGGTCAAGCACAGTGGACTTATCTGGTAACAAAGCTTTCTGTGGTTTTATAGAAAACACACTGTCAAGGTCCATCACAAATAAGAACATGTAATGAGCGAGAGGGTATAGCGGTTCACTAACTTGATGCGGCCTCAGCTCCTCTGCAAATGCATCGATTTCAGGTTTCCTCAAAATCCTTTCAAGGTAAACCTGAAGATTTGGGTAACAGAAAACACAGAGACCATCAGTAAAGTGAAATTACATTCCAAGATATAATCCCTGGGGAGGTAACACTAATATCACAAACCTTCTGCAGTATTGGGTATATCTTCAGCTTCGAACATCTTTCATCCTGAAAGGGGCATAATAAACTAAGTTGCATCCCAAAGTCACAATTTAAACAAGATTTGCATAAGATGAATACAAGGATGCAAAATAAACGCATTGAGAGAAAAGATACAAACATGATAGATACAAGTGTGTCCCAGCCTCAAAGTTATTAAATCATCTACTCAAAAGATGCTGGAATATATGTTAGGCCAGCACATACTACGAGAAAAAAAAACAATTTTTTCGATAGGTGATCTTTATTAATCTTAGAAAAAATTAAAACATAAAATCCTTGAGTAATTGGTATCTTTTACACCACCTTCACAGAGAAGAGGTCAGAGGTGAATGTTACTTCTCCACTAAAGTAGTAAGCTAAATCTGCAACACATCTTGGCTACTAACACATACACACATGCAAAGCATTTTAAAATGATTTAAGTTGAATAAAGCACTAACAAGCAATGTCTCTAGAAAGTTGTATGCTTGTATTCATTATTCTCAATTATAAACACAGCTCAGGTTAATACCTTGTACAGCGTAGCAAGAACACGGGAGCGTTGTGGACCAGCACCAGCCAATATTGTGCACGTCACAGCAGCACTAAGAGCTTGCTCTAGAGCATTTTCATCGATTTCTCTGGCATCATATGCAAATTGGCCACATCAGAATAACAACTAAGGGAAGGTTTAGAACAAAATAGGGAAACAACATTGGTTTCTCATGTTATAACTTGCATAAGCAATCACACAAAATAAATATGTTATTAGGAACCAGAAAGACGGCAACTTTTTAATGTTGCGAAGAACAGAACATATTGCAGTTGGGGCAAAAACTCTTACTCGTCTCCAATCTTGCGTTGTTCAATCTGAGAGATATCATAATATCTAAGTGCAGCTTCCAGGAATCTTCTTTTTAGATCCAAAATCCTTGCATAACAGACCTTAAAAATGAAGGGACATATCAAGCAGAATCACGCTTTGATCCTAAAACGCAAAAATATTTTACTGTTCCCAAAATAACAACCTTGTACTGTAAGTTTAGAACTTCCTGCTGACTGTTGGTGACCAAAAAGGATGCCTTGTTGATAAAAGCCTCAGCATTCACTGCATCATCATCCTACAAAAATGTAGTTAAGAGTTGAGCGAACACGAATCACAGATAACAGGAACAGCCAAATAGGGCTAACCTCTAAATAGAGTCGTGCAATCTGGACACATTTGGATAATTTGTTGGTGTCATCAAGCATCCTGATTAAAAGGAACAGGTCAGGATTACCACATCAGCATGTAAAATTCCATTAACATATATGAAAAGAGTCAAGATAAAAATCAGTTTCTACCTGATTCCTGAGTCCAAGTCAATCCCACTAAGCATCTGGGCTGCTTTCGACCATTGTTGTTCAGACTCATATAGTTCTGCAAGCTTCTCTCTAATCACTACAACCTGTGGATGAATAATCAGCCAAATTAGATATAGAGTTTGTTATAACAAATCTCTACAACTTACCAAAAAATGAATAGAGTGAACCGAAAATTATTTCACAGACCGCAAACTCGTTGAAACAAATATTATGAGTGATTGTAGACACGCATAAAAATCGTAGTACAGTAACATAAAATCACTGGAGAATTTCAGTGTATTAATGTTACTACAATTCTAGACCGAATTCGTTATGTTTTTTTTCCGAGCTAACTTTAACATCGAACAAAGCTAATGGTTACAAGTTCAAAGCCTAAATTATTCTTTACATGTGAACACCTTTTGGCTTCTATCATTGCAATCGCATATATCTAGACATGCCAAGTAAACACTACTTCACCAAAAGTCTTCAGTCCAATTTATAGATGAAACATGGTGAACAAACTAAAGTGCCACTGAGGTAATAGCTATTGTTCCTTTCTCTTTCTTTTTTTGCTTTTATCAAGACAACACGAAGCCTTTATGGTTAAGCAGCTTCACACACATCATGCCATTCCACATAAAGTATAAATTACAACTCCCTCAAGTAGAGCAATGTAACAGTAACACCATAGAGGTAATCTACTGATGCATATATTTCCATATGAATGCACAAGAATTCAAGAACATGTATCATGAATCACGTGGCAGTACCAATCTCCTTTATAGTATTACCATAGCTATTAAAAGACATGGTTATGAAGAATGAGAAAACAAGATATGCAACAATAAAAATGCAGAAAGTGGAAAAAAAAGCCACACAAAAACAAAGTCCCCAACTTTCCAAATCAAATGCAACACCGCAATTTACCGTACATCCACTATCTGTATCCTATAAATTCATTGTTTACTGGATCAATAAATGCCAAGCTTCTCACGGTGGACGGTTAGAGTGTTGAACTCCGGGAGTCATTGAAACTCCCATCCCAACCCAGGTTTGAAGCACAGCACCCTCTTAGAACAAAGCCCAGGGGGAGTCTCCTCCCATGGTCGAGTTTTTTTACTAGATCAATAAATATGAATATATTCACAGAAGATACACCAGGTCATAGAGCTCTCTATCTGTACCTAACTGAGATACCAAACTACAAAAAATCGCAGGACAGACTGACAAATTATTCACAGAAGATACACCAGGTCATAGAGCTCTCTATCTGTACCTAACCGAGATACCAAACTACAAAAAATTGCAGGACAGACTGACAAATTTGAGAGCTCCCCACTAGCCCTAAAATTTGCCATATCTTCATTTTGGGTAAATTATAAACTATGAACTGACCATACAGAAATAAGTGTCTTCAATTGTTTCACTAACCCTTTACTAACATTACTCAAATTTCCATACCATTATAGTAACATAGCATTCCAAATGAGTTCAGCGAACCAATTGCAGGACAATATGATCAGAACAACGTATAGAAGCTAATAGTATTATCTGGGAATTTAAAAGCAGCATTCAAAGAAGGAAACCAAGGTGCCCTACCTGCTCCTCGAAGGAGACCACGCGCGGCTGGATCTGCGTGAGCGCATAGTGGGCGACCTCCTTCAGCGCGTCGGACTCAAGCTTCCCAAGGTCCTGCGCAAACGTCTGCAGCAGCTGCCGCGACACCACGAGCGGCACCTCGTCCGACACCACTGCAATCACACCAAACCCCACAATTTAAGCCACAACGAGAGCAAAACCTGCCAAAACCTACAGCTAGCGTTAGGCTAAAACGCATTACTGTGGTCGAGGAAGCGCTTGGCCTGGGAGATGTCCGGCGGAGAAGACGATAGGACCGAGGCGAGGATGTGGCGGTACTGCTCGATCTTCTGGCGCTGGTCGGCGATCGCCGCCGCGCTGGCGAGGGCGCTGTCCATGGCTTCGTCCGCCCCGGTGGCGCGGGTAGCCGGAGGGGAGGGGTTGAGGGGTGTGGCCGGCGACGGAGACGGAGAGGGGTAGCTAGGGTTTTGGCGTTCGATCTGCGGCGATGGTGATGGGAACTTGGGAGGAGGACCGGAATCTGGAGGAGTTCTAGAGCTGTTGTGGGTTTTGCGCAAGTAGTCGGATGGTATTATACGGGCTTCTTTTTTATGTGGGCCTAATTTTCAGCTTGAATATAAGCCTTTCGTTCCATTTGTGTTGTTGGGCTTCAAACTCCCGTATACATCTCTACTACCAAATGGACTGCTATCTGGCCCATTTGAAAGGCCTGAATGTTCGTTCCTACAACCAGAAAAAAATAGGTGAGTGCCTTGTGTGCAGCAGGAATAATGAACGCCCCATTTCAAAAATAAAATAAGATAAAATTTAGTGAATTTTGTCTGTAGGACATCCTCAGAGGATGGGTCACACTTTATTTGTTGATTTAGTTGGTTGGACACTATGATTTTGTATTTTTATCTCTAACACACCGCAGCACATAAAAACATTGTTTTGCCCTCAAAAGCTGGGCCCACCCGTCAACTCTCCCCCTCTCCTTCATCTTTCCTCTTCGGCGCTCCGCCGACGCGGGCCACATCCCATGCCTCAATCCCTCCCCTTCCTCTACCCCGAATGGCGGCAGAGGCCCAGGCCGCAGCCTCGGCTCGGACAGCGGCGCATTCCCGCGGCAGCGACCGCGGAGGGGGAGGAGGCGGGCGGGCGCGCTTGGCTCAGACGGCTCTCTCTCTCTCCTCTGGTGCATCTGCCGTCACCCATGACAGTCTCTTCCACGCTGGGAGGAAGGAGGGATCAGATGGCCGCCGCAACGTCCACCCCCGCGGCGCGGGCCTGTTGGGGCGGTTGGTGGCGGCGACGAGCTTCTCATTGAGGCTGTCCACCTCGAGCTGCTTGGGGCATGGCGGCTCGGCATCGTACAGCGTGACGGCCTCACAGAGTAGCAGCCGAAGGGGTTCGGACCCGCAACGGCAACGCGGCGGGGTTGGGATGCGGGATGGGGCCGCGGCGGCGCTAAGGGGCGCAGGATGTGGCCTGCGGCAGCGGAGCAGGGGCGCAGAGGGGTTGTGCAGCGGGCCGGCGGTGGAAGCAAAAAAGGAAGGAGAGAGCTGACGGGTGGGCTTGGTCTTAGGAGAGCAAAAAGGTCATTTTATGTGCTACGGTGTGGTGGAGACAAAAATATAGAATTGCAGTGTCCAGCCAACTAAATCAATGAATAGAGTGTGCCACACACAAGACCACCTTTCATGTGTCCTGCACACAAAATTCCCTAAAATTTAAGCACTTTGGGTCCTTAAGCATTTCTCGAATTATCATCAAAGTCCATGAACTCTCAAAGCAAACATTTTTGAGCCTTAGATTTGGCTCACTCTGAATCATGAATTGTCCTTTTGAAAGGGAAAAAACAACCAAATTGTCACTTTGAGAATCCGTGAGCTAGGGTGAGAGTCCACGAAAATTTTAATGACACTGGGTGCACTTTGATATACAAGTAATGTTGCTTATGTTTTGGCTTCCAAGATGATGTAGAATCTGCTCTGTACCTAAAGTTAGGAAAAGGTGCCGCAGTGATCATAGATCGTTAAATACCTTGTGGCTGTGGCCGTTGCAGCTATACCGAACACGTCCACAAAAACTGAAAGGAACAAAAGTGGCAAATTCAACTACAGATATGCTTTGTTGGAATGTTTTCAAAATGGTCACTGTTTACATTCTTCAGGTGCGAGTAGAGTCGGTGTACGATCGCGAGCCGTCTTCAATCATGGTACTACAGCGACCACGCGTTACCAGCGACGTATCATACTTGAGAACGATGACCGCCGCGCCGCTACGGCCAACCAGCAGTTAATTCCGGGTGGCGGTACCACCCTGCCCCGCGACCGGGGAAGGAATCCGACACACCCACCACCATTCCTTCCACCTGGTGGCCCGAGGCCGCCCGCCGTGTCCAGCGGCAGCCCGGCCGGCCCGCCAGCCTCATAACTCCCCGGCCCCGATAAAAGCTGCACGCTTCCTTGTCCAACGTGAAAACCGCATCAATGTGCATGCGCGCGCGCACCCGTACCGTACCCCCCGCACTGGCCGCCCGCCAGCCCAGGACAGGACGAGCATGAGCCCCCCCCTGGACCAGCAGTCTCCCGTGTCCCGTCCAGCACGCGGCGGCAGAAGCTGCAGGCCGAAGCAGCAGCGACCGGCTCCAATCACCTCGCCGGCGAGTTCAATGCGATCCCGTCCCGCGCCACCGGCCGTGGCACGGCTCGCGGGCACGGCACATGGGACACCCGTCCGCCCGCCCGCCCGTGCGGCCGGGCGCTCCCTCGTGTGGGGAATGGGGACGATGCGAGTGCGGATCGACCGCCGGGTGGAGCGGTGGTCTCGAGCCGGCGATCACGACACCAGCCGGGGGCACTCAACCGCAGACGGGCGCAGGGCTATAGTGCCCCCGGCGGAGACGGCAGCGGGGAAGCACGGTTTCATGCCCTGCGACTGCGAGCCGGAGCAGCCACCACGCTGCTGATGATTGGTGACAACCCCTGCAGGAAATTCAAGTGCCCCCGCTACTAAGGTCTTGTTTAGTTTCCAATTTTGGAGTGGCAAAATTGGTATTTTGCCATAAATGCGCAACTGTAGTGTTTCGTTTGTATTTGTGAATTATAGTCCAAATATTGACTAATTAGGCTCAAAAGATTCGTCTCGTAAAGTACAACAAAACTGTGCAATTAGTTTTTGATTTCGTCTACATTTAGTACTCCATACATATACCGCAAGTTTGATGTGATGGGGAATCTTCTTTTTCCATAGTGTCAAAGTTGGGAGTTTGGAGGGAACTAAACATGGCCTAAATAGCATTCGTAGCGCCCGCGATAGCGACCCCTATAGCGGTAGCAGTATACAAGGTAGCGAACCTAAGATATCATGTTTAGACTTAGTGTTCACTATTGCTCATATTAGATCGCTATTTGCTACATTTGGCTACATTTATGATTCAAGTGATATATGAATATGAATCAAATAGTAATAATAATGTTTAAAAGGATTATGTAGGTAATGATGAAGGATTATGAAATGAAAAATGAATTTTTTATTTATTGATATGAGAATTTAATGTTAATATATATCCATACATCTTAATTATATTTATTTATTTGCAATTCTTAATAATGGTGAACTTAAAATTTTCAAAATAATTTTTTAGTAATTTTGATGTTAATATTCATATACGCTCTAAAACTATGACTATTTTTTTACCTTGCCCACAGCGCGTGCGCGCACCGGACGTTCAGAGATCAGAGCAGCCCGTTCCTCACACCGACGGATTCGGGTGTATCTCCTGCATCAACGGTCGGACGGCCAAGATGTGCACAGCTTCCAGCATGTGTAGTGTTGTAGTGTAACCACATTTACGTGTAGTTGTGTACAGTATGACCACGTGAAAGGTGTGAGGGACTGTTCTCCAACATTCATTCAGGTTCAGGGTGTGCTCGAGTTTTAATTCCTCTTGACTTTTCTCTACGGGCTGATGCTGGCTGCTAGTTTGGATGCACAAGTTTGCCAAGAACAGTGACCGTCGGTAGCGCGTCGAAAATGACCGGTGAGTGATACTAAAACAGTGTCTTTCGGATATGATTGTTCTTAGGTGAGGGGGCTATCACAGCGATGAGGAGTTATTAATTGAGTTGGTGGGCTGGACCCCAAGTTATTCCGCAATCGTATCCCTCGCCTCGATGGACTCTACTCACAGCAAGGGCCTGCTCCAGGGTCCAGCTGAAGCTTTTTCTAAGAACGGAAACATGGGAAAAAAACTCAGGAAAGGCTTTCAGGTACGATCCATCCATTTCGACGGCCAATTACAAGCTTGGGCATGGCAGACCGGAAGAACAGCAAGTGTGTGTTACCTGAAATGGGTAGGGCGCATTTACACGACCTGATTACGATCCTGTTCGAATCCATCAGGTAAATTTTAGTTAACTAAATGTAGCTGCTATGCATACAAATAGGATCCAGCTAAATTTTAGCTGGCTAAATATTTTTAGCTTGTTGAATACAAGCTAAACTCATCTAAAATAATAAAAAATCAAACTGGCTCTCCACCTTCCTCAGAAAAAATATTTAAAGTGAGAATGAGGGATAGGATAGACAAATACATTTTCAAAGAGGATCCAAACACTCATAGCTAAACTTTATCTAGCTAAAAAAAGCTCCTAAACTTTGGTCCCGTTTGGATCCACCCATTTAAAATTTAGCTCGCTAAAGTTTGAAGGTTTCTTTTTAGCGGGCTAAATTTTAGCAAAGGGTGTTTGGATCCACTAGCTAAATGCTAGTTGTTAAAAATAAATTACCATGCTACTCTTCATTAATTGCGGAGGGATTTTTATTGAGATTGTGGAGAGTAGGGTTTAGCTGGTTGGAGCTAGTTAAAGGGCTAAATTTAACTGGGAGATCTTTAGCTGCCCTGTTTGGATCAAAATGAGCTAAATTTAACCAAGATGATGAATCCAAACAGGACCTTTCGCTAGCTAAAGACCTGCGAAAGGTGACCGCGCCCAAAAAAAACTACATGAAGCATTACGTTTAACCATGCGCGGTGAACCTGAAGGTCACGTCACTTATGTACATGTGCACGTTCACAAATTGCAAGCCGACAAGCGCACGGAAGTATCTAATGCAACAGTGATAGCTGCCGTGATGGCCCAAGCGACAATGCCTGGAATTTGGACACGATGGCGTACGCTCGCATCAATTGGTCAAAGCGAAACGTGATGTACGAACTACTACGACGCATCCGTCCCCAGATGCATGTTCTTCGGTTTGAACGTGCTACACTTGACTGCATGCTGAAATTGACTGCATGGCGGTGCATGAGCTAACTAACCATTCACATGGATTGGCAACAAAGAACTCAAGAACACACCCCGGGGGAAAAAAACACTTTCCCGTTCGTCTACTTTTGGCCGGCCAGACACATGGCACGATGCATCTCGGCCCTTGGATCCAGGCACAGCAGTCCTGGGCGAGAAGGGCCACAAGAAATTTCCCAAGACAGATCTATCAGCCAAATAGTCAATGCCCGTACTAGAAAAAGTTGGGGAGGAGAGTGATGGGCCAAAAACGCTACAGTAAAAGCTTTCCTACATTGTTTACGCATTACGTGATTTACGCAGCGCTGAACAAACTCCGAATCTTCCTTGCCCACGATAAACAAGCCAAATCAGACGCTTAAAATAATCAGATGCTGACAAGAGCTGGTACCACACAAAAGCAAACACTTCCAGAGCCCTTCGCAAAGCTCCCAACAGCTTCGTGAGAACACCAGGTGGGCCATGCCACCGCCAGACCCCACCCACCAGTCAGCGTTGTCGGACGGTGCCGACGGTGAGCAGCAGGCGCTCTGACGGAGGAGACAGACAGCAACATGTTAAGATAAGTGGTTATGATAAGCTAACCGGCCTGATCCCAACAACACTCTTGTAAAGCGGTTAAGTGAGCTAAACCTGATAAAGAAATCCAGGCGGAGTAGACCGGATGCGCTGGCTGGAGCGCAGGAGGAGGCGGGGATAAAGCCAACTGCGTTGGTCAATGGTTGTCATGATGGCGAAGGGCGAAGGCACGGAACTGAGGAGGAGAAAACCCCATGCCGGCTTGCTTTTTGGTAGTATCTGCCACCGCCGCGTATGCGTGGCACTGCCCAGGGTATGCGTTTTTCAAATGCTATAAGAGGTAGGCTTTGGCCGCTCGGATTATAAAATCGCAGGACACGTTGGATTCGATTTGTTCTTTTCCTCGAGCCGTGATTGATTTCGGTCACTTGCCACACCAGTAGGAGAGCAGCTTTTTTATTGAAAGATCGTTAAGCTTTCAAAAAAAAAAACTGGGCATATGACTTCGGTCGAGAAAAGTTTGAAATGAAAACGTTATTTTGTGCTACGTACATGCTCGTTGCTCGTCGACATTGAATAGGTTTGGATCGGTAGTCCAGCGGCCTGCTCGCTTCAGCTTATTCATCCAGCTGCTCCAGTTCACATGATCCCAGTGGCTCTGTTGGATCATCGAGTGGTTTCTCATGGTTCTTCAGTTGTGTCTCAGCTGCTTGTGCACTGGTCTGATTTGCCGGCAAGCCTTGCAACGTGGGAGGAGACTCAAGATTTGCGTCGTACATTTTCTGATGCTCCAGCTTGGGGACAAGCTGGCTTTCGTGGGGGCGGCAGTGTCATGTCCCTAGTAAGCATTCCATCTCTACAAGATGGGAGCAGCAATGAACGTCAGAGCGTGCAGTAGCGCGTGTGTGTGCTGTGTATTAGCTGTAAACAAGTGTTGCTTAGTTATTTGATCACGACTGTTAGAAGTGGGCCCAGGTTGTTGTAACCAAAAGGGATATAAAGTGTACGGAGCACATGAAAGGGAATCAATGAAGATTTGGACCTCCATTCTATTCCTGAACCTTTCTGTTGCTTTCTCCTTGTTCTGTTCTTCCTTCTCTTCCAGAGTTCTTCTTCCTGAATTTCCCTGTATTCTTCCTTCCTTTCCAGTCAGATCGTGGCTCAGACTCATGAGACCGTGACAATTAGCTCGCTCAGTGTAACTGAAAAAAGGTCGTAGCTTTCACAGGTCGCTTTCTGCTTTGCTCGTCACTTCTTTCATTTATAATACAGAGCGCGTACAATACTGAAGAGCCCGAAAGGATCAGGAAAGGTAAAGAAAAAACTAAGCTTTCCTTTGCTTGCTGGAGAAAGCTAAATGCAACTGAAGCACAGCTCTTTTGGACTCGGGCAGCTGAAGCGAGCACCATAATAAAAGAAATAAACTAGAAACATTGGTCAACTAGGCAGCCAAGCAGATCAACGCCGTGGAAGTAAGGGTGCGTTTGGTTGGGAGACAATGTAGAACGGGACGGTCCCGTTCCAGTTTTTCGGGATGGGATGATCCCATTTCTTGTTTGGTTGAATGGGATGGGATGATCCTATTTTTTGTTTGGTTGGAGAGATCGCTATAGACGGGACAAGCACCGTTTTCTTCTCCTGTTAACACCGTTCGTGGGACCCACCTGTCATACTAACAGGTATTTTCTTCCTCCACCGGCCGGCCGCGGTGGAGCTCGCGCCCGCCGGCCGCCGGCCGCGCCCGCGCGCCGGCGCCCGCTCGCGCCCGCCCGGCCGCGCCCGCTCGGCCGGCCAGCCGCCGCCCGCGCCCGCTCGCCAGCCGCAGCTCGAGCTCGCTCGCCTGCCGGTCGCCTGCCCGCGCACGACCGCGCTCGCGCGTCCGCCGGACGCACCCGCACGCCCGACGGTAGACGTCCGCTCGCCCGCCCGCGCCCGCTACTACCCGACGGCCGCCGCCCGCTCGCCCGCCCGCGCCCGCTCGCCCGCCGGCCGCCGCCCGCTCGCCCGCCCGCGCCCGCTCGCCCGCCGGCCACCGCCCGCGCCCGCCGGCGCTCGACTGCGCCCGCCCGCGCCCGCCGGCCGCCGGCGCTCGCCCACCGGCCGCCGGCGCTCGCCCAATCCCGACACGCATGGACAGACGGCGCGTGACGGGGGCAAAGTGGGATGCCCCGTCCGTCTCGTTTGGTGGGACGGGGGCATCCCGCATCTGGAGGGTATATTCCCTCGTAGGGATGTCCCCGTCCCACCTGTCCTCCAACCAAACGCGGGACGAAGTGGGATCGTCCCGTCCCGTCCCACTTCGTCCTCGCAACCAAACGCACCCTAAGATGCCGTTTCCCCAGCGACCGAGACACATTGGGGTCCGGTTGGAAACCAAAACTCGTGGGAAACGAGACAAAACAACCATCCTTTTTGGATGGCGATGTCCAGGTCCAGGAACCTCTCGTGCTCTTGCGTCTACGTTGCAGGGATCCTTGGATAAACTCGCGCGTGCATCCATGGATGGGCATCCGGCGAATGTAAGCAACGTCTTGGCTGGTCCAGGTTATTGCTGGCGTGTTGGTCCACCAGGGCCTCTCGATCTCTCGGATACTATGATGTAGCCGGCGCCCCCAGCAGGCCCAGCTTAATGGCTTATCCTCAGGGCGGCTCCAACGGGAGTAAGTTGAGCTAGCTGAACAATTGAACAGTGAACAGTGAAAAAGTGTTTAGCTAGCGCGATGGGAAGCGATGGTGTCGCTCACGGCCACATCAGCTGGCGAATAAGTCAGCTCCAGCGACCGATGCACGTGCTCCTACGCTACTGATTGGACAATTTGGACGTCGAGGCGCTAGTCTCTCTTCCTTGTAAATCACAGAGAAATCCAAAACAGATTTAAAGTTCGGAATACGAATGAATCCCAAGTGTGGCTATAAGACGGTCGGTTCGGTATGCTCTTTCACCAAAATGCACGACCGCACATGGACACACACTTGGAGGGACATCAAAGTTCAACCGAAGCTCCAGAATTCCATTACAAGCAACGCAATCAAAGCCGAGAGTGACAGCCGCTTGATCACTCTCTGCAAACAGTGGTGTTCTCCCCCCGAACCTTTTTCCGCTCTGCCCGAAACAACCCTCCCTCCAAAAAGAAAATGGCGAAAAACCCCACAAAGAATATTAGCCCCCGCGCTACACGACAGGGCGCCTGCCGGGCCGGGCGCCCCGCTTGACTCCACTAGCGAGATGCAGATGCCCATCCCGTCCGCCGCCTGCCCACGTGGACGGCGGCGATCCCTCCACGGCACCCCTTACCGCCGGTGAGCTCACCCACCCACTTAATGCCACCGCTGTGGGCTTCCCTTCGTTATCCCCGTCTTTTTTAGCGGCTTGTGCGACTGCTCCAACACCTTCCCCTCCCTCCCTCTCGCCCGCTCGCTCTCGTCAGCCGCCGTCCCGAGCTAGCTTCCCACACAAGCAGAGCGAACCAGCCGGTGACCGGTGGTTGCCGCCGCGGCCGCGTCGCCGCCCTGCGCTCGTTTTATGCTCGCTGCGGCTCGATTCCTTGGCTGTGGTAGTGCGCTGCTCTCGGCCGGGGACCTTTCTGCGAAAGCGAAGATTCCGGTATGGAGGCGGAGGCGACGCCCACGACGGCCGTGTCGTCTTCCGGCGGGGCCGCGCCGGTGCCGCCGCCCGGCCCGCCCGCCAAGAAGAAGCGTGCCCTCCCCGGCATGCCAGGTGATTGATTTTCTTTTCCTTTTTGTTTACTCGTCGTTTAGTGGTCCGAGGTGCCGTGCGTGCCGGCTAGCTCTTTGTCGTGATCGATGGCGACGGCGCCATGGGTGGTGGTGGTGGTGGTGCAGATCCTGACGCGGAGGTGATCGCGCTGTCGCCCAAGACGCTGCTGGCGACGAACCGGTTCGTGTGCGAGATCTGCAACAAGGGGTTCCAGCGGGACCAGAACCTGCAGCTCCACCGCCGGGGCCACAACCTGCCGTGGAAGCTCCGGCAGCGGAGCGGCAAGGAGGCCCGGAAGCGGGTGTACGTGTGCCCGGAGCCCAGCTGCGTGCACCACGACCCGTCGCGCGCCCTCGGCGACCTCACCGGCATCAAGAAGCACTTCTGCCGCAAGCACGGCGAGAAGAAGTGGAAGTGCGACAAGTGCTCCAAGAAGTACGCCGTGCAGTCGGACTGGAAGGCGCACGTCAAGACCTGCGGCTCCCGGGAGTACCGATGCGATTGCGGCACCCTCTTCTCCAGGTCCGGCATCCGCCCCCCTCCTCCTGAATTGCTCTCCTCTCTGGTCCCCTTCACTCCTCATCAATTGCTTCGTTCTCCACCCACTCAATTCCGTTGACTGACTTGTGGTTCGCCGTGCCCACGTTGCAGGAGGGACAGCTTCATCACCCACCGCGCCTTCTGCGACGCGCTGGCGGAGGAGAGCGCCAAGGCACGCGCGGAGGCCCCTCCCGCCGAGGAGAACGGGGGCTCAGCGGCCGTCGGTCCGCCACCGGCTCCCCCGCTCACTCAGGCCCCAGTACCAGCCGCGCCGGTGCCGCTGAGGCAGCAGCCGCCCCCGCCGCCGCCTGCGCCTGCGCCGCCTCATCGCCCGGTGCAACGTAATGGTCAGTCTTCTATGCTTAATTGCTTATCATCTTCTAGCCGTGCTTGCCTTATTGTGGTCAAACTCGATGGTCCTTGGAGCAGTACACCTTCGATGCATGTTTGGGTTTGGAATGTCATGGAGTTTTCAAGTTTGTGGGGGAGGAGGTCTCTGTGATGGTTTTTGTCAGGATCTGGGAGGGCTAAAAAAATACGGCCTTGTCCCGGAGCTGGGGGTGAAGCACTGTGTTCTTGCACGCGTCTCGGAACTCGATTGCCACCAGTTCTCACATGCTGCCCCCATCAGGCCATGACTTCACACGAGGGAGATGACGGCGATTAAAATCTTGGGACTGCGGGGCTGGATTGTTCTTTGGTTTCTTTCCGGGATCATGCAAAGTGCGCCTTTCTGAACTTCTCAGAACATTGAATCAGATGATTAAAAAAGTGCGCCCACGAACACATGAAAAAGATCCCATCATGGCGGCTGGTTGCTTTCTGCATGTCTTTATTGCTCGAGCTTTTAGCGCTTTTTTTACACTAATAAATCTGGTGTGAATCGGATTCTTTCTCCTGATTTGCTAATGCTTCGCTGCAATGCATGCAGAGCCGGAGACCAATACGCCTGAGCCCGTTCAGTTCGCGCCACCGCAGGCGGCCGTTCCGGTGCTCTCGCAGACTTCGGCCGCCGCTGCCAATGTCAGCGCCAGCAGCAGCAGCAGCGTCGCGGGGACATCACAAAGTCTGATCGGCGGCATGTTCGCACCGTCGTCAATGGCCCCAGCGCCGCAGTTCGCCGACCTCGGCGGAGGGGTTAGCCGCCCGGAGCGCGCTCTGCCGGCCAAGCCCCCATCTCTGTGCCTCGCCACGGATGCATCGTCCTCGATCTTCTCGGCACCAGCCGCCGCCGACCGCCAACAGTTCGCGCCTCCTCCTCCGCCTTCCCCGTCCCCGCACATGTCCGCCACCGCGCTGCTCCAGAAGGCGGCGCAGATGGGCGCCACCTCGTCGAGCTCGTCGTTCCTCCGCTGCCTGGGCCTGGACGTCTCGTCATCGCCGGGGGCCTCCTCGTCAGGCCAGCAGCACCACCACGAAGCCATGCAAGCATCACTACCGGACACCTCAATGCAGCAATGGCCGCAGCGGATGGAGCCAGAGCCGTCGCCGATGCTGTCGCCCGGGCTCGGCCTCGGGCTGCCGTACGACTCGAGCGGCGCTCCGGTGTGCCTGCCGGATCTCATGATGGGCCAGTCGTCGCTCTTCAGCGGCAAGCCGGCTACCCTGGACTTCCTGGGTCTTGGCATGAGCCCGACCGGCGCGTCGGCAAGCAGAGGGTTCTCGGCGTTCATCCAGCCAATCGGCGGCGCAGTCGGGATGGCCGGGATCGGCGCTGGTGCCGTCGAGACGTTCGTCGCCGGCCGCGGTCCCCAGGCGACGCCGTGCGAGAGGAATTCGAGCACCTCGCCCATCCTGTAACCACACTAGCTATAGCAAGTAGTGATTTTGGGAAGGAAGGATCGTCGGAGGAAAACGGTAGGCGCCAGGTTCGATTAGCAGCTACAGACTCTTCCGCTGTCTGTTCTCGCTGTTCTTTTGTTTCTTTTAGCTCTGGTACGACGAAGTTGCAACTTGCAAGCAAGCTGAAGGGCTTGTCTTGGTCTCAGTTCTTTCTGCTACTCTCGCCCCTCGTCTGCATGCCCTTGTCTCTTCCCGACTGCTCCCATGCGCTTGTCATCTAGCTGCCCACTGGCGTCTCGGCATTTAATCGTGGCACTGGGACAACGCAAAAGTTGATCGCGAAATTAAATGGGAATTGGTGCAGGCTGGGACGATTCCGCAGCAGGTGATGATGAACATTCAGGGGAGCCTGATGGGTTTTAAGTGTCCGTGTCATCAGACTGGCGCCGTTCCTCTGATCCTTTCGGTACTGTTGATCCCTATCAATGCCGGCTCTGTGGCGCCAGGTACATGCATGTGTCTCCAATAGCTGCTTTGAATAGGTTATCACATTTGTGTAGTGTATTCTTTCGTGGTGGTTGGCTCCATGACTCCGTCGATCGCTGACCGCTTCTTGTTTAGGCCTGCAGATTCTGATGATTATTGTAGCATCCTGCATTTCTTACTCAACGCTTTCTTTAGTAGTACTACTACCAGCAGCTTGTAAGACCTGCTTGTTCCTCTTCTTACCCCTTGTTCACTTCACCCCCAACTCCTAACTTTGACACTATGCAAAAAGAAAATTCTCCATCACATCAAACTTGCGGTACATGCATGGAGTACTAAATATAGACGAAATTAAAAACTAATTGCACAGTTTTGTTGTACTTTACGAGACGAATCTTTTGAGTCTAATTAGTCAATATTTGGATAATAATTCATAAATACAAACGAAACGCTACAGTGTGCTACAGTGCTGTAACAGTAATTTGGCACCTTCCAATTTTGCCAACTAAACAAGACCTTAACTGACTGCTCCTGCAATATTTTCGGGAAAAAAAAAGATAGGAGAATTTCTCCATAAACAACTATTCATCGGAGAGAAGCCATTAGGCAGACGTACGATGTTCTGATACACGATACAATAACTGCGACAATGTAGAGAGACAGGTCTACAAAGGCAGGTCGTACACATGGAATAATCAGTGGCTGCAACAGCAAAAATGTGACAAAGGCAGCAAAGCATGTGTCGCTCCTGTCATGAAATGACGAGGTTCGTATATATCGCAATCTACGACGTGCAAGCAAACGGAGGGAAAGGGCCGGTTGGGAATCGAGAGAAAACGATCGAGCACGTCGTGTTCGTACGACTGCCTTGTGCTCATGGACTCTGTGCTCGCGGCTCCCGTGTTGCTCTTTGCCCGTTCGGAATCATGGAGCTAGCAGACTAGCTGTTGGATGGATGCCCTTTTGAACGGCAGGCTCAGTAGTCAGTACTCGTTGGATTGCTTTCAACTAGTCTGTGCGCCGCGCCGGCCTGACGACGCAGACGACTTTTCGTGTGTGCTCGAGTGCACCGCATGTGCGTGGCAGGTCGCTGTACCTGTACTTGGTTCGCGACCTGTGATCGGCTGCCTACTTTGAATCCCTGCAGAGATGCAGACGGGACTGCGTGGGTGGCTGAAGAAGGCAAAAGTGGAGCGGCGGAGTGGCGCGACTGATCTGCTGCATTCATGCTCGTTTGCTCGATTTGGCCTTTAGTTTTGCCGTGGAGGGAACATTTGTACGCGGGAGCTCACATCACCACATCAGGTATTTGTGGCATTTCATTCCAGCAGGAGCAGCTGCATTCGGATTTCGGAGCAGTTTACTGTCAGGTGTAGAATTTTAGGCGTTAGTGCAGGCAACAGACCAGCGCGTCGTGTACCATCGGTATCTTCGGTATTGAAATCTGTTTTCAGAAGAAAAAAAAAGTATACACTGGAATATCCGAACTTGTCAACATTTTCGCACATAAAAGGAACGTATTGAAATCTCCGAGCTTCTCAATATTTTTTTTCTAAAGCATCACCAGGGGTTTCCACGTACTGTATATACAAAGTTTGTATGAGACAAATCAAGAAAGAAAAAAGGAAACAAAGAAAATGAGATGGACTAAACAAGGTTCTCTAGCCATTCTTCAATGATGCTCTATTGCACAACCAAAGAGAAGATGTGCTTGATCCTCATTATCTATTTTGTCCAATTGTATTATTTCCTTGTGAAGATTTCTTAGCAACTAAGCGGGTTAGGTTGGATTATTCCTGTTCAGATTGCTCAACTCATTATCACAATAATTAGGGACGGAGGTAGGTGTTGGTCTCAAAGGAATTTGACACCGAACACCTTTGTGAATAAAAGAGAATCACACTTGAAAAATAGAGAGCAGTAGATCCCCTTAACAACGGGGTAGGGCTCCCCTTTTATAGTGACCCGTGAGCCACTTAACATTCCAAAAATGTCTTTCCTCAACCACAACATTCCTAGGATATGCTGTATATTAAGGTCCTTGGTGGTAATGTGTACAAATTTAATTCTTCCACGTGGTCACGTTTTTCACGCCTCCATCCTTCCAGCTTCGAGACTTCACCTTCGCGTCAAGTTGATCCTCTAGCCTCGAGACTCCATCCCTGATCCAAGATGGACGTCTAGCCTCGAGGCGCATGCTTCGCTAAGCTTCGTCGAGAACTCATAGCTTCGTGCAGTTCTCTCCGAGTACTGTTTCTGAGTAAAGAGTAAAAAGATAAAAGCTCAGTATTCAGAACCGACTCCGAACACTCGAGGGTTAGCTCAATTGGAGTCTAGCCATCACTCTTCAGTCGCCAACCTCGAGCCCCTTCAGTAGCAAAGGTGATGCAAGGGTACGAGTTTTACCGCTAGAGGAGTCCCATAGAACTTGCGAGGTTAACTAAGTTTTGTTTCCTGGTCCGAAACTTGCAAGGTTAAAGGGTTTTTATTTCACGTACGACGCTCGAGGGTGTTTAGGTTTTGGCAATCCTCAACAGTAGCCCCTCGTGGGCGAGGGTCGACTTCGATGGGCCGAACCCGCGACAAAGGATCGCTTTTAACAAAAATGTCTCCCTCGAGCGTCGGAGGAGAGATGAGCTAACGGTAACTTTTTATGCCTATCGTGTCAATTTTTGATTGGTTGTAGCTTAGACTTCGGTTTGAGGTTCGAGGCATTTATTCGCACCGGTTAGCTTCCCTGTAAAAGCTGGGGGTATGGGTCGCTCGAAGCTACCCTCACGTTTTGATGTGAGATTGCACGCTATTTGCTTAGTGCTTTGAGATTCACGCTTCATCAGTTCTTTGCGTCGATCTTCATAGCTTCGAAGGTATTCCTCTGATCCCTATTTTTCATTCTTATTTGCCCTTTGCTCTTTTGCTTGTTGTTTTTATTTTTCATTCTTATTTGCCTATTGGTTTTACATCAAGGTAGACATGTCTAAGGCTTCTAGTTGTGGTTAGCCATTCTACCCATTCTTCAGCTCGATGTCTCCTTTGAATATTACATCTGTTCCAACTTTCTTGAGAACAAAGACTTTCTGGGTTTGCGAGGATGCCTTTGTTCTTGCTTGTTCGTCTGTTGCTGGGCGGGATTTGGTTGAAGAACTTTTGGCTGCAGACCTTTGGCCCCTTTCTCGTGGATGGACGCCAAAGGGAGTTGTGATGGTGACTGTGCAGTGGTGCCCTAGACTGGTTCCATTTCCTCTTTTTGGATTGAGTTTGCCAGAGGGGGCTAATGCTTGTGTTTTTGTTGACGAGATCGAGAGGCGGGATGTGGATACCTTGGGACGCTGTCACGAGAGTGAGTTTTTGTCTGCTCATAAGATTCTTACACATGGTCTCTGAGTGAACTGTGTGTTGTTCGAGATGGGTATAAAGGTGGAACCTCACATCAAACCTCGCAAACCCTCTAAGCATATGCGTGAGGCTGGTGCGACTAGTTCTATTGAAATTGATGGTAACGGGGAAAAGGGAAGAAGAAGAAGAAAATTGAGGACTCAGCTTCTTTGCCCGTGGTCGAGATTGGTAAAAAAATCCAAGACTTCTGGTCTCGAGGCTCTTAAGAAAAAGAGCCTTCTTGGTCAGGGCTCTTCTATTGATCAGCAGTTGAGTTTTTCTGACAAAAATTTTGAGGTTGTGAAAAGTTCTATGCCTACAATGCGTAAGCCCAAGGTTAAGCCAGATGCCACAAAGTCAGAGCTCGAAGCCGTCGTCGCTTTAGCTGGTCTGAAATTGAAGAAAGCTGGCAAGAAAATCGGGGTAAGAATTGTGAATGTCCTAGATGATGATGATGAAAGATTTTTGGATGTGGATTTTTCTTTGGCTTCGTCTCTACGTCTCAAAGCTGAGAAAAAGTCTCCTCAAAAAGACCTGCACCCCGAGGCTACTGTTGCTATCAAAAATGATAAATTTGTCCCGGTGCCTATTGAGCTAGGTAAAAATGTCATCGAATTTTCGCCTAAATAAAACTTCGTAGATGCTAGCGGTGCCATATTAAATTTTTGATGAAATTGCAAAATACTGTTGGCACAGCTGGAGAGCCATATAGCGAACCCTCAATGCTTCTAAGAGTGGATCTTGTGCCCGAGGGTTTTGCTCCGCCTCAGTCTGTGCTCGACTACAACAAGGCTTTTAGCACAAATCTTAAGGAAAAATTATTGTCTGTTCATGTGCCTGGGGCCAGGTGAGGATGACGATCCTTTCAATCTGCCGCTTCAATCTGCCGCTTCTATAGGGATCGAGGGACTCACTTCAGGTTGTATGTGAGACAGTGGAGGCAGCTTTGGGGCGGCTAAAATTGATATTTCTTCTGAGGTTCGTGAGAAGGGCGAATTTGCTAAGGGAAAAGAAAAAAATCCTCAGGTTCCTACGAGGGTTAAGTCTTCTGCTCAAGATGATGCTCGAGGCAGTTCCTTTGATCCCGAGGGTTAGTATTTTAGTAATGGCTCATCAGGAAGCGGGCGGGGGCGACGGGCACCAAGCTGGGCGCACAGGCGGGACCAGACCAGGTTGGGGGCGGTGGAATCCGACGGACGCTAGGAAGCACGCGTGTGGCAGCGGCATCTGGGGTGACTCACGATGCCCCATACTCGGCGACGAAAGGGCCTGGCGATGTGGGAGCAGACGCGGGCAGCAGGGGGAGTATTGGTAAAATGGTCGGCAGGTGGGGGGTTCAAGCACAAAATAATCCCACATCTCATCCCATCCATTGGATTGGCATCCTGTTGTCCTGATTCGTAGTTTCAAAGGTTGCACAGGTTGGTTGGTTTGCACTAAATATGTTGCCATATACTAAAACCCAAAGCTTGCTAAGCTACTACAAATCAAGTCCAAGTGCTCAAAACAAGTGGCAAAATTAGGCCAACAATGAAACAAAGCAAATGACAGTAGTAGATTCTCCTTTTATCTTCCGAGCACATAAGTTGTTTCTTAAACAAGGGCCCCCTAATTAAGTTTTGCGCTGGCCCCCTCAAAACGCAGGACCGGCCCTGCGCGCGTGCCGGAGCCCGGGGCTCCATCAGCGTGCAGTCACCGTCGCCCCGGATTTCAGCGCGCCTTGGCCCGCTCCACGCCCAGCCTTGCGGCGTCTAGTCGAACACAGGCACACCGCCCGCCGCGCAGCCACGCGTCGAGAGTGGGCGCGGAGCGTTCAGACCTCAAACTTGAGGTGCCTACCGCCACATGGTCATCAGGCGCGGGTCATCTTGCCTGGCGTGCCCATTCCAGACGTGATCGCGGAGCGGTAAGGAACCGGGGGTCAGTTTTCGTGGCCTAGTGCTGGATTTAGCCGCGTCCCTGCTCCCTTGTTTGGGCACGCGACAAGGATTGGCCTTGCCCAGGGTCCGGTGATTGCGAGCAACTGCACGCCTGCGCTTGTCGCTAGGCCCAGCACCGGCGGCCAGGCCAGCCCCCTACGCGACGGTCCCCCTCGCGCGTGGAGACGAAAGATTTCAGATCCGAGGCCCCGCTTTTCCGGTCCCAGTCTGGGTGGGACACCGGACACGGAACGCGCATAATCCGGCCTCGCTGACGGTGAGGCTGTTGGGCGTTGGCGTATGCGCGCGCACGGCAATGGCGTGGACAACCTCGCAGCTCCCCCGACGCGGGCGGGGCAGGCACCGTGGCGGTCGGCGGTGACCGGAACGCGCGCGCGGACGTTCCGGACGCGTGCGCGCACGGCGGGCGCACGGGCGCTCGCAGCACTCACATGCGGCCTGCGACGTAGCCGTACGGGCCTGTGTGTCGTGCATGCCCCCCTGGCCCTGGTCCGGTCAAACGCGTCAGCTCGAAGTGAATGCCGTCCCCCCCGGCTGGTCCTGGCCCTGCCTGCGCGCGACGTCAAGTGGGAGGGGATCGATCGAGCAAGGGAACAGTACGTCGAAGCCATGCGGCCCCGCCCGCCCCCGCCCACGTGCCGGAGTTATTGCCGTGCCCGTCCGCGGCCGACGGCCGGCGCCTCCGGCGACCAACCGTACGTGTGCGTTGGACGTGTAGAGATGTTACGTGTACATGGTGGACACGCCTGGACATGGACGGACGGATACTTGCGCCGCTGCTGGCTACTGTGGCCTGGTCTTCCGTTGGCGGGCGCGGTCAGTCGGCGTGCCCGTGCTGCCGGATCAGGCCGGGAATAGTGACCCGCAGATGTGGCAGCTTCCTGCACTATTTCCTTGCGTGCTCAAATGCTCATCGTAGAAACGGCAGCGTCCTACAGGGTCCGTACAGCGGTACAGGAAGTGCAGTACAGCGTGTAAACGCAGCACGGTCCGTCCCTCACCGCAGAGAACGACTTCGGGTGAGCGTGAGTGAGAACTGAGACGTACTACTGCATGCGCAAATGTGTCGACACGGGCTAGGCGAAAGGCGATGGCGTCACGCCAAGAAACACCCCAAATATAGATGCATTCTTGCAGATCTGCACTGAAAGCAAGAATGGTAGGCTCCCCACGGCAAAGCACCGTGCTATTGAAGTGTCGATCAATCATCCGCGGTCCCCTCTGCTGCTGGTCGTAGGATACCTTACTTTGGAGCAACGTACACGTACTCTTTGATGGCTTGGAACTTGGGGCTCAAACCTGGCCTACGGGGGCCCTTGACTTCGCAAAAACCAGCGATCAACAGGAAGGAGGAGATTCATTGTGACGGTAATTACGTTATAAAATCTTATTACTAATTGAAATGTCATCACGCGGGGATAGCTCAGTTGGGAGTGCGTCTGACTGAAGATCTAAAGGTCTCGTGTTCGATCCATGCTCACCGCATTTTTATCCAGTCTGTCTTTTTGCTGATGAATGCCGTATCGTTCCGCTAGGCCCAGCCCATGATTGAAGCCAGCTGCAACCCCATCCCTTTGTGGGCTTTCATGCCCCGGGCAAAAAAAGAAGCAAGGCAGCAACCACAAAATTCAACCCACCAAACTGACGAGCGGTTTTGCAATGAGTTAGTTTGGGCCAAAGCAAACTGCCGAGAAGAAGGGACGGACGGCGGCATCCGCATCAGACGCCCTCTCGCGGAGTTTTAACTGTCAGTGGGGCTTCACGCACAAACCCACCACCGGGCAATCCATCGGTGAACCACACGCGACGCTTGAGGCAGAGCAGAACGAAGAAGATGGACGCAGTAGGCCGCCGGCGTTACGTCGAAGCCGTCCCACGAGGCCTTCTCGTGGCGCTAGTCCCGGCAGCAGCGGCCGCGGCCATGGCGAACGGCCGGCGGGGAGTGCTCGTGCCCATCCGTGTCCGCCCCCGGCGCTGTGGTCTTCTGAAGCGCCTCGGCCCTGCTGCGGTTGCGGTTGCACGACTCGCCTGTGAGTGCCTCTGGGCACTGGTGGTTATATTTGCGACTTGAGTTCACTGTGAGTGTGTCCGAAACTCTGAATCTCTTGCCGATCTTGGTTTGTAAAGAGCATACTCTCTTTTCTTTTAAAAAAGAGAACATGCCCTCTGGTGTTCTGTAGTCATGTCAACTGTGAATACATGTGTAGTGTATCATTTCCCAAAACATGTGCAGTGCATCATTCACAACAGAGTGACGTACGAGACAGTCTTGTACTCTTGATGCTCGTTTTTTTCCATTCACAAGATCTTTCCGAGGGATCAAAGAGCTGATATATGTTAACTCGATCAACAAAGCAAATCCCATACAACTGTGTTAATTCCAGATCTCGTGGGCAAAGGGAGGATGCTAAAATAAAGCATGTTTCTAGGATCCTCCGTTGGAGGAGTTCCATGCATCCTTCTTCTTCAACTCCTCAAACTTGTCAATGGCAACCTGCAGCTCGTCTGTTCCTCCCACCGCTCTCATGGTGTAGTAGTAGACCCCAAGGACGAAAGCCGACAGTCCCCCAGCCACCACCAGCTTCCTGGTCTTGGGTGAAAGGCTTCTGAATCCCGCCATCTCAGAGTAGAAACTGTTCGGTACTGCATCAAGCAACAGCGGCAAATATTAACATCCCAACTTCATGAAAAGAGTGGTGCCATGGTATGATGGTAATATAAATCAACCACACAATTACTGAATGATGACACCATACAAACCGGATGCCCTGCTGAATGGACCTTATAAAAATTGCATGCCATGGTCAATCTAATGATACATAACATTTTTTCTTGAACAAGATTGCATAACATTTTCTCTCAAACAAGATTGAAAAACATTAAAATAATGGTAATCCGAAGTCCTCAAAACAGATTCCACTAGCAGCTAAGTTTTGCATCTAGTATTGTTAGCCTGGGGTGGTGGGGTGGGGGTGGAAGGAAGATTTAAGTTCTGGGGGCCATGGTACCGATGATGCGTAATTGACGAAACAAACATTCTTAAGACAGCTTTCAACAATATTGAGTGCGTTGTGGAATGCAATTGAAATTTCTATTGCGCAATCTTAGTCAATAATGACGACAATAATGAAAAAGATGAAGTGAGAAGTCAGAATCATGTATCACCCTAACAACACAGGGGTGGCTACATATACCCTTCAAAAGGGAGCATCGTATATTGAGCTTGCAGCAAAGCAAATGTAAATGATGCCTTACCAAGGACGATCAAAGAAATACCTTTCAAAAGGAGCATCACGATGATAAGTAACTTCTGAATTGAAGCAGGTTTTGCGTTTGCAGTAGAGAAAGACTAGCACCTCGTAACTAAAATTTTGTATCGCAAAATTTAGCCAGTTGCTATGCCTACAATCCCAAGGACCAACAGAGAACTCACATGTCACAAAACAAGCGAACCTTCAAGGATAACATTTGGCCGATTCCTGAAATTAACACTAACAGACAGGATCCTCTCCAATCTGAAAAATCGACACAAGAAACCAAAGAAGACACATCCAATTAACCAATTGTTACCCCCACAGCTCTTCTGCTCCTATTAGACAAACATGGAGGCGTACATTTCAACACAAAAGCGCCCATGGGAGAATCTGTGACACGGAAGGGAACGGGCAAGGAAGCAGGACTCACTCTGCTCGAAGCCGACGGTGTCAACGGAAGTTCCAGAGAGAGGAACGCTGTGATTCCGACACGCTCACGGCTAGTCCGCTCCGCCTGGTATGGGTGCCTCCGCCACGCCCTTCTTCAGCCGCTTCGCGCCGCCCAGTTCTGGCCGACGGCGGATCTCGTCGTCTAGAGTTGAAAGCTGGAGAGCCTCCTGGGCTGGACTGGGCCACTGTTGGACTAAGCATACGAGGGCTTGGCAAAGGGCCACTGTTGGGCCGCGCGTTACTAGATTGTTGTTGAATTATCGTGGATATAACAATTGAGATTCTGACGCTTCGTTTTTTTCATGCATCCTGATAAAATCGTACCGATCATTTTAATCTACCATGTCCAGCATCGTATTCATGTGGTTGAGGGTTTATTGAGCATTCTGGGTGAATTCTTCCTTTTCAGTTGAACTACACTTTATTACGTCTCCCTTCCATTGGTGTCAGATCAGCCTGCGCATAAATTCGCAGAGAAATGGATTACAAGCTGTAGTTCCAACACTTTTTGCCAGTTTTAGCATAATCTTCTTCACTCAGCAAGGCGCTGGCCTTCATGCTGCGTCCCCATCCATGAACCATGATTCTCTACTTCGGAGGCGAGCTGCTGCACCATGATGCTGCCGCCTCGTCCTGAACGAGTCCCTCAAAATCAGGGGAGACACTCGCATCGTCAAAGGCTTTCTACAAGGCTTATCACTAATTATGGAAGCCTCCACGGCCCTAGCGACTAGCGACCACCATGCGGTCTAATCCGCCGCGTGGCTTGGGACCCTCATGCGTGGCTACAGCCCCCAGCTTTTGCCAACATCTTTAGAACGAGTTGAGCAATCAGCACGTCTGAACGTAAAGGCGGGCCGGCGGCTCCCGTCTGCCGGCTGCCGCTCCCGCCGGACAACTGGAACCGCGTCGGGAACGCCAGTGTACCACTGTACTTACAAAGCGATAAAGATGTCTGATTTGATAATTAGGCATTAGCAGTAGTAGTAGCATTTCAGTGATTCAGTCAGCTGTCATTCGTCCTGCGTTTGGCAAGATTATGTTTCATAAAGAGTATCATTTTCAGAATGTAAACATACGAAGACAGAGGCTAGCACTGTCTCTACTCTCTAGTAATAAAATTTTGCGAGGAAACATCCTGATATCTTTAGTCATCTACCGATACGGATCAAAGATCAGAACACGCGTCAAGTACTAGAACAGTATGCGGATCAAATGAATTGAGCATACAGGACCATGCAGAATTTATTCAGAGGGACAGAGCACGGAGCAATCCTCTTGTGTGCCCCTTTCTAAAAAAAGGTGCAAGCATTTAGCGTGGAACAAAAGTCAACTGCCAACAGAATAAAATTCGAATTCGAACCACAAACATGTGGCCGTTTCGAAGCATTCCAGTCGTTCATTTACAGGTGATCGTCATGCAGTAATGTCACAAGGTACGTATGTTTCCGGCGAGGACAGACTAAATGCCCAACCCGTAGCCCTGATTCAGTACAGTGTACAGCAAACTTCCTTCTCCTTCTTTTTAGAAAAAAAAAGGAGCTTAAGATTTCAAACTCACCATGCTAGCTAGTACTTCTTCACTTCACCATCACCAAGCTGGCTGGCGCAGAGCAACGGAGACTGCAGTACGAAACAAGAGACTCCGCAGATCAAAGAGTTGTGTGCTGCACTACTGCCTACTAGTGCCTCTAGCAAGATCCATGGCGTGTCTCTCTTTCTAGCCGGTGAAAGGAACTGAAGAAACCTGCTAAAAAGCTGTGCAAGGGCGAGAAGAGAATCCAATCCAAGCTCCTCTAGGTCAAGGCGGGCGTGAATAAAGACGCTTTGAGATCCCTCAAAAATCCAATTTCATTTGGGAGGCCGGAGTACGTACTAGTCTATCAGTAAATGTATGTCGCATCAAATCATATCACGTCAACTGTTTTCCTTCTTTCTTTCTGGGCAGCCTTTTCCTGAAAGCGAATGATGCCCAGACGTGAAGTGGTTTCTCCATTTCTTCAGAACGATTAAGCGATAAAATGGCGTTCCTCAGAAGAAACTAAATTAAAATGGCGGCAAAAACACATGAGTTAGCAAATCACTTAAGCGACAGATTATCTTAACTTTTTTGTCTGAATTCATTGTTTATTCCAGCCGACTGCGAGCAGGAGCAGCCGAGCACCAGATGGAAGCTAGTGCGAGTGCGCGTCACATCCATGTCCGGTCGCACGAGCCATGGCTGCCTGCGGTGATGGAACTTGGAAGAAAATAGTAGCAGAGCCTACCGGATAAACCGACAAGGAATTCAATTGCCTTCTTCTTCTCCGGCGTTCTGATGATCTGATCGGCCTGCACGAAATGGCAGGCGATGCCAATGCGAGACGAAAGCTGTAGGAAGATAAAATTCAGGCCATGTTTAGTTACTCCCAACTCCCAACTTTGACACTATGCAAAAAGAAGATTCCCCATCACATCAAACTTGCGGTACATGCATGGAGTACTAAATGTAGATGAAATTAAAAACTAATTGCACAGTTTTGTTGTACTTTGCGAGACGAATCTTTTGAGCCTAATTAGTCAATATTTGGACAATAATTCACAAATACAAACGAAACGCTACAGTGTGCTACAGTGCTGTAACAGTAATTTGGCACCTCCCAAATTCCCCAACTAAACACGGCCTCAGTGAACAAGTCTGTAGGAGCAGTTCGTCCGGCAGTTCACGTCCTACTCTACAAGCCTTGTTTAGTTCCCAATTTGGGAGTGCCAAAGTTGGAAGTTTGCCATAAATGCGCAACTGTAGCATTTCGTTTGTATTTGTGAATTATTGTCCAAACATTGACTAATTAGGCTCAAAAGATTCGTCTCGCAAAGTACAACAAAACTGTGCAATTAGTTTTTGATTTTATCTACATTTAGTACTCCATGCATGTATCGCAAGTTTGATGTGATGGGGAATCTTCTTTTTGCATAGTGTCAAATTTGGGATTTTGGGGGAAACTAAACATGGCCTTAAACATAAAGGAGAAAGCGCAGAGGGGATTGGGATCGAGAAATAGTGCCATACACTCACTCCAGGTCACATCACATCAAGATCAGGCATCCGAGTCGTGACGCCAATTTCCGTAGCTGAAAAGAGGGGAGCTAGCAATCTAGCATGCAGGAGGGCGAAAGCAGCCGGAGCCGTGAACCCGAACAAGAAAAGGTAATTTACAGACGACTACATATACATATTAATCGCATTTTCTACATTGTTGCTTCACTTGATAAATCCTAGTACGTGTGTCATAAGCACGTTGGTCTAGGGATGAGGCACGGCGGCTGCGGCGGCCTTGCAGCTTGAAGCGTGGGAGGCCGCGGCAGCGGCGGCGTGGGAGTGGGAGGGCGGCGGGTTGGAGAAGACGGCCTCCCAGACGTCGCCGAACGCCGCCACGATGTCCCGGCGGTGGCGCCGGTCGTTGAGCGCCAGGAAGCACCGAAGCAAGCGCTCCAGGCCGTCGGCGTCGTAGATGCCGCGCCCGACGACCATCTCCGCCATGGACCGCCGGAAGTCGCCGCGCGGGTCGTCGGAGCGCTTCACAACCGCGAAGCCCCCGGCCACCGCGGCCGCCTCCTCCTCCTCCTCCTCCTGCCGCCTCGCGGCGCCGGCGCCGGCGCTGTTCCCGCTCGCGCCCGTCGACGAGGACTCGGTCGTCGTGGTCGACGCCACCGGCAGCGCCGACGACGACTCCGTCCCGAACGGCTCGTCGCCGTCGTCGCTGCTGAACCACCCGCTGTCGCCCGACGACCAGCTCGCGGGTCCCGCCGCCCTCCGGTGGAGCGCCCTGCGCCGCCGCCGGCGCGAGTGCCGCACCCGGCGCCGCGCGTCGATCTTGAGGCGGGGCGTGTCGTCGCCGTCCCCGTCGGAGGCGTACGCGTTCGCGGCCTCGATGACGTGCCACCGGGAACTCTTCAGCCACCGGTACGCGGGCGTGCCACGCGCCGGGGGGAGTTCATCGGCGCCGCAGTCCACGGCGCAGCCCCCGGCGCCGCAGGATGCCGGTGGCTGGGGCCGCCGCCGCCGAGGCGCGCGGCGCGGGCAGCACGCCCCGCCCGCGGGGGACGGGACGACGGGTGGGTGCTCGCCGCGAAGGAGGGTGGTCGTCGGGGTGACTGCTGCGGCGGCGGAGGGCGAGCGGCAGGAGTGGAAGAGGCGCTTGGCCATGCGCGGATCGTAGGCGGAGCAACGCCGAGAGACGACGCGACAAGCTCGGTGAAGCCGGTGGCGATGGCCAATGCGGAGGCGTAAATGAGGCGGGGGTTGGGTTGGCGGGTTTATAATGGGAAGCGTGTGCGGAAACGAGGGTCGGGTTGGCGGCCTGGGGAACCGGCAGCAGGGCCTGCAGCCTGCTGGGTGCTGGGCTGCTGGCTTTGGGGCCTTGGGGGTGTAGTGGTGTACAACTGATCTGGGATAGCGACTGTAATGGTGGTTGGAGTGTTGTGGCCTGTGGGCAATCTGCAGAAGGATCTTCCGTGTGTTTGTAGTGCCTGAACGTGATTCAGAGCCACATGGTGTTTTCTCTCGTGTACACAAGCAGCACGGCTTCGTTTGTTATAACTCTGCATAAGTACAGCAGCGTGAATACACACGGTTTTGTCGTATAAGCGAGCGATGCTCTGGTATTTTGTTCGTCATGCGTCCTAAATCTCAGGTGTCTGAAATTGGCTGCGTCTTACTCAGGCGATAGAAACTCAGATGCTGCCGTTTAGGTTCGAGGAGGGGGCCTGCCGTTTAGGTCCATACATGTTACCTGTAGCTGTAGTCTGTAGACCATCTTAAAGTTTAACTTATTGCTCACATATGTATAAGCAGTGTTACTTGTTTTTAGGTCAAAGTTTAGCTCTTCAACAAGATTCTTGTTATGGGTGTTCTATCTCTTCATTAACTTTTGTCCACGTAAGATAAATGCTTATGTAAACGACCTTTACATCAAGGTGACGTGTCTCTGTCGAAGACGCCGTGCCCAGCTGACCGCCCCAAAACTCTCCACTGTTGAAGCATTTCCATGGGACAAATAGTAACCGAGAAAAGAGTTGCATACTTGCATTACTTTTCAAAAAAAAAAACAGTTGCATCGATCCAGCTACCATGGTCCTGGTGGCGCAGAGAACCCCATAAGCTGATGTTTCCATCTTTCGATGCTTCTTCTCCGATGGTCGACGGATTAGTTGAATAGTTGACGACACCCAAGGTTGGGGCCCTGGGCGTGCCGATACTGGTACTGTTCGTGTTTGGGCACCCATGTGTTCCTGCTGTGACCTGTGAATTATAATCTGTGGCGGTCCTGTGCCAAAAATGCGTAGGACGAAATATCCAACTTGTGTTGTTGTGGTTGCTTCCGACGGTGTCACGTACCGCCTGACTGACAGGAGCGTTGTGATCGGCCTGCCATGCTACTCATGCCCAACTAGCCCAAACCTCCTTTTTAAAGGGTGTGCGTACTATCTGGCAAATGGTGTACCGTTGTGAGCGGTAGAAATGGTGTACTATCTGGCAAGAATCTAGGATTTTACTAGCCCGAATTTGTTGCCTCCACTCCACCCTCTTCATCATACGGTGTGATATCAGCATGTGCCCTCGTGCAGAATCCGGCGCGTTCGTATCACTCCCTCCGCGTGTCGAGAACTACTCGTAGCAGTACGAGTACATTGTAAATCATTTCCAGTTCCGAAGGTCCCTGCCGCGACAGTTTGTTTGAATTCATTGCAACTGCCAAAACCTAAGCGTACCTCGACAGCACGTCTCAATTCCGACGAGAAAGAGCACTACCGGTGAACTTGGCCATCTACTGATTACTTTTTTCAGCGCACGCAGAACAATTAAGGGGGTGCAACCCCACTAAAGTTTAGCACCTATCACATCGGATGTTTGATACTAATTAGGAGTATTAAATATAGTCTAATTATAAAATTAATTGTACAGATGGAGTCTAATTCGCGAGATGAATCTATTAAGTCTAATTAGTCCATGATTTGACAATGTGGTGCTACAGTAATCATTTGCTAATGACAGATTAATTAGGCTTAATAGATTCATCTCGCGAATTAGTACAGGGTTCTGCAATTAGTTTTATAATTAGCTCATGTTTAGTCCTCCTAATTAGCATCCGAATATCCGATGTGACACTGCTAAAGTTTAGCATCCAAACATCCCCAACTAATGGTGTCCATGGCGAATAATCTTTTTTCTGAACAAATAAAAAACATGTCAACGGCATCACCAGATTTTCCGACACTGGCAGTGTTAACGCACGACAATTCCCAACCGCACGCATGCCGACCTGCTCCCTGGCCAGCAGATCACCGTCACTTGTTATCACCAACACGCAACGCATCGCGTACGTTTAAAAAAACGCCAGGGTCGCTGGATCCAAGTAGAGCTGGGAGGGCTAGGAAGTAGGATCGCCATCTCCACGCACGCACGATCAGTCCGTCCTGCGCCGCGACCCTTCCCTTCCGTGCACGACATTACACCGCGACGACGTCCAGACCTCATCGATCGCCTCTTTCGCCATGCCACCCGTGCCCGCGCGGTGGCCCCTGGTTTACGAGACAGCGGAAACGGGGTCCTCACAGTCGTGAGCTCGTGACCCGCCGGGCGCGGGCGCAGCGCGGTATGGGCCGGCCGGCGCTCAGGCTCAGCTGGGCCCCTGCCCCGGCCGGCGCCCGGAAAAGCTAGCGACAGTGCCGGCGCCCGTGCGCACGCAGGCTGGCTGGCTGGCTGCGACGACGGATTCGAGTCATTCCATCGGAGCAGGGAGACTGGGGGCAGCACACGTGCACGCGGACGCGGCCCGGCCCCGGATCCCCCCGACCTGTCGCGAGCTGCTTGTCCGCGCTCACTTGTCGCGCGCGCGCCCACGTCAATGTGCCAGCGCGCGCTCGCGGTTCTCCAAGTGGATAGAGCCTTCGACCCGGTTGTCGTGCGCGTCTCGTCTCCGGGTTTATCGGGTGGGTCGCTACGTAATCGTACGTGCGCCGGGGGACGCTGGGGTCAATCCAGCCAGATTCCGGGCTGCGGCACCCGGAGAACCACCGTGCATTTCTACGCTGCTCGCCCGTGCCGGGCGCTGGGTGGAGTTTCGAGATTACCTGTCGTGTCAATCAAGGTGTATCGATCCTGGGCTGCTGGCTGCCAGTTGTGGGGGTGGGGGGGGGGGGGGGAGGGAATCTCTCGACGTACGTCGCGATGTATTTGCGTCAACTCAATTCTTCTCAAAGTCCCATGTAGAACATCGGCTTGCTCTGCTTGGGCCAGGTGGGTTTTGCCGTTAGGCCCAAATAGAGAAAAAGGAAGCCCACCAGGCCTACTAGGCCAAGAAACAAAAAGAAGAGTGCTGTGTCATCCATCCATTCGTGAATCAAACTTTGGGCCACAAAGGAATCAATTTTGGGCCAGAAGGGAGGCCACCAAAAGATTGCTCGTTTCCCAAGGAAAAAAACAAAAAGATTGCTTAAAGAAAATTAGAAATGCGTACATGCTGATTTTA
This sequence comes from Setaria italica, assembly GCF_000263155.2. Classification (NCBI taxonomy): domain Eukaryota; kingdom Viridiplantae; phylum Streptophyta; class Magnoliopsida; order Poales; family Poaceae; genus Setaria; species Setaria italica. The sequence goes on along the minus strand of NC_028458.1, from coordinate 53,793,675 downwards.
CATGGAATAAATCCATTAAAATACGGTACCCGTGCTGACTCAAGAATTTGAACTTGGGGGGCAGATTCCACCGTAACAAACCTTACCAACTTACCAACTGAGGTACCCTTACTTCACAATTTTATTTTTATTTTCTATCGCTAATCAGCTCTTTGCCACCGACGAGAACACCAGACTGGTAGAAAGAGCGGGGCATTTAGGGTTAAGTTATTTGTGATGCGGCTGGTTCACCATTGATTGGGACGGGCATTTAGGGTTACATGTGACACAGTTGGCTGTGCACTCTTCCATCGTTCTATGACAATTCCTTTTCGATTCATCGATTCATGTCCTTGCAGCAGTAACAGTCCTTCCAACCACCAAAATAATCGCAAAATCCATAGAAGCAAAATATGAGGGAAACCTTGCTGTCATCTAATGATGCGGAATTGACAACAGTAGTGATATCACGACTGTCCTCCATCATCTGGGGGCGACCCGCTGCGGTATTTTCTTTTCATTAGTGTAAACATATTTGCATAGATGGAATGACATGAAGCCACGATGGTTACCATGTACACTTATATTGTACGGAGGATAATACTAAGAGCCCAAAAATCCCGTTGAACATGAGCATCCTTGTCACGGACACCAAGAGCCTGTTCGGCTGGACTTATAAGCCGGCTGAAAAGCTGAAACGGCTAATTTGTTGTGAAAGAAAAATACTGTTCGGTGGCTGATAAGTCGGCTTATAAGCTGAAGCGAACAGGCTGCAAGCCGCTGCAGCATCCAGCTCTCATCATATTGGATTTGTATATTACTAAAATGTAGCGAGGTGAAGGAATACTGGAGTACTTGTTCCCAACCCTATTTATATATATATGTAGGGTATACCCTTCCTGGCAATTGATCACAAGTATTTTTGAAGATTATAAAAGAAGCTAAAATACGAGTATTTTTAATCGGAATGAGCAACTTAGATTCCTCAAGTAAACATTAGGATCACAAATTTAATGACAACACGCCTCTGAGATACGCTAAATATCGTGTACATCAAGAGATAACAAAGATTGCGTGCAAGGGATTTGGAGACAGCACAACTACAACTGTATATGTAATGCGTGAGACTTCCATACATAATGATTTGGAGACAACACACCTACAGTTGTATAATCGTGCGTATGTATAACCATAAATACAGAAATAATGACGAACACGTGAAAAGACAAAGCGAGGGTATTTATGCAGCTACTTCTTCCTCCATTAGAAAAAAAAACCTTTAACCTTGCTGGTCAAGCTATACTTATTTGCATTTCTTGTTCCTCGATACATGCATGACACAGCTTTCCCAGTAGTATGGTGCACGAGTGAAGCAATTTCGTTAAAGGACGACACGGGCACTGGCATTAGACGTCCTATCTTTCGTTTAATTCATTGAATCGAACAACCACACCCACTGTATGGGCTCAGCCATGACATCAGAGCCCCTCAGCCCTTGTTTAGTTCACCCCCAACTTCTAACTTTACCACTATGCAAAAAGAAAATTCCTCATCACATCAAACTTGCGGTACATGCATGGAGTACTAAATGTAGACGAAATTAAAAACTAATTGCACAGTTTTGTTGTACTTTGCGAGACGAATCTTTTGAGCCTAATTAGTCAAGGTTTGGATAATAATTCACAAATACAAACGAAACGCTACAGTGTGCTACAGTGCTGTAACAGTAATTTAGCACCTCCAAACTTTGGCAACTATACAAGACCTCAATCTTTTGTCATTCGGCTCACGTTTTCATTCGGTTTTGGAAAGCATGGGAAATTGGGTCGTGTACTCGTTTACACATGCTGTGGCATGGAGAACAAACACCCCCCCAACCCCCCTCCCCTTGAGGTAGTGAATGAGACGATTGCAAGGTAGAACCTGATCTGATCAGATGTATATATGTGGAGCTTGGGAGGCCAAATATATGTTGCAAGGATTAGCAATAATTGAAGTTAGATGTTGTAAAACTGAAAATCAGTCCCAAGCTAGTCTCTGTCACCGGCCTAGATTTTGTCTCTAGATGAAGCAAGCAAATGGATACAACCAGCCTAGGACACAAAAGATTGCAAGCACTTTCTGAATTTTTTTTCTCTTCTTTTCTTTCTTTCTTTTTTTTGGTGCTTTACAACTCAAAAACTCTAACTGTATATGCATGCACACCTCACACACATGCTGCTAGGATAGGTTCCTAGAACATCAATCAAGGGAACCACGAATATTTTAATGGAATATAAGGTGCGAATTCCCTTAGTATCTCTTCCTGTTATTCGACTGTTGAGCTCACTTTATTAAATAAACACAACGAACTCTTATTCTTCAAAGAACGAATAATATTTGGTA